>NC_083881.1:35582354-35900521 GCF_032452875.1 Bos javanicus
CGATCCCATGGACTGTAGCCTGCCAGGCTTCTTTGTCCATGGAATTCTCCAGGCAAGAATACTGGAGTGGATTGCCATTTCTTTCTCCAGGGTTTTGGTATTATACCCACTGCCAAGTCCAAGGTCTTAAAGATTCACCCCTACGTTTACCTCTAATAGTTTCATGGTTCTGGATATTATATTTAACGCAGAAGTCACTTAGGCATTTTGAGTTAATTTTTGGTGTGACGTAGAAGTCCAAGTTCATTCTTTGGCCTGTGGATGCCCTGTTGTCCCAATACCATTTGCTGTTGTTGTTTAGTTGCTAAGTAGGGTCCGACTCTTTTGCAAGCCCATGGACAAAGGAAGGCAAACCAGCCAGTAAAAAATAGCTAAGAAATTATCTCAAATGATAAGGGAATGAAAGCTGAATCTTCAAGCAGAGTCTTCCTCTAATCCCAGATAGTTGAGAAGCCACATCCAATTTCCAAAATACAAATTCATTTTCCTTCTCTGTAAAATGAATAGATTGTCTTGGTTTCAATTATCATTATTAAAATTATAATTTCTTATCTGCTCATAGCATAAGCCTTTCCCATGTAGTTACACAATTTGGAGACCATAGTTTTTAATTGTTGCATAAGAGTCTGTGGTTAGGTAATCACAGTAGACATTTAGATTAGTCTTTATTTTTAATTATTTTTAGCATACTGTGATGAAGCTAAAGTAGATATCTATGAGACACCTTCTAGCTCTAAAGTGTTGTGGCTTCATGATTCTATGAAATAGATAATGCAGATCCTACTTAATTTCATGATTACTAATCCCTAATAGTGGAGAAGGCAATGGCAACCCACTCCAGGACTCTTGCCTGGAAAATCCCATGGATGGAGGAGCCTGGAAGGCTGCAGTCCATGGGGTCGCTAGGAGTCAGACACGACTGAACAACTTCACTTTCACTTTTCACTTTCATGCATTGGAGAAGGAAACGGCAACCCACTCCAGTATTCTTGCTTGGAGAATCCCAGGCACTGCGGAGCCTGGTGGGCTGCCGTCTATGGGGTCGCACAGAATCGGACACGACTGAAGCGACTTAGCAGCAGCAGCAGCAGCAGTCCCTAATAGTAATGGTTAGAAAACCTCTCTATCAGATATCCTTAGGTTTACCCTGATTTTCACGGTTCAATTCAGACGTATCATTTCTTGTCCTGTCATTGTGAAAATGGTTAAGAGTAAATCACCCATTGCTGGTGGAAAGTTGTCACTTCCAAAACTCACTTCAGCAATTCTCTATTAAACACCTCTGATCTGATTGGCTATTCTAGGTAGAGTGGGAGTACGTCCAGTGCTGTATTCTCCAAGACTGTAATTCTATGAGCTAAAAACCCCAGTGCGGGAGACATAAGAGATGCGGGTTCAATCCCTGGGTCAGGAAGATCCGCTAGAGAAGGGCATGGCAACCCACTCCAGTATTCTTGCTTGGAGACTCCCATGGACAGAGGAGCCTGGCGGGCTACAGTCCATAGGGTCACACAGAGTTGGACACGACTGAAGCGACTTAGCATGCATGCATGACGATAGCTTTACCTCTTTTAGTTCAGCGCATAGAGAGCAGGCATTTTTCAAATCGTCTTCATTAGGAGATAAAGAGGAAAGCATAACCAAAAAGAAACAGATGTCTTTACAGATGACAAATGCCTTCCCCTGTCTGCTTCAGTTGATACTACCAGCTAAGCAGACAGACCCTGGCTCTTTTCCCAAGGTTCACACTGTTTTAAGCACTCAAAACCAGGTAAAACTCTGTAGACTCATCCACTGCTCCAAGTTCACATCCAAGGCTAAGGTGGCCTGGCTGGTGGGCACCATTTTCCCACCAGCTTCCTTTATACCTGAGAGACATATTGAGGGAGATAACAGGATGGGGTTGATTAAGGGTTCAGATTCTGAACTAAAGAGAACCAGGTTTAACCTCTGAGTCTATCACTAACACCCGTGTGGCTCTCAGCAAGCTCCTGAAGCTCTGTGGCCTTCAGTTTTCCTACCTATAAATGAAGAAAAGCAGAGACTTTGTAATGTTCTGAGGAGAGACTTAAACGAGATACTGTCTACAAAGTGCATAGCATTGGACTTAGCGTGTATACAGTGTTAGTGTGTCTCTTCCCATTTTAAAGCTTTTGTCCTTTATTATACTCAAGCAGTGAGTTTCCTTTCTGTCTGAGGGCTCCCAGGAACTATCAGATCCTGGGCAGAGCTGAGGCACCTCCTGTTTGGCAAGAATTAGTATCATTGTCAAGCCGTGTCCTGGATGCTTGTGATGATTAAGTATCTCACAGGGGCTCTAAAGAATGGACTTTCCCCAATCACCATCATTTCACAACAAAAAAATAACTTACCCCAACAGTTGTTGCTTAGTCACTAAATTGTGTCTGACTCTTTTTTGACCCCATGGGCTACAGCCCACCAGGCTTCTCTGTCATGGGTTTCTCCAGACAAGAACACTGGAGTGGGTTGCCATTTCCTTCTCCAGAAGATCTTCCTGACCCAGGGATTGAAACCGTGTCTCTTACGACTCCTGAATTGGGGGTTTTAGCTTACAGAATTACATAGTCTGCGTCTCCTGCATTGGTGGGCGGGTTCTTTACCACTGAGCCACCAGGAAAGCCCAACCAAGTGTAACAGTAACTATTCTCTATTAGGACTAATTCATTAAATATTTATTGAGCACCTCCTTTCTACTAGAAAGATGGGGCTTATGATTTCATAAAAACTCAAAATGAAAAACCAAGATCCCTGATCTGAATACATTTACAATTCAGGGACAGGAGAAAGTCAAGCTCGTGCAGAAGGGTGGCAGGGACATTGTTTCCAAGATGTGTGTCTTTGAACCAAGGAGTCCTTTTCTCTCTCTCTCTCTCTCTCAGCTTTTAGTTGCTAGTGTACCGGTTTAGAATCTGAACCCCAAGACCAAGACCAAATGTGGTAAGAATTTTGTTAGGCCAATGGACAGTAGAGTTCCTAAATGAATGAAAGAGTTTCTAAATTCTGTACTCTTTCAAACTTGCCTTTTTAAACTTCGGTGATAAATGATGACTCATGATGTATACTGTCTGGCCCAAGTTAGAAACCTTGTAGTCATCCTTAATTTCTTCCTGTCTTTCATCACCCACATCCAGTTCACAACCCAGTCAACTCAGTTCTAGCAACAAAATGCCTCTTGAATCCTCCCCTTTATGGGAGGCATTCTCACCATTACCCTCAGCCTGAGAGCTCAGCTTCTCTTGCCTGGTCTGCTCAATCCACAGGTCCTTCAGCCCATCCTGCACACTGCAGTCCAGGGAGTGTTCCAAGCGTCCAGGCTCAGGTGACCACATCTCATCTCTAGGTGTGAAACAACTCACAGGTGTGATGCTAAAGCACCAACAGAGATTTTGAGAAATTACCAAGGTGAAACTTACTAAAGGAAAGCAATGGGAAAATATCCTACCTAAAGGGAGAAAAAGCTCACCAGATTCTCAGAACAACAGACAGGGTTTCAACATTTCCTAGGCTTCTAGGAGTTTAAAGAAAGCCATCCTTTTCTTCTTCTTCTTCTTTTTTTTTTTTTGCTGAAGTTGCTTTGATTTGGATCAGATTTTTCCACTATAATTTTTAGTCTGAGGCAAATTAACTACAATCATTGAACGCTTGTTCAAAGGTCTGACCAGTCTCCTTGTCTCATTAAAAAAAGAAAAACTAATTAAAATCTGTTTTTAGAAGGGAATGGCTTTATTTTTAAAAAATGTTTTTAAAATGTGAGCCATTTTTAAAGTCTTTATTGAATTTGTTACAATATTGCTTCTGTTGTCTTTGTTTGTTTTTTTTTTCTGGCCTCAAGGCATGTGGCATGTGGATCTTAGCTCCCCTTGGATGGGACCCTTACCCCCTGCACTGGAGGGCAAAGTCTTAACCACTGGATCACCAGGGAAGTCCCGAGAATAGCTTTAAATACCACAATTTCCACACTTATTTGATTTCTACATCACATCGAAGAAGGCTTTAGCACCTTCGTCAGATTGAGTATGAGGAAAATGAAGAGTCTGTATCAAAGTTTATAACTGACAGTTAAATTGTATTATAATAGCACAATTCTTCTGTACAAGTCAAAAGACACCTGAGGAGTTTGATTTCACCTGAAACCTTTAAGTGAACTTTGTCCTTCTGCTCAGGGGTTCAGCCTCCCTTTTGCTATGTACTAATGAACTGGATCACTGATGTCGAATGGAAGACCTGTAAGAAGTAGAGCATTTTAGAACTGAAAAAGACCAGAGGCTTCATCTCGCTCAGGCCCCTCATTTTTGATGAGAACCCAAAGTTGGAACATGAGCGATTGCCCCGGGCCACCCAACTAGTCAGTTTCTCTGATAGCCCCCACTTGTCACCCTCGGCAGACTCCCAGTGCTTGGCCAGCGCACATCACAAGCAGCTGCAGAAAATAGCTGTCCTGGTGCCAAATTCTTATCTGCTGGTGTCCTTCAGATCGGGTGGGCTGAATGCCAACGGGAAACTCAGAGTCTGTGAATTCTAATCCTGGACAGTTCTGGTCATAGGGTCTTAAATTTCCCTCCAGAGCCGAGGTCCTGGGACAGATCAAGTATGACTGGGTGCATCTGAATCCACGCAGATGGTTGGTGCTGTTTATAATCTCAATATGTTATAATGGCCGTAGAGTCAATCTACCCGCTGTTCTATCCAGCTGTCGTGACCATATAGATATATTTTAGAGACCTATTCTCCAAATGAGCTAGATGTGTTGCTTGTTGTGCAAATCAATACCCTGAAGATTTCAAAATTCTGAAAAGGCCAGTCCCTTTAGAGGAGAATTGAAACACAGTCAGAGTTAAAGGCTGAGATTTTTCAGATTTATGGAAAAATAAGGGGCTCTGAATGGTCAGGGACTTAGCATTTTCTCCTACATGCTGAGAAAATGACTCTTCCCAGATGGTTATCTCAGTGTGATGATAATGGTGATAGGAACGCTGATACTACTAGATGAACATTTGTTGATGACCAGGCACTAAGTGTTTGATAGTCACTGTGGCTTTGAACCTTCATAAACAACCCTCTCAGGTAGGTTCTATTATATCTTCATTCTACAAGTCAGGAAATTGAGATTCAGTGATTTTAAGTCACTGGTAAGAGTCCATGCTCTCCACTGCCATACTGGCTGTGAACTTCAGCCTCTTGACCAGTACTGGAAGCTCTTCATAACTTATAGTTCTTTCTGGGACGTCTTTCCCCTACCTTGTCTTCCAGCCTCACCTGTCAGCTCTCTGGGAAGCCTTCCACGATGATCCAAGGCTGTGTGTTATACCCTGCCTCCTGAAAGGCCATGTCCCTCCAAAGCGTGCAGCACCCCGTACTTCACAGATCAGTCCATCTGACTGTTTCTCTTTTCCTTTATGGTTCTTTGAGGCCGGCAGCTGTCATTCATTTCACTCTACCCAATGTTGTCCTGGCTCATTGCGGATGACCTATAAGTGTTTCTTGAATAAATGGATGATGTGGAAACTGACAATAAGTTTCAGTTATCTATTGCTGAGTCATAAACCACCCCCAGTTTAGTAGCTTAAAACAACTCTATTATTAATGCATGCGTGCTGAGTCGCTTCAGTAGTGTTTGACTCTGTGTGACCCCTATGGACTGTAGCCTGCCAGGCTCCTCTGTCCTTGGGATTTTTCTGGCAAGAATACTGGAGTGGGTTGCCATTTCCTTCTCCAGGGGATCTTCCTGACCCAGGGATCGAACCCACGTCTCCTGTGTCTTTTGCATTGCAGGCGGATTCTTTACCTGCTGAGCCATCAGGGAAGCCCTTGTTATTATTATTTCTCATAATTCTGTGCATGGAGAATTAGGGCAGGGCCCAGTGGGACTGGCTTACTTCTGCTGTCCGTTCTCTGTGGCTTCTTCATTTGCCACAATATGCGTCAGAGTTGCCTCTCTGCTGTCCGTTCTCTGTGGCTTCTTCATCTGCCACAATATGCGTCAGAGTTGCCTCTGCTGGGATCATCGGTCTCACTGACCTTGCTTTCAGCAAGGCTCCTCCATTCTTAGGTGTAGACTCAAGGTTTCTCTCTTTGTCCTGTGGCCTCTCCGTGTGGTCCCTTCAGGAAGGTGGTTGGAATTCTCATGTGAAAGCTCCAGGATCCCAAATAAGTACAAGCAGAAGTGGCTGGTCCTTAAGGCTCAGGCCCAGAACTGTCAGAGAGTCACTTCCACCACCTTCTATTGGTTACAGCAGATCACTGGACCAGCCCTACACAAGGGGTCTGGTTCATCGGGGACCATCTTTGGTGATTAGATACCCCATCATCTAGTGGAACCTAACCCATCCCAACCCAAGCCTCCAAAGAAATGGTGTTGGTCGAAAGAGGGCCTAGGCAGAGAAGGTAGATAGCTGAACCTATTCCACCACCAACATTTAAGGGAAAACCTGTAATTAAAGCCCATGAAAGTTAGGGATTTCCAGAGATTTCTGTCTGTGTAAACAGCCAGCCATACAGGGCCTGGTCAGAAACACCTCAGGTGTTCTGTTTAGAACATAACACACAGCCCATGTCCAGCAAGGCAGAGGTCTGAGACAGCATTAGGACTGTGCTCTTTTCTCTCCTGACAGCTTCTTCCTTTTCTCTGTGTATATCTGGTTTATCCATCTTGACCCATCAGGCTCCTGAGGCCTTGGTTTGAAGCCCCTCAAGCACTGTCCTTGCAATTTTGATTCTCCTTAATTGGATTTAGCCTGAGGTGTTTCTGCTATTACTTTGCACAGATAATACGCTGTCCAACTGCCTGGCTCTTAAAACAGTTTCTTTAAGGATCAGCCAAGTGCCTTAGACCTCATGTCACTGAGTTTTTTATTTTATGGGATCCTTTCTTTGCATTTGAAGATGCTTGCTTCCAAAGCATTTGATGGCTCAGTGGTAAAGAATCTGCTTACCAATGCAAGAGATGTGGGTTAGATCCCTGGGTGAAATGGCAACCTATTTCAGTATTCTTGCTTGGAAAAATCCCACTGACAGAGAAGCCTGGTGGGCTACAGCCCATGGGTCACAAAGAGTTGGACACGACTTAGCAACTAAACGTCAACAACCAAAGCATTTGAGGATTCTCTGGGTTTTTGTTGTTGTTTGTTTTTGTTTCTTTTCTACTCTAATTATGCATGTCCAGGCATTTAGTTGCTTTAGTGATGTGCCCAGTATAAGTTAATCGATATTATCATGAATAAATGTATCTTTCCCTACTTGGCAAACCTACAGATAAAAATAAATTCTTTATTGAGGACCACTAAAAGCAATGCCCGTATTTCCTTAAATTAATTTATTTATTAGTATGATATAGAGAAATTTATTGGCCCAGCTGCTTTCCCTGCGAGATACAGGAAGAATGTATGGAGAAAGCGTTGCATGGAGAAAGTCCTTCATATCTAAGCTATCATCCTAACCTCTCATCCTAAGCCATTCCCTGATGGCTCAGATGGTAAAGAATCTGCCTGCAACACAGAAGACCTGTGTTTGATCCTTGGGTTAGGAAGATCCCCTGGAGAAGGGAATGGCTATGCACTTTAGTATTCTTGCCTGGAGAGTTCCATGGACAGAGGAGCCTGACAGGCTATAGTCCATGGTGTCACAAAGAATCGGACATGACTGAGCAACTAACACTTTCACTTAACCTCTCTAGAGAATCTTTCTGATCGAGTGTTTGCTTCTATATCCAATGTAGATTTTATCTACAGGCTCCTGTCCTACTGAGATGATCACAAAATCAAGAAAACATCAATCTTATCAATTGATAAGCCTTAGGAATTATCTAGGCCAGTGGTTCTCAAACTTTTCTTTGCTTCTGTCTTTTTTGACATTAAAAAAAAATTTTTTTTTAAACCCTGAAAAGCTTTTGTTTATGTGGCTTCTATCTGTTGATATTTACTGGATTAGAATTAAAACCTGAGAGAAAATATTTGTTAATTCATTTAAAAATAATAAGGAAGTAATTACATGTGAATGTAAATAACATATTTTCAATTATAATAACTGTATTTTCCCAAACAGTTGAATGGGCAAAGGGCAAAAAGTTTTATATTTATGCAAGTCTCTTCAATATCTGACAATAGAAGATAGCTGAACTCTCATTTCTACTTTCTACATCAATTTGTTGTGATATGTTATTTTGATTGACGTATATGAAGAAAACCCAGCCTTACACAGATATGTAGTTGTAAAGGGAAGAAGTATTTTAATGGCTGTTTTAGGTCATTGTGGATATTCTTTTGATATAACACCAAGGCTCCTCGAATCTAGCTTCTGAAAGGTTGGTTGCAATACAGAATCATATCAATGAAAATTTTATACTCTATTATATCAAAATCCATTGGACTATCTTGCACTCCTAAATGAATTTTTTTTTAACCCATGGATAAGTTTTGATGGTGAGTGGTTTGATCTTTATTTTTTAAGAGAAAACCAAATGAACATTTCTCCTTAGTGACAACAAAAAGAAAGGTCAATATAGGAAAACTGGTGTGGTGTAAAAGTACAAGGTGATAAAAGTGGCAGGGGGGAATGACAGAACAAATTCTCAGGAGAGTGAAAGACATCTGAACTACTCGTAGAGGAAAGGAAAGAAATCAAAGCTTCAATTTGTTTTTAATTGGCACTTATGGAACATTGCCTAGGTGTTTAATAGAATTATTGTATTTAATCCACTTTTAATACTTTTGGGGATATAGGACGTATTATTCTCATCTCACAATCCTAAAGGAAATCAGTCCTGAATATTCATTGGAAGGACTGATGCTGAAGCTGAAACTCCAATACTTTAGCCACCTGATGCGAAGAACTGAGTCATTGGAAAAGATTCTGATGTTGGGAAAGATTGAGGGCAGGAGGAGAAGGGGATAACAGAGGATGAGATGGTTGAATGGCATCACTGACTCTATGGACATGAGTTTGAGCAAGCTCCGGGAGTTGGTGATGGACAGGGAGGCCTAGCATGCTGCAGTCCATGGGGTCCCAAGGAGTTGGACATGACTGAGTGACTGAACTGATTCTCATCTCACAGTGAAGAAAGTGCATGAGGATGCTGAGCTGTGAAACGGTGGGACTAGACTGAAATCAGCTACATATGACATGGCAACTTTCAGGCTTTTTAAAAAATTGAGTTTTTAATAATTCCAAAAATAAATATATAACATTGGGTTATCCAAAAAGTTCATTTGTATTTTTCTATGTAAGAGCTTATGGAAAAACCCAAATGAACTTTTTGGCCAACTCGATATATAAACTTTCTTAATAAACAAAGTAAAAAATACAAGTTTCTTGCTCCTTGTTCCCCTCTTCTCCACATGTTAACTGATAAGAGTAATAATCAATATAAATACCATATTTTCACCCAACTGAAAGCTGCTCCATAAGCAATGAAGGACCCCAAAGTTGATCTGTAACCCATCTTGGTGATAGAAGAACCACAAGGGCTGAGAAAATTCAAGGCACTAGTACTTAGTGCTAATTAGGTTTATCTATACCATTATATTGGAGAAGGCAATGGCAACCCACTCCAGTACTCTTGCCTGGAAAATCCCATGGACGGAGGAGCTTGGTAGGCTGCAGTCCATGGGGTCGCTAAGAGTCGGGCACAACTGAGCGACTTCACTTTCACTTTTCACTTTCGTGCATTGGAGAAGGAAATGGTAACCCACTCCAGCATTCTTGCCTGGAGAATCCCAGGGACAGAGGAGCCTAGTGGGCTGCCGTCTATGGGGTCGCTCAGAGTCGGACACGACTGAAGCGACTGAGCAGCAGCAGCAGCAACACCATTATATATAGATTTCAAGTTCTGGCTACTTTCTAGACCTTCTTAGAGTCATTGGATTTCAAGAAATTTTATGGATCATTTTTCACCATTGTGGGAGAGAGAAAAAAAGATAATAAAAATGACAAAATAGTGTAGAAAAGGAGATGAATGGTGTCTTTTTGTTGTTTAGTCACTAAGTTGTGTCCGACTCTTTTGCGACCCCATGGACTGCAGCCCATCTGGCTCCTCTGTCCATGAGATTTCCCAGGCAAGAATACTGGAGTGGGTTGCCATTTTCTTCTCCAGGGGATCTGCCCAACCCAGAGACAGAACCCGGGTCTCCTGCACTGGCAGGTGGATTCTTTACCACTGAGCCACCTGAGAAGCCTGAATGGTGGGGTAGTTAATACAAAGATGCAAGCATTCTGATCATCCTCAGGTAGATAAACAGAAGTGCCCAACGAAAAGAGAATAGCCAGGTGCCCAGGTACAAAGGTGGTGCCCATAAGTTAGATGCTTGGCAATGAGAAGTCAATTATGAACTTTCCTGGGTTTTGTCTTTCCAGACATTAGGAAAAAAAAAAAAAAAAGTGTTAGCCAAGCTATTTACCTACTACCTATTAAAATAGGATGTGTTCCATTTAGTTCTTTTTATAGAGGGGAGATGTCTTTCTTATTTATTTTTGACTTATGAAGATTTTATTGCCAGAGGGAAAAAAGCTGCGCCTGTAAAAAAAAATCTCCACTTTAAATTGTAATGGTCATTGTCACTATCTGTTGAAGGAGATATCAGATTGAAATAAAGTTGTAACTTGAAGCTCGGTGCAAAAGAAAATGCCCCAAATCAATTCTTCATCCACAACCAAGAGAAACGCCTAAATGTTTCAAAATTACAGTGCCGAAAGTATTTCATGTAGAATATTCATCTTAGGAAGAGCCTGTGAAAGGGGATTTTTGTTCTTTTTGATTGAGTCAGTCTCACTAATAATAATGCTTTGGTCCCTCAAAAAGCCCCCGGAAAAGTATTTTTCAATTTACTCATTTGATTTGTTATTCAGTACTTTTTACATTTCTTAACCTTTCTTCCTTCAACTTTTCTCTCACAGTAGTATAATCAAATCGAAATAACCCTAAGGACAAACTTACTTCTCTTTTTTTAATTTGCTGATTTCCCCAGTCCCAATTCCTGTTTATCCAGCCCAAATCCCTAAAAGAAACTGATGAAGGGAAAAAAGAAGGAAGGCTTTGGGATGTCTTTCTACCCCTTAGAGCACATAGTAATCACCATATTCACTGGAGATCAAGAAAGGACAGTTCAAGGTACTCCAGGCCTCTCCCAGCAGCAACCCTTGCCCAGAAGTTTGAGCAATTTATACTGATTCATTTGGACTTACTAGAAATTGGCCTCTCCTCTTTTTTTAACTACATAATTCTTGGCATTGAACTTCTTACTGAAACCATGGGGCAAAAAAATTCTTGAGAAAGTTTTTTCTCTTCTCTATAAATTATTAGGTTATCAAGTGCAATAAAAAATGAGCTTGCAGAGAACACCACTCTGGATATGTGAATCATGAAAGCACCCCCTTCTTGGGGGTGGGGGGCAGAGGAGGGGCAGAAAATCTGTGGGTTTGCCCCTGAAGTGTCCTGAAAGGATATAATCATGGTAACACACATTTTAAATATTTTATTTATGAAAATGTGCCCTAATATATTTCCTTGTTTATCCAATGCTTTTTCCTGCTTATATTCACTGCAAGTGGTCTTTTTCTTTTCTTTTCTGTCTCTGTTTCTACTCTGGTGGGGGGCACTTTTCTCTCACTGTTTTAATCCAGGCATCTCAAAACAGGACCCAGTCTTAAAGAATGGATTCCTGAAATGTCCCACCTGTTTAAAGTGGTACCACCTGTTTAAAGTGGCTCCCCCCCCCCCCTTAAAATGTTCCCTTTTACCAAAGTCTTCCCTTCTGTTTCCTTCAGTCATCAATAAGCCTTTAGGACACGGCTCACTGCCTTAGAAAGGATGCTTAAACACTGCTGTCACTTTTATTCCTGATGACCATCTTCTGAGGCAGCCACTGTTACTACCCCATTTTGTAGATGGGGAAAGTGAGGCTGAGGGGAGTTGCATAGTCACCAGTCTGTGGGGGGTGTGCCTGAGCTTGGATCCCAAGGTAGCTTCTGCAGACTTTCAGGTTCACATTATAAGCTAGGACATTGCCTCCTTTCCTTTAAAACGACCTCATTTGCTGGCAGCTTTGTAAAAGACCTCGACTCAGGTCTGGCTTCCAGCAGACACCCAACTCCCAAGAAGCTGGGTCCCCAAAACTGGCCTAAGTGGGCTTCCCGGGTGGCTCAGATGGTAAAGAATCTGCTTCCAATGCAGGAGACCTGGGTTCGATTCCTGGGTCGGGAAGGTTCCCTGGAGAAGGGAATAGCAGCTCACTTCAGTACTCTTGCCTGGAGAATCCCGCAGGTAGAGGAGCCTGGCAGGCTACAGTCCTTGGGGTCACAAAGAGTCAGACAAAACTGAGCAACTAACACGCACACGAAGTGCCTTTAGCCACCATGACAAGGTTTCCTGTCACTAGTTACTCCCAAGTACTCCTTTAATCAGAGATCCTTGATGCCAGGGAAAGCTCCTGCCAGCTTCTGCCACTGAAGACTGGATCCTGAGGGCTGGATCCCCCACCGGGATATGAACAAAAGCCCCAGAAAATCCTGCTAGAAACCAGTTCTCCAGAGTTTGGGTTCGGTTTAGTGCAACACAGGAAACCATGCTCCCTCACTTCCCTCTCACCTCCTAAACTCCAGCTATATTTTCTCTCTCTGGTAAGTGAACTGCCTTTTGATTTCATAAAATAATGGACACACCCCAAATTGGGCATTTGTTTAGTTTCATCCTTCACACTTTTCTAAATTTTTAAGGTTCTACAAAGAGAATGCTCCTCTGTAAAAAGACCTGCATTTAAAAACCCTGTGATGGGTTTCCCCAGTTATTACTTCCTGTGAAAATTGCGGGTGGCTGGATCAAAAGTCTATATAAACATTAAAAAAAAAAAACAAAAAACTCTCCTGAAATACAAATCAGTGCCAGTTAGACCCAAGACTCATCCCTACTTTGGATGTGTTGGCTGTAGGGAGTTCTTGAACTACTTGGAATTGTTAGCACTGTAGTGTCTTTTAGGCTGGAGAAATTCTCGTGTGTGTGTGTGTGTGTGTGTGTGTGTGTGTGTGTGTGTAAGAAAGAAGTGCACCTATATTGCTTTGAAGAGTGTATACCTTTCTTTCCACGTGGCCCTGACCCCAAAAGACTATTAAGGGCCTTACAAGCCTCTAGTCCCTGGCTTCCAAAGAACCCTTAGCCTTACGAAGAGGAATCAGAATCAGAGAAAAGCAGAGTTATACTTAAAATTGCAGCGATCCAAACCTGATCAACCCCTCCGCCTCCAACAATGATCCAATTCCCACACAGAGCCAAAGGGCAGCTTTAAATTAATTCCCAGACCAAACAGCCACGGGCAAAAAGACCACGTTTTGACGCCCCAGGGCACTTTTCACAATGCGTTTTATTATTCATAAAAAAATAAATTTATTTACATTTGCTAATTATTGTGGTAGTGCTGCCTGGGGCAGCGGCGCGTTCCGCCGCATCATGGTCTCTAGTACGGAACAGCCTCCGCGCCCCATCCCGCCCGGAGGAAGAATGGGGGCTCCGAGAGGTGGAGTCGGAGACGGGTGCCACCCGAGGGGGAAGCCAGGTGGGGACAGTTGGGAGTGAGGGGTGGGGAGGGGGCCTGCAAGTAGGTGTGGGAGGAGGGAGCAGAGGGAGGTGCCCAAGCAGACGCAAGCCAGGTCGGTGAGGAGAGGCGGATGGGAGGCTCAAGCCTTAGAAGGGGAGGGGGCACACCTAAGCCTGGTTAAGGGGAGATGCTCGCCTCGGGGAACGGAGGGGCGTCACTGGCCCCCGGAAGCACGACCGCAGGGAGCGCTCCGGGCAGACCCTGTAGGGTGGGTCTCTGCGATCGCGCTCCCACCTCTCCCCAAACTGGCAGGGCATCGTGCGTCCGGCCCAGAGGGAGCAACCCTGTGCGATACAATTCTGGCCCAGGTGTGCCGCGCTCCTCTCTTTGCAACTTAAAAACACACCCCGATGTAGGGTCTGGCGTGAAGACTTCGGTCTTTGAAGCCGGTTGTCCAGAGCGCGTTCTGACCATGGTCTAACCGTGAGAAGCCTGGGCAGTGCAAAGTCGTGCCATCACACGGTAGATCTGGCTCAGTTTGGAAACTAACCCCTAGGCGGCTGCGCGCTGGGCTCTGACTGTACCGCGGGGGTAGTCTATACAGCTAAAGCCCGAGGCTTGATCTGGGTCCTCGTGTAGTGTCGTCGCCCAGACCCTCGGCAGCAGAGCCGTCTGCGCCCTGCGATGCCAGGCTCACTGCCGACACCTGGGAACTGCCCACCCCCACCCCTAACCCCCCCAACGCCCGCCACCTGTCCAGTTCACGGTCCTGGCTGGGGGAGTCTGGGAGAATCCAATGGAACGTTCTTCCCGTTCTTGGGGCTTCTCACACTGTCTCCCTCCTCTCCCTCGTCCCCAAATCCAAGGGAGTTTTCGGTTTTCCGTTCCTGCTGTCCTCACGGTGATTCCGAGAAATTTGCATGAATTTGGGATTTTGTGGCTTAGTTCCCTTCCCCCCAAACACACACACACACACACACACACACACACACACACACACACACACTCATCAGCCATTCACTCCAAGAAGGAACTGGGATATGATCTTTCTCAAGCCGGGAGAGTTGGCAGGTCGGAGAGGGACTTTCCAGACAAATCCCGTTTGGGGAAACCTCTGCTATTCAAGAATTGAAAAAACCCAAAGGCTTTTAAAAAGGTCTCGGTCTTCCCTCCCTCCTTTCAGAAAGTAGGGCTGGTTGATTTGAACCTGTCAGAGTCTTATCTGGAAAAAGATAGGAAGGGAGACTTTTCGTTCTATCTGCAAAGGGACAGTGGACTCCGATGGAACGTAGATTTACCCCGGAAGCAGGATATTAGCCATAGTGATAGTAACCATCAACCGGCAAAAGCGTCACGCACAATGATCAGACTGATGCAAACACAGAAGGGTGGATGGTTCTCTTCCAGGAAAACGACTGGCTCCTCCCGTGACTTGGGAGAACAAACTGGCCTCCTCACCACCCCTACCAGACCTCCCCCCGCCCCACTTCGGGTTCTTCCCAGCGGCCAGACTCTGCCGGGCGCCGGGAAGCGCGCTGGGCATCACTCGACCGCCCCGGCGCGGGCCTCGCGCGCGGCGCTTACCAGGTTCACCGGGTGCACGTAGCCGTTCTCGTAGCGGTCCTCCTGCAGCAGCTGCCGCAGGTGCGCGATGTAACTGGAAGCCAGCCGGAGCGTGTCCAGCTTCGAAAGCTTGGTATCGGGGGGCACCCAGGGCAGGCTGGTCTTGAGTCTGGAGAAGGCTTTGCTCAGCACGCGCATCCGGGCGCGCTCTCGGGCGTTGGCCGCGTTCCTCTGAGACTGCTTGCACTCGGCCGCCGAACCCTTGGGCGGGAGGGGCTTCTTGCCGCCGCCCCCAGCCACCCGAGGCCGCTTCCTCTTGCAGCCTCCCGCGCCGCCCGCCGCGCCCAGTGCACAGCGCTCCTCCTCGCCGTCGGGGTCATCCTCCTCCGCAGACGAATTGTCGCTGGGCGACACGTAGCTGCGCTCGGCGCCGCGGAGGGACGGCCTCTTGGAGACGGGGACCGGGTACCCTCGCTGCAGTCCCTGCAGCTCCATCTCCTCGGGGTCGCTCACCGAGCCGGTGGACATCGTTGCGTCCCCCGCGCCCCAGCTTTCCTCCCCCAGGCCAGTCTCGCGGCCTCCGCCTTCCGCTCCCTCACGGAGGCGGGGGCCAGGCTGAACTCCGCAGGCGACGAGAGATCTGGGTCGTGAACCGCGGAGCCCCGAGACTGATCCGGGAGAGCGTGACCGAGAAGTCGGCGCCTGGGCCCAGCCTCGGCGCTCACTACCGCGCACCGCGCGTTTTGACCGGACTATTTATTCTGTACTCCTCGGAACAAACCACCCCGGCAAAGAAGAGGGGGTGGGAAAGGGGGGCAAGAGGTGGGGCGGGGGCGTGGAATGGGTGGGGACCGCTTTTCAGAGTGCCGAGAATCTGCCGGTGGGGGCGGGGAAGGGGAAGTCTCTTGAACTGGGATCTGGACCCCTGGGCTCGAGGGACCCATCACTGCGAGATGAGTGCTCCTGGGTGAGTGAAGGAGGGGACCTTGTTCGTACCCAGGTACCCACTTCCACCCTCTACTGATCTTAACGGAGGCGAAGATCGCCGGACACTTGGAAACCCCAGGATCTCGACCTCTGCGTCCTTTCCCTCTTGTCAGCCGAAGTGTATTTTCCAAGTTCATCACTCATAATGTATGACTGCTAGTCAAGCCCGGCCCGACAAAAGCGTAAAAGCTAAACAAGCAACACCGAACAATGGGCGAATTACCTCTCATTTTCCTCCCCTCTTTTCCTTAAACGTCGCAGTTTGATTTACAAAGCACTTTCATCTACAGTGGTTCTTTTCCTTTTCCAACATCTGTGACTTAAATATTATTATCTCCACTTTGCAGAACTTGAAGCTAAGCCGCAGAGATGGATGTTAAGTAAAGGACCCCATATCGACGGGCTGGTAAGCAGAATATGGACTCAAAATCCGTGTGTAGAATCCCAGGCCCCTCGGTATTTCTGTCGCACAGCACAGGATGCTCTGCGTCTGTTTTCTGCTATCTGGGGAGTTCCACGCGTTAATTCTGTTTTCAACACCAGAGTGCGGTAAGCTAGAGGGGTCCTGCCCGCGCTCTGAGTTACAGTCTAGGGAATCGATGACTATTTTCGATGGTGTGTTGAAGAGCACGCTCCTGGATTCAGCATGCAAAGTCAGCACAACCATCCAAAGTAAAACAAACAAGAAACCACGATAAAACAGCACCCAGAAGTATGCCCCTCAAAGGAGACAAGGCATAACTGCGGTCTCCTTGTTTGCTAACTGGGAGAGCCTTGGCAATACGTGGTCTGGGACTGTGTGCTTCATTTTGGGAGTGGACATCAATGGCCAGCTGTTGAGTGCCTGCAGTGTCAGGCACTGGATTAGGCGGCCGGTGCACCCCTTGAGTAATTAAAACTGAAACAACATCAAAATAATTAAAATTCTGTGAGTGGGTTTGGGTTGGCCGTGCCATTCTGCACTGAGGAAACTTAGTAGTCACACCCGAATTAGGTATTTACCGTCCTTTCCCTACAAGCCTACAGCCAAGCTGAGAGAAGCTTAAGGAGACAGATGGGCAGTAGACCCGGGACGGTGCGGGCAGAGGCGCAGGCCAGCCTCGCCCCGCCGACTCCTCCAGCAGAACAAATGCGCCGGGCTTGGTGCCTGAAATGCCGCAACAGGTGGCTGGCCAGGGCTGACTTCATCACTCAGGCATCATCGTTCCACCTTCGTCTCCCAGGCCAGGCCTCCCTGTGGGGATGTTTTGCCAAACCCCTCCCGCTCGCCCCGTTTGCAGAGGTTTTCTCCCGATGTATTTTGCCATTTTGGGGAGAGGGTGGTGGTGGCGGGGGTGGGGGTGGCGGGGGGGTGGCGAGAGCTGGGGGAGGGTCTCCTCTGAGGTCAGTTGAGTAAAACGCTCGCTCTCAGTTCTCTCGGTGCTGGGAAAAGGAGTACTTGACAGAGCTAGAAATCTTTCCTGGACCGCTGCTTGAACTTGAACTTGACTCTAGGTGCTGGGAGAAGGAGGGGAAGGAGGGGCGGTTGGGGAGAGGAGAGAGAAGGGAGGGTGGCAGGGAGAGGGGAGCAAAAAGATGTAAAGGGAAGATCTCAGGCCGCTTTTTGCACCGCCTATTGATGACCTGAAGCTATCAGTATAAATACAGAGCCTCATACATTAGAGGCAGGCATATAGGTTTTAAAAAACGGGATTGTTTATACAGGTGCAGAACAAAGTCTTTCTTTGGAAAAGATTAATGGCAGGGAGACCGCTAGATTTTCTCTAAACAGTCACAAAAACTGTACCCAGCCTCAACGCCAAGCAGGTCATGGCCAGTTTCTTTTTCTTGAAGAAACTGCCTGACCCCAACGATTCATGTTGTTGTTGCTGTTGTTTTAAAACTAGCTCTTTCCTGTTTTTTTTCCCCCTTCCTTCCTACTTTCTTTTCTTCCTTCCTTCCCATCCTTCTTTTTCCCTTACTCCCTCTGATCTCTTTCAAGACATATAGCCATTTCCTCTATTTTCCCATTATTTTATTTTCATTTTCCCTTTCCCTCCATTTCTTTCTAATTATATTTTTATTCTTTCATTCTTTTTTTTTCAAGTCGCAGACTCCTAATGAAGATTAAGAAATGTATCTTCATATACACTGCATGTTAGTATATAACTGCAGTTTGCTTTAACAGGTTTGTAATGACATCTGATATTATACTTTCAAAATGCTTTTACTTTTCCTTCTCTCTCAGTGATTACAAAAACCTCATAAGCTGAACAGTGCTAATATAATATCTGTTTTGAAAAACCAGTTGTTTTGATTGTTTCAGCAAGTCCCCATACACTGCAAATAAAAAAATGAAACCTTTACTTTTGTATTTTAAAAACAAGCACACTGAAAACAATTCCTATTTGCCCATGCTAATAACCTTTGAGATTTGTAACACCAATATACAGGTTTCTATGGTATATATTGATGATTTTGAAATTCTTTTAAGATGTTTTTTTAAGTATGCAGTGGGAGGTGGGTTAAAGTTACATTATCAAACATTAAATACATTTAATAATGGTTAAAACATTAATAATCCCAGCTCTCCTGCTTATTAACTGTATGACCTTTGGCAATTTTTTTTTCAAGGCCCAGATTACTGATATATAATATGAAATATCTATCTTGTTGTGAGGAAGGGGGAGTCTATGAGTAATTGCCTGGGCCACAGCCTGATGCATGAGAAAAAAAATCAATGCTAGTTATTTTTATTACTATGAATTGTGTGATGCCCAACATCACACATCTAATAAGTGTCAGGGTCCAGAACTGACCCAGGGTTTGTAAGCAAGGGCTTGTTCTGGGTTTCAGGCAGCACCAGAGGTTTCTTTTCTTTAACTGCAGGCTTCTGTGGTTCAAGTGCGTGGTCCTATTACCTGACATTTCCCCCAGGCCTCAGAAAAGACCTCACTGAGAGAAACTGATGGGACTACATTAGAGACTTTCTTTCCCCACGTTTTCTCCCCATAAAGCCACAGCAATTCTCCCAGTCTCCCTTGCCCTATTTGAAAACTGCTAAATAAATAAATATAAATAAAACTCCTAAATCAGTTACTGAAAGGGTTAAATGAAATTGTGGGGAAGCAACACACTAAGTGTAACACTTAGTGCTTAATTTGCTGAAATATAAAATTCGCAGACTCTGGTTTTCTAAAAAGAAAGAATGAGGTCACAGACCACAGGAAAGGCCATTTAATGCCACACACCCACCCTTTCCACCCCCGAAGTAGGTACCAAGGGCATTTAATGCCACATTACTCCAAAGTAAGTGCTGGAGGAAGAAGTTTGAGGCTGTGCAGATCAAATAGTTGAGAGTTTAGGGAGAGTAGGGACTGTGTCTATACTCTTGGACACCAAGTCAAAGCATGTACAAAGTAGGTGCTTAAGAAATGGGAATGCATTTCCCATATGATTTTCCTGGTGGTGTCTCCCCAGATACTCTTGATGTTCTGGGTTGTCCTGTTGGCTGAACAAATTGCCTGTTTCTTTGATCTAGAAAAATAAGAGTCTAGATTAACACTGGCTAATATTATTGATGTCACCAGCCACATGAGGCAACTGAGCACTTGGAATGTGGCTAGTCATGTCCAGTATTGTAAAATACACACTGGAGATTGAAGACAATGTGAAGAAAAGATGTAAAATATCTAATATTTTAAAAACTATATGTCAAACAATGATAATGTTTTGATATATTGGGTTAAAGGAAGTATATTATTAAAAATAATTTTCCATGGCTTTGTATTTTTATAATGTGGCTACTAGACATTGGGATTTACAGATGTGGCTCGCATTATATTTCTCTTGGATAATTCAGGGATTAACGATGCAATTGTGCATTGAGTGTCTAGTGTTTGCTGTGGCAGGTGTTGGTGAGCCCGACTCCCGCCCACTCGGAAGGCACATTCTCGTGGGAAAAAGCACCATAATGCGGGAAGCACGTCTGCTCTCACTAACTCCTGTCATCTCGCCTGCACCCTCTACGTGTACCCTACCCCATCTAATAGGTCCAACCCCAGAACACGGGGAGAAACGCTTCCGGTGGTTTTGGGCTTCTGGTGGGTTTGAATTTCCGCAGCGCTTCTCACGGGGAAAAGTTACATGGAGGCATCCGTTCCGCAGGTAGTTTGGGTCACCCCACAGACAGCGGATGCCAGGGCTCCGGATGCCCAGTTCCTTGGTCTTTTCAGAACATCCCTGGATACAAAGTACGACGTCCACGCGTGGGAGGCTCAGGGTCTGGCAGTGTGCAAGTCACGTGGAGCACAGGTCATGTGGTATACGGTTACACGGTGGGGCGGGACAGTCACGTGGGGAGCATAGTGTTGCCATGTTTCTTTGTCTCGCGAAGCCGGGGAGCTGATTGGGCTCATCCAGCGTGTTCCCATGCTCCCTGACCCGGAAGGAAAGGAACGCTTCTCACTTGGACCCTGACGGCCACGTGGTCAGGTGCCTGTGGGAACTGTGGGGCCTGCGAGTTGAGTCTTCTGTTGTTCCGAAGGCAATCGGTCCTCCGCCAGTTATTTATCCAAGATTTGCTGCTAGATTTTTGCCTCTGTGGAGTTCCGTGAGACCTTAGCCCTTTAGAGAGGCTGGGCCTGGGCAGGTCAGGTTTTCGGAGTCTGAAGGTGGAAAAACTGGAGTTAAGAATGAAAAAGGAAATAGGGAATGTGATCAGACCCAGAGACCTGATTTTCTCTGCCATTTAGGACAGAAGAAAAAAAAAAGTCCTCAGTAATTTGTCTTGATAACTAAAATGCAGGTGACTTTGAAATAGATTTTTTAAAAAGCTATACGTGTGGGCACTAACCAAGATTTCTACAAACTCCAGGTTAGGACTAGAAAGCTGCGGGCCTCCTACAGATGGACTTTCCAGATGGCTTGGCTGTAAAGAACCTGCCTGCCAAGCAGGAGAGGCAGGTTCCATCCCTGGGTTGAGAAGGTGTCCTCTGGAGGAGAGAATGGCAACCCACTCCAGTATTTTTGCCTGGATAATCCCATGGACAGAGGAGCCTGGTAGGCTACAGTCCATGGGGTCGCTGAGAGTAGGACAGGACTTGGCTACTGAACAACAACAACAAATTCCTGCAAAGGACTTTGAATTCTCCATTAGCAGAGTTAAGCAGCCAGCCCAGCTCTCAGGAGGAAACACATGGTGATGGCTTGGCCCCTGGAGGTTTGTCTGCAGAATCCCTGGACTTCACTTATTTGGAGGATCCTGAGGCACAAGTTGGTCTGCGCTGTGATTCATGGGTCTGACAGAAGTCTTATTTTTTAAAAACTCTTTGTGACAGCCTTCCATTCTTAGAAGCTGAGTCTCTAAGAAGTTTTTCTTTTACTGTTGATTTTTATTGGCAATACTTTGAAACTGTGACAATGCTACATTTCCAAAACATCCCTTGAAACGTAGAAGGTCTCTGGTATGTTGCCCCAAGCCTTGGATTTAACTGTGGAGTTAACCTAAAAGAAGATGACATCCTGCCATGTGGCATGTACTGGAAAGAGGCCCCTCTGCTGTGGACATTAGGAGATCTCTGCCTATCACCTCAGTGGCCTTGGGACACTTGCTGGCTGCCTTGGAGCTCTTTCTCTGTGTATAGCCCACCAACCAGGTGGCCGTGAGGAGAACTGCAAACCCATGTGTAAGCTTCCCTGGAAAGTGCAGAACATTGTACAAGGTCAGTTATTACATTGCTGTCTTCATTTTCTTTCCTAGGGACTCATCTTTGTCCTACCCCCTTCTCTCAATTGTGAGCCCTGCTCCGTGTCACCCTCATGTTAGCAGCCCTCTACCCTCTACCCCCTTCCCCTCAGCGTCTCATCCCCTATTGAACATCAAGTGAAAACTAAATGCCGCCTGGCGCCAGAGGAAGTTGTCCTGTAATAGATACTTCGTGGTGTCAGAGAGCAGGGATCCTGTGCACTTTGTCAACCAGTCCCTTAAAGTCTTCTGTAAAAGGGAGCCTGGCTTATTTACATACAAACTTTGTCTCCCTGGCCCTAAGTCCCTCTCACCTCCAATTCTAAAATGAGCTCCCATAGGGATCAGAGAAAAGGGAGGTGTTTGGGGCAATGTGCGCACTTTTCCTGAATGTTTTGTCCTTTGGATTATTTGTGCTGCTCTGCCCAATTAGCAAGGATAATGAGCCAGTTAGCAGGGGGAAAACGCTGCCCTCTTTAAGTTTCAAAGACGAACTCCTTGAGGATGTTGGAAACAGAAGTAGATAAGGAATCTTCATGCCTGTTTCATCACTCTGTCCCTATTTCTTCTTAAATTGCCACATTTAGGCAACTTCCTTTAGAGAGGAGAGTAGCAGAATTAAAATTAATAAGAAAACAAAAAGACTAAATTGTCAACTCAGTGATGACAGAGACTGTGCCTTGTTCATCTGGGTATTCCCCCTGTCTGTAACAGACAGTACCTAAGTATTTGATCATTGAAAACATTGAAAAACACAGGAACCCGATCTAATCTTCACCCGTAATTACTGGAAGACATACTCAAACCATTATTTGCCCTTCACTTAACCAACTCAATTTACTCCTGTGTGCTCTGCCCCACTATCAGTACTTACAGAGATCCAATTACATTTCTGATTACCTGAATGGATTTATGGAAACTATTTTCTGTTTTTGAATGTAGCTTATATGTCAGTTTACTCATAATGTAGTTGCCACAATCTGAGTGTTAATTCTAAATAATTGAAGAATTATGTTTATTATAAACATCCCAGCAATGAAATTTCTCCTTATAAAAATGAAATCTGGCTTTAAATAGTATCAAGAATTTTTTTTCCTGATTGAAAAAAATTCAGAATTTTTATAAAATTTCAGAGGGTCATAGATCTATAAAGCCTCACATTAAACCTTTATCATAGTGTAAGGGGAGAATGGAGCCCTGAAAGGCCCACACATTTAATGGGTGAGCAGAGCAGGGGATTCAGAGAAAGTAAGGCCATCATCAGAGAGGTGAGAGGAAAACCAAGATTACTGGTTTTGAAAGCAAGGGAGGGGTTTCAGGAAATAATGGGTGGGGACTTCCAGTTGAGGTGGTATGGTAAAGTCACGTTTTGAAGCTGCCCTTGTGCTCCAAGCACATGGCAATGAGTTAAAGTGTAAAAATAGGAAACTCGAAAGGCGCAGCCAGGTTCAAAAGCAAGAAAAATACCCCTGTGGACCAGGAGTAGAACAGAAACTGAATGTTGAGTGCAGTTGGAGCTCCTGGCAGATCCTCCAGGCAAGAGCATCCAGGAGTTGAGTTCCTTTGCAGAAAGGGGGAACATCATTGTCCCCTGTGAGGAGGGGGACTGGTGTGGGTCACTACCTAAATTAGGATGAGGTCCACCTTAGTGAGTGCAACCACCAAGGAAACAAAGAAAGCAAGCCCAGCTAGCCTACTGGCTCTGTGACTGAATCAGTTTCATTTTTTTTTTTTCTCTTAATTGTGGGTCGCTTTTTCCTGCTTCTTTGCATGCTTTGGTGCCTTTTGTTTGGAGGGCAGCAGACATTGTGAATTTTGCCTGTTGGTGCTGGATATCTATGTATTCTTATAAATACTATCAATATTCGTTCTGGGATGCAGTTACTTGGAATAGTGTAATCCTTTTCAGTCTTGCTATTCAGATGGCTCGGTAGAAGGAATCAACGGTGCTCATTCTAAGTTAATTCTTCCCCATACTGAGGGAAGACTCTTCTGAGCACTCAGCCCGAAGCCCTGTGCATAATGGAGGCTTTCCAGTCTGGCTGGAGCATGTGTTATTCCTGGCCCTGTATCCCTACCTGACTCTGTTCCCTTTAATCTTTTTTGGTGAGAGTTCCTTCAACCTCTGGTAGTTTCCTCCTGTGCTTGTGCTGCTCCACTGAAAACTCCAGGGGGACCTCCTGCAGATCTCTGGAGTTCACCCTTTGGGCCCCTGCCTTCTCTCTGGTCTTCTGTTGGGTGGATTCTAGCTGCCTCGTTCTCCCCACTGTCTTGGCTCTGGCTTCTCCACTCAGGGGTCTGCCTGGGTTCTCCCTTTCTGCTGCTCACTTTGGAAACATCTGTGATGGCAAGATCTGGGGCAACGGCAATGATTATAGGCCTTTCCTTGTTTCCCATCTCTTAGGGTCCACTGTCCTTTACTGCCTCCTGTCCAATGTTTGGAGAAGCATTGTTTCATCTCTTTTGCCTGTTTTGTGGTTGCTCCAGATGGAAGGGTGAGTCTTATCACTGGAACTCAATTTTGGCCCTAAGTGGAAGTTTTTGAAATTACTCCTTGGTAGGAAACTGGTTTCTTTTTGGTTTGCTTTTAAGGGTTAGAATTGCTTAAGCATGCTTATGTTTTGAGGAAAAATTAAAGATGTTAAAAATATGAGAAACAGGAGTTCCCCAGAGGAGGTGGAAGGAGATGGGAAGGTAGCTTTGATGAGCATAAAATACACCTCTTTGCCTGAAATGAGTTGAAACTAAATAATGTAGGATGCCACTGTAGATCAGGAATGGTTTCTCATAGGAAGTTAAGAGGTTAGCCCCTGTGAGTAGGAATGAGGTATTGAGGTTAACAGAGGTGGGGAATGTGAGGAGTAACCTTTTGGAGAATAGAATAAAGGACTGAGTAGGTGTAAGACCAAGTGTTTCAAAGAGTGTTAAGGGCCCTGATGAGGGACTTTCCTGGTGGTCCTGTGGTTGAGACTTCCTTCCAAAGCAGGGGCTGTGGGGTTCGATCTCTGGTCAGAGCTAGGATCCCACTGTGCCTTGGGGCCAACTGCTCCCCCCACCCCCCAAACATAAAGCAGAAGCAATATTGTAACAAAGTCAATAAAGATTTTTAAAAGAGCCCACCTAAAATAAAAGAAAAAAGGGACCTGGTGAGTTTGAGCATTTATTCTCATTAATAAATATGAAGTTTTCTAGCATATTGGTTGATATATAGTGGTTATTAGAAATAGTTGAATCTTGATAATAAGATGCCCGGTTTACATCTCTGGTAACAAGAAACTGCAAGAATAAGCCGCAAATGGGTTCATTATGTTTTGATGAGGTAGAGAGCCAAGTTAGGAATATGGAGTTTAGGGGAGACACTGTTAGGGATTTAGATGAAGCTTCTATAGTTGGGGTCCCGTGGTGCACAGGAGGGAGGCAAAAATGAAAGTGTATTTTTTTTTTTTTTTGGGGGGGTTAGTGGAGAGGAAAGGATTTGCAGAGACACAGTACCACTATGTTGCACAAGCTTTGAGGGTGTCACTGACACAGAATTCAATGTGGAAGAACCATATATTCAATTATCATTTATCTATTATTGAGTTTTTAATTGAATATCTGTTTCTTATATTTTTGTAGTTGTGCCTTGGCCTTGCAACCAGAATACATAAATACATGCACATATGCCTACATACATGTAAACTATTCTTCGAAATTTAGGCTACCTGGAGGTATTAGCAGATTTTTTTTCAACATATCCCACAGCAGTTTAGAACACAGCAAAAATGATAGGCCTCCTGATGTCTTGATATTAGTTAGAGGGTACTCACTGGCATGTGATAGATAGTTTAATGGGGGAAAAAGGTAGGGTGGGTCGGATTGGTCCCCAAATGCCCTTATTTTCTCACTAGTATTCCTCTACATTTTATATTAAAGATATTGAGGTTAAGAGAGGCAAAGTCCCTTGCTGAGAAATAGTTGAAGGTGAACTCAGACTTCTAGATTAGGAGTCTAGCTCTGCATTTACCATTTCATGCCCATGATGGTTAATTTCGTGTGTCAGTTTGGCTAGGCCACAGTTCCCAGTTACTTGGTCAAATGTTGTTCTAGATGTTTTTGTGAAGGTATTCCTCTCTCTCTTTTGGATGAGCTTCACTTTGAAACAGATAGACTCTAAGTGAAACAGATCATCCTCTATCATGTGAGTGGGCCTTATCTCATCAGTTGACTGTCTTAATAGAAAAAGACTGACCTCCCTAGAAGAAGAAGAGGAGATTCTGCCAGGAGACCGCCTTCAGACTTGGACTTCATCTCTTCCTTCTGTGTCTAGTCTGCTGGCCTACCCTGCAGATAATGTTCTTAACCAAAAACTGTTGAATCTTAAAGAATTTAGTAAGCAAGATAATGTGTACTATCAGGCACTCCTAAATTGGGAGTGTTATAAAGGGATGGTGAATCTCATAGTCTTTGAAATTTAGTCCTTATTTTAGAAGTCGTGGAAAAATGAATCTAGCCAGGAAGGAAACTGCCCCAGGTAACTGTAAGTATCAATGCACTGACTTTTCATGTTTTTTTTTTTTTTTTAATAGTATTATGCTACTTGGTTGAAAGATGGTGAATTTAATTACAAAGTTTTCTTTACATTGTTTGGTTGGATGTAACGACTGAGTCTCTTTCTCTAATAGAAATATAAATCTCGTACCATAAAAATTCACCCTTTCCAAATATGTAGTTCAGTGGTTTTTAGTATATTCACAACATTGTGCAATCATTTCCATTATGTATTTCCCAAACATTTTTATCATCCCAAACTGAAACCCCGCAACATTTAGCAGTCACTCTTCACCTCCTGGAAACTTCCCTTCCACAACTCCCGGAAACCGCTAATCTCTCAGTCTCTGTGTATTTGTCTATTCTGGACATTATTACATAAATGGAATCATCTAATTACATCTATAAGCCATCTGTATAGTAAACTATAGACCTTTCCATCTTAGTTTATTTCACTAAGTATAATATGTTTCAAGGTTGATCCGTATTTTAACATATATTAGTTCTTCATTTTACACGGATGGATAATATTCCATTGTGTATATATACCAAATTTTGTTTATCCAATCATCAATTGATGGCATTTGGGTTGTATCCACTTTTTGGCTATTATGAATAATGATGCTATGAATATTTGTGTACAAGGTTTGTGTGAACATGTTTCCAAGCCTCTTGGGTATACATCTAGCGGTGGAAATGCCTGGTTGTATGGTAACTTTGTTTAACTTTTTGAGAATTAGGTTGTTTTCCAAAGTGGCTGTACCATTTTACATTTCCAGAAGCAAAGTAGAAAGGTTCCAATTTCTTTGCATCCTCACCAACACTCTTTATTGTGCTTTTTTCTGATTATAGTCATTCCAGTGAGTGTAAAGTGATGTGTCATTTTGGTTTTGATTTGCATTTTCCTGATGACGAACGATGTTCAACATCTTTTTATGTGCTTGTTGGCCATCTGTATATCTTTTGTGAAGAAATGTCCATTTGTCCATTTTTAAATTGGATTATTTGTCTTTTTGTGGTTGAATTGTAACTATTCTTTATTTATAATAAAGATTAGGATTACTAGAACCTAATCAAATAATATGATTTGCAAATATGTTCTTCCATCCTGTGGGTTTGTCTTTTCATTTGGTAGTATCCTTTAAAGCACAGAATTTTTATTTTGACAAAGTCTATTTTTTTTCTTTGATTGCTTAGGCTTTGGGTGTCAGGTCTAAGAAACCACTGTATAATCTATGGTCACAGAGATTTACCTCTGTTTTCTTATAAGAGTTTTATAGTTTCAGCGTTTATATCTGTCTCTGTGGTTGATTTGTAGTTACTTTTTGTGTATGGTATGAGGTAGAGATCCAAATTCTTTTCTTTTTTTTTGCCTGTGAATATCTACTTTTCCCAGCACCATTTGTTGAAAAGATTGTTCTTTCCTACTTAGATTTGGTCAAGGTCTCCTTGACCAAAATGAATTGAGGAATATGAGAATAATATTTCTTACCAAATAAGGCAATATTTATGGACCCTCAATTCTGTCCACTAATCTATATGTCTACTTTTATTCCAGTACCGTAAAGTCTTGATTACTGCATCTTTCTAATCAGTTGCTCAGTCATGTCTGACTCTGCGACCCCATGGACTGCAGCACACAAGGCTATCTTTCTAGTAAGTTTTGAAATTGGGGATGTTTTTCAAGATTGTTCTGGTTATTCTGCCTCCCTTGAATTTCCACCTGAATTTTATGATCAGTCTGTCGGCTTTTCAAACAGCCAGCTGGAATTTTGATAGGAATGGCGTTGAGCCTGTAGACTAACTGGGGAAGAGTATTGCCATCTTCGTTTTAAAGCTTCTGACCCATTAACATAGGATATTCATTCGTTTAGATATTTGTTACTATCTTTCAACAGTGCTTTGTAGTTTTCAGAGTATAGCTTTTATACTTCATTTGTTAAATTTAGTCCTAAATATTTTTATTTTATTTTTTTATTAATTACTTTTTCTTGGAGTGTAGTTGCTTTAAAATATTGTGCTGGCTTCTACTGCAGAGAAAAATGAATCAGCCATACATAGACATATATCCCCTTCCTTTTTGGACTTCCTTCCAATTCAGGTCACCACAGAGCTTAAGTAAAGCTCCCTGTACCATGCATGTGGTCCCATCACTTGTCTGTTCTATAGATCCTGTCAGGAGCGCACTGTATCTGGGTCAGTCCTAGTCTCCTCGTTCCTCCTACCCAACTCCTTTCCCTCTTGTTATCCATGCATTTGTTTCCTACCTTTGTGTCTGTATTTCTGCCTTGCAGATAAGGTCATCTATATCGTTTTTCTAGATTCCATGTATATGTGTTATTTTCCAATATTTGTTTTTCTCTTTCTGACTCACTTCATGCTGTTTGACAGTCTCTAGGTCCACGCACATCTCTACAAATGACCCAGTTTCATTCCTTTTTATGTCTGAATAATATTCCATTGTATACAATAAATGGAATTGTTTTCTTAATTTCCATTTTGGACTGTTCATTACTAGTGTGTATAAATACAATCTATTTTCGCACATTATTCTTGTACCCTGCAACCTTCCTGTACTCTTTTATTAGTTTCAGTGCTTTTATAGTAGATTGCTGAGGATTTTCTGTATGTAAGTTTGTCATCTTCAAGTAGAGATAGTTTTACTTGTTTCTTTCCAATTTGGATGCCTCTTTCTTTCTTCTTCTACCCCCTCATCCCACCTTCCTGCATCGTTCCCTCTCTCTTGCTTTCTTGCATTTTCTTTTTGGTCTAATTGTCCTTGTTAAAATGTTGAAAACAAGAAGTAACAGTGTAAATCCTTCTCTTATTCTTGATCTTAGGGGAAAAGCATTCATTCTTTCATCAAGAAGTATGATCTTTGTTGTGGATTTTTTATAGATGCATTTTTCATATTGAGGATGTATCATTCTATCCCCAAATTTTTTTTTAAATTTTATTTTATTTTTAAACTTTACAATATTATATTAGTTTTGCCAAATATCGAAATGAATCCGCCACAGGTATACCCGCGTTCCCCATCCTGAACCCTCCACCCTCCTCCCTCCCCTCCCCTCCCTCTGGGTCATCCCAGTGCACCAGCCCCAAGCATCCAGTACCGTGCATCGAACCTGGACTGGCGACTCGTTTCATACATGATATTATACATGTTTCAATGCTATTTTCCCAAATCTCCCCACCCTCTCCCTCTCCCACAGAGTCCATAAGACTGATCTATACATCGGTGTCTCTTTTGCTGTCTCGTACACAGGGTTATTGTTTCCATCTTTCTAAATTCCATATATATGCGTTAGTATACTGTATTGGTGTTTTTTTTCTGGCTTACTTCACTCTGTATAATAGATTCCAGTTTCATCCATCTCATTAGAACTGATTCAAATGTATTCTTTTTAATGGCTGAGTAATACTCCATTGTGTATATGTACCACAGCTTTCTTTATCCATTCATCTGCTGATGGGCATCTATATTTTACCATGAAGGGGATTGGATTTTGCAAAACGCTTTTTATGCATCTATTGAGATAATCATGTGAGTGACTTTTTTGTATTTATTCAATTGATATGGTGAAATAATTGGCTTTTGGATGTTGAACTACCAACTTTACATTCCTGGATTAAATCCTAATTGATCATCACATGTAATTCCTTTTTATATAATGCTGGGTTTGGTTTGCTAGTATTTTATTTGTTGCTGTTGTTCAGTCACTAGTCTTGTCTGACTCTTCATGACCCCATAGACTGCAGCATGCCAGTCTTCCTTGTCCTTCACTGTCTTCCGGACTTTGCTCAGATTCATGTCTGTTGAGTTGGTGATGCTGTCTAACCATCTTATCCTCTGCTGCCCCCTTCTCCTTTTGCCTTCAGTCTTTCCCTGCATCAGAGTCTTTTTCCTATGAGTTGGCTCCTAGCCTCAGGTGGCCAAAGTATTGGAGCTTCAGCTTTAGCATCAGCCCTTCCAGTGAATATCCAGGGTTGATTTCCTTTAGGATTGACTGGTTTTATCTCCTTAAAGTCCAAGGGGCTCTCAAGAGTCTTCCTCAGCACCACAATTCAGAAGCATCAATTCTTTGGCACTAAGCCTTCCTTATGGTCCAACTCTTGGTTTCTCAAGAGACAAGATATTTGTCTTGTAACAGGATATCTGTGTCTATATCAGTGAAATACAGATTTTGTTTTCTTGGTACATCTTTATGTTCTTGGTATCAGGGTAATACTGGCATCACAGAACAAGTTAGGAAGTGTTCCCTCCACTTCTGCTTTTTGAAAGAGTGTGTGAATGTTCTTTAAATGTTGAGAAGAATTTACAGGCTTTTTTTGTGGGTAATTTTGTGATTACTAATTTAATCTCTTGTCACATGTCTATTCAGAAATTTTATTTCTTCTTGAATCTGTTTTTGTAGTTTGTGTCTTTGTGTACATATAATTTAGGTTATCTAATTTGATGGCTTACAGTCGTTTTTAGTATTTCCTTATAATCCTTTTTATTTTTGTAACTGTATGTGTGTGTGTGTGTGTGTGCACACGCACACTTGTGCACAGCTGTGTCTGACCAACTCTTTGCGACCTCATGAACTGTAGCCCGCCAGGCTCCTCTGTCCATGGGATTCTCCAGGCAAGAATACTGGAGTGAGTTGCCAGTTCCTCCTCCAGGGGATCTTCCTGACCCAGGAATTGAACCCACATCTCTTGCATCTCCTGTCTTGGCAGGCAGATTCTTTACGACTGCACCACCCGGGAAGCCCATTAATTTTTGTAAAGTCAGTAATAGTGTCCTGTCTTTAATTCTTGATTTTAGTCACTTGAGTCCAGTCTCTTCTTTTCAGTCAGTCTAACTAAAGTTTTGATTTCACTGATCTTTTCAAAGAGCCAACTTTTGGTTTTGTTGATTATTCTTTATTTTCATATTTTATATTTCCACAGTAAGCATTGTTTTCTTCCTTCTGCTTGCATTTGGTTTACTTTACTCTTTCTTCTTCTGGTTTCCTAAATGCGGAAGTTTAGGTTATTGATTTGAAGTCTTTTTTTTGTTAGTATAGGCATTTACAGGGGTGGTGAATAATTTTACATGTCAGCTTGGGCTAAGCTATCTCCTAGATAGCTGGGAGAACAGTGTTTCTGGATGCATCCGTTTGGGTCTCTCCAGAAGAGACTGATACTTAAATCAGTAGACTACCTAAATGTGATGGTCCTCACTAATGTAGATGGACATTATCCAATCCTTTGAAGGGTCTGATTAGAACAAAAAGGTGGAGGAAGGGTAAGTTCACTCTTTCTTCTTGAGTTGAGATATCCATCTTCTCCTTGCCCTTGGACATCAGCCATCCTGGTTCTTGGACCTTGAAAGTGAAAGTGAAAGTGAAGTCGCTCAGTCGTGTCCGACTCTTTGCTACCCCATGGACTGTAGCCCACCAGGCTCCTCCATCCATGGAATTTTCCAGGCAAGAGTACTGGAGTGGGTTGCCATTTCCTTCTCCAGAGGATCTTCCCCACCCAGGGATCAAACCCAGGTCTCCCGCATTGCAAACAGATGCTTTTACCATCTGAGCCACGAGGGAAGCTTGGACCTTGAGACAGACTGAATTACACTACCTAGTTTCCTGGTTCTCCAGCTTGTACAGGGCAAGTGTGGGACTTCTCAGCTTCCATAATCCTGTGAGCCAATTCCTATAATAAATCTTCTGTTGTATGTATCCTGTTGGGTTTTGTTTCTCTGGAGAACCCTAATACAAATATCCTTCCATGTATGGACCATGCTTTATTGTTTCTTTGCATGCCTCGTGATTTTTTTAAGATAATCAGACATTTAATGTAATGTGGCAATTCTGGAAATCAGAGTTTCTTCCTCCCCAGGGTTTTCTATTGTTTATTTTTGGTTTTGTTTGTTTAGTAACTTTTCTGCAGCAATCCCATGAAGCCGGCATTCTTTTTTGTGTTTCTACTTGGTTTCCACTTGATTATCATAGTGGTCTGCTGATTAGATAGGGATTTCCTTACATACCTAGAACCAAAACATTTCCCCGTCTTTGCTGAGGGGCTCTCTGTGTGTTTTGAAGTACAGCTTCAAACCTTCAGCCCTTAATCAGACAGGTTCTGCCTTAACCTTCTCTTCCTATTTGCACAGAACCTCCAGATCATCCAGAATTTAGGCCCTAAATTCAGGTCTTTCTTAAGCATGTACACGGCTCTGGGAATGTGCACAGAGCTACTTGTGTTTGTGGCTTTCTTAATTCCCAGAAGCATGGCAGAGCTTTTCAAAGCCCACAAAGATTCTCCTTCCCAAGCTTTTCCTTTTAACATTTTTGGTTAGCCTATTATTTTCCCCAAGCTTTATTCACCACCTTAGGCAGCTTCAGAGTTGAGCAGCTGCCTGTAATTTTTGAAGAATGCACCTGGAGGAGAGACTTTTTGCACTGGTTGAGCTGAGTGAGGTCAAATAAAGGCATCACTTCAAGTGGGGTCTTCTAGGGAACTAACAGGTCAGATAACGACAGTTCTCTTGGAATGAAAGTTAACAGAGCCCCACCTCATTCTTCTCCCTCCAGCAGCTGCCAGTCTGCTGATTTTTTTTTTAATTATTTATTTTTAACTGAAGGATAATTGTTTTACAATATTGTGTTGTTTTTTTGCCATATATCCATATGAATCAGCCATCAGATCAGATCAGATCAGTCCCTCAGTCGTGTCCGACTCTTTGCGACCCCATGAATCGTAGTCACCCTGTTTATTTAACTTATATGCAGAGTACATCATGAGAAACGCTGGACTGGAAGAAACACAAGCTGGAATCAAGATTGCCTGGAGAAATATCAATAACCTCAGATATGCAGATGACACCACCCTTATGGCAGAAAGTGAAGAGGAACTCAAAAGCCTCTTGATGAAAGTGAAAGTGGAGAGTGAAAAAGTTGGCTTAAAGCTCAACATTCAGAAAACGAAGATCATGGCATCCGGTCCCATCACTTCATGGGAAATAGATGGGGAAACAGTGGAAACAGCATCAGACTTTATTTTTCTGGGCTCCAAAATCACTACAGATGGTGACTGCAACCATGAAATTAAAAGACGCTTACACCTTGGAAGGAAAGTTATGACCAACCTAGATAGCATATTCAAAAGCAGAGACATTACTTTGCCAACAAAGGTTCATCTAGTCAAGGCTATGGTTTTTCCTGTGGTCATGTATGGATGTGAGAGTTGGACTGTGAAGAAGGCTGAGCGCCGAAGAATTGATGCTTTGAACTATGGTGTTGGAGAAGACTCTTGAGAGTCTCTTGGACTGCAAGGAGATCCAACCAGTCCACTCTGAAGGAGATCAGCCCTGGGATTTCTTTGGAGGGAATGATGCTAAAGCTGAAACTCCAGTACTTTGGCCACCTCATGCGAAGAGTTGACTCAATGAATCAGCCATAGGTATATATATATCCCCTTCTTGAATCTCCCACCTCCCACACCATCCCACTCCTCTAGGTTGTCACAGAAGCCCGATTTGAGTTCCCTGAGGCATACAGCAAATTCCCACTGACTATTTTACATATGGTAGTGTATATGTATCCAAGTCAGCTGAGTTTTACTGTGATTGTGAGCTGTCAGTTTTCAAGGCTACTGTGGAGCTAGAGAGGAGCAGTGAGCACAGGGCAAATGAAAATGCCTCGAAGCACATTGTTCTTACTAAGATTAAGCAGTTTGCCTTGAAAAACCACTACCCAGATTTCTGGGATCTTTTGATCAATTTCTAGAATTCTTAAAATACTTAACCTGACAATTGTTTGTGAGTTTTCTAGTTGCTTTAATGGAGAAAATGAAGAGAGAATTTCTGTAGTTCCTTGATCTGCCATTTTTGCTGACATCATTTCCCTGGCCCACTGAATTGTGATGTATCAATAGATTATATATATCTTGAGATCCAATTAGAAAGGCAGTACATGAAGTGCCAGTTATCCTGTTCATGTGTAGGAAGGAGAATGTTAAGAGGTCTCACATATGTTGAGGAATTTGCTTTCAGTCTTTTCTTGAACTTCTCTTGGTGCAAGAATCAGAGGAATCAAGGAGCAGCTTGTATTCAGCAAGACTGTTTTCACATTGCTGGTCTACCACATCGTTCCTGTAAACCACACTCCTGTGCATTTGTGTTTTTGCCTCTCCATCTTCCATAATAGCTTTCCTGTGATTAGACTTCCCAGGGTGAGGACTGAATCATTCCACTGAGAGAGTCTGATGTAAGAACTGCTGTGTTGTAAAAACTTTCCCTGCACATTCAAGAAGGAAAGCTACTTAAAAGAATGGGTGCCCTTAACTATTTGTATCATTGATGACAACAAGTTAATATTATGTAGTACTTTTGTAAGACTGTTCCGAGGTGAATAAAAAGAAACAATAGGTGTTTAGTTTCTTTCTTTTTTTCTTATCTCCTTAATAATACTTGCACATATAAGCACAAGTTGCCTGTTGCTAATAAGCAACAGTAGTCATTTTAGCATATATTCAGTCAGTAAATTCTGTAATGAACCCAGGTAAATAAGTTCACTCCCTCAGCAAGGAGATGGTGAGAACTTACTATGGACTAGGCATATGATTAAGTTTGTTGCTCTCATTCTCCCAGAATTCCAGAATTTTCCTATTCCTTCCATATCTTGGGTGTAAACTATGAAATTGACTTCGTTACTTCTCTTGCTTTATCCAGAAACACAGAACAAAGTGATCTATATGCCACACAAAATATTCAGTGCTCCCTCTGCTTTCTCACAGACACACAAACACATCATACACACGAAGTGAAACAGGAAAACTGCCTATAAAATCAAGGAATGTTAAGTGCAAATAATTTTTTAAGCTCATACCACTTCCTGAGACAAGGCATACTAGGGCACGGTCATCTGTTTTTTCTGGTCCTGCTCAACATCCAGAGATACACTTAGATCCTAATTAGAGATTTGGGGATCGTGGGGGCAATTCTCCTCTTGAAAGTTTCCACCTCTACATCCAGTACGTGCCTGGTATCATATTCAAAAATATTTCATGAATTTACTGGGTAGAGTTCAGAATTTGCTGGTTTAGCCTCAGAAGTGATGAGATTGCCAAGATTTTCCAGTTTTCTGCGTGTCACCTTGTTTCCTCTTTGTACATAAGCTTGCAAGGTCTGCCCGGGGCTGGGTACTCCCAGTCCTGTGGGGGAGGGTGGGAACGCTGGCAGCTGCCAGGACGGCTGTGGCGGTGGACGGCTGGATGCAGGTGCACAGCCTGCCTCGATTTGACAGGCTTTAAGGCTCGCATTATCTCTAGTGGTATCCAATATCCTGACCAATACGGTCCTTCAAAACAACAGAAGCAACCCAGTAATGCAACTTCATCAGGGCATCCAGTTCCATAATATTCACTCAGATCTACGTAGATAAAACATCTGCAATGTGTTTTTTTGTGTGATTTGCATGGTCCCCCGTCCCATCAGCTTAGAAATTAAATCATGCCCCTGACGTTATGATGCATTGGTGTTTGCATGATATTTTTTTCACTTACACCCTGTATGCTCTGTAAAGATTAGAACTTTTAAGGGTGTGTAACAGTTCCTTGCCAGAGCAGTTCAAGGGACAGGTAGTAACTGCTGGGTGAATTATTCTCCTGGTAGAAAGTTGGTGTAGAATTCTGAAGCTGTACAATGTTCATTCGGAGAAGGCAGTGACACCCCACTCCAGTACTCTTGCCTGGAAAATCCCATAGATGGAGGACCCTGGTGGGCTGCAGTCCATGGGGTCGCTAAGAGTCGGACACGACTAAGTGACTTCAGTTTCACTTTTCACTTTCATGCATTGAAGAAAGAAATGGCAACCCACTCCAGTGTTCTTTCCTGGAGAATCCCAGGGATGGGGGAGCCTGGTGGGCTGCCGTCTATGGGGTTGCACAGAGTTGGACACGACTGAAGTGACTTAGCAGCAGCAGCAAGTTCATTTGCCTCTGGTTTGGAGAGTCTAGTCTCATTGTCTGATGAATGAACTTAGTCCCCATCCACCACTAACTAACTAGACCATGGATGAGTCACTTGAGTTTTCTAAATCTCCATTTTCTTGGCTGGAAATTAAAACAAATAACCCCTGCCTGGCGGCCTTATGAGGTAGTTTTGAGAATGAAATGATAAGAATGTGTGTGAAAGTAGTTTGGAAATGACTGTTAGAGGCAGATAAGAGCTCAAGATTACCTCTCCTCCCTGCCAGGTTCTCACCTCGAGAGAGAAGAACCAGCCAAATAGGGCTTCAGAGTGCCATCCTGTTAGAGCTGTAGCAAACAAAATTTGGGGCTCGGGAAATTGGAATTGGAGAATGTGGCTTAGACCTGAGGCTAAAATTGTGTCCCCTGCCTCCCACCTCAAATAAAAACCTTTGTATTGGCCAAGAGAGCCGAATTGACTGGGCAGCAGTCCAGTCCACTCACTGCCAATTCAAGGATGCTTCTGGAGGATGAGAGGAGCTGGGACACAGAATGGCAAGCAGTCCACACACACAATGGTGGTGCGGGTCCTCCCACAGTGGTCAGTGCTCAGAGGTAGGAAGCGCTGGCTCACCCCAGAGGAGGAGGGGGCTTCTACTGCCCGAGCCCACGTGGTCAAAGAGAGCTAGACATCCTGCCACCAATGAGTAGTGACCTGCCATCTCCTCAAGCAGGGAAACAGGCTCCTCAAACAGATGAGCACTCCTCCTTCCTGAGGAGAAGAACAAGTAAGGGGGGGGAGTGTTGACTTCATCACTCTAGAGGGAGGAAGTGACTGGAAGTTTGTGGATTTGTGAAGGAGGGCAAGAGTCCCCTCCTGTCGCGCAGTCACGGTGGTGAGGCATACAGAGGGATCAGGGTTTGCCTTTATAGGATTTGCCTATAAGTGAAAAGTCTGAGGAACTTGTTTATTAAGGTACATTGCTGCTGCTGCTGCTAAGTCTCTTCGGTCGTGTCCAACTCAATTCGACCCCATAGACGGCAGCCCACCAGGCTCCCCCGTCCCTGGGATTCTCCAGGCAAGAACACTGGAGTGGGTTGCCATTTCCTTCTCCAATGCATGAAAGTGAAAACTGAAAGTGAAGTCGCTCTGTCGTGTCTGACTCTTAGCGACCCCATGGGCTGCAGCCTACCAGGCTCCTGCGTCCATGGGATTTTCCAGGCAAGAGTACTGGAGTGGGGTACCATTGCTTTCTCCGTAAGGTACATTAGAGGATATTTAACAGTCCCCTCGTTTTGTAGGGAGAAGGGGCCAAGGGCAGGTGGGTGACTGGCTCAATTAGTTGATGTCAGTTTTCTAGTCTTCAGAAAGATTAGGTCTAGAGAACAGAACGCTCACCAGGGAGGGTAGGACTTGGGTGGTGCCCCTGGGCAGCCAGAGACAAGTAGGGGAGTTTGGGAGTGTGTTCTCAAACAGAAGTGTATGTGTGTGTTGTGTTCCAAGTTGCTTCAGCCATGTCCAACTCTTTGCAACCCTGTGGACTATAACTGCCAGGCTCCTCTGTCCATGGGGATTCTCCATGCAAGAATACTAGGGTGGTTTGCCATTTCCTCTAGGGGATCTTCCTGATCCAGGGATTGAACCCATGTCATTTATGTCTACTGGCAGGCAGGTTCTTTACCGCTAGCCCCATCTAGGAAGTCCTTCAAACAGGAGTGTGCATGCTAAGTCACTTCAGTCATGTCTGACTCTTTTTTTTTTTTGGTAAATTTATTTATTTATTTTAATTGGAGGCTAATTACAATATTGTAGTGGTTTTTGCCATACACTGACATGAATCAGCCATGGGTGTATGTGTGTCCCCCATCCTCAACCCATCTCCCACCTCCCTCTCCATCCCATCCCTCAGGGTTGTCCCAGTGCACCGGCCCTGAGTGCCCTGTCTCATACATCGAACCTGGACTGGCAATCTATTTCACATATGGTAATATACATGGTTCAATGCTATTTTCTCAAATCACCCCATCCTCACCTTCTCCCACAGAATCCAAAAGTCTGTTCTTTATGTCTGTGTTTCTTTTGCTATCTTACATAGGGTCATCATTACCATCTTTCTAAATTCCATATATATATATGTTAATATACTGTATTGGTGTTTTTCTTTCTGACTTACTTCACTTTGTATAATAGGCTCCAGTTTCATCCACCTCATTAGAACTGACTCAAATGTGTTTTTTTTTAACAGCTGAGTAATATTCCATTGTGTATATGTACCACAGCTTTCTTTATCCATTCATCTGCCAATGGACATCTAGATTGGTTCCATGTCCTAGCTACTGTAAACAATGCTGCGATGAACATTGGAGTACATGTGTCTCTTTCAGTTCTGGTTTCCTTGGTGTGTTTGCCCAGCAGTGGGATTGCTGGGTCATGTGGCAGTTCTATATTCAGTTTTTAAAGGAATCTCCATACTATTCTCCATAGTGGCTGTACTAGCTTGCATTTCCACCAACACTGTAAGAGGATTCCCTTTTCTCCACACCCTCTCCAGCATTTGTTGTTTGTAGACTTTTTGATAGCAGCCATTCTGACTGGCATGAGATGGTACCTCACTGTGGTTTTGATTTGCATTTCTCTAATAATGAGTGATGTTGAACATCTTTTCCTGTGTTTGTTAGCCATCTGTATGTCTTCTTTGGAGAAATGTCTGTTTAGTTCTTTGGTCCATTTTTTGATTGGGTCATTTATTTTTCTGGAATTGAGCTGCATGAGCTGCTTATATATTTTAGAGATTAATTCTTTGTCAGTTGCTTCATTTGCTATTACTTTCTTCCATTCTGAAGGCTGTCAGTAACACAATAATAGTGGGAGACTTTAATACCCTACTAACATCTGTGGATAGATCAACCAAACAGAAAATTAGCAAGGAAACACAAATTTTAAATGATGCAATGTAATAGTTAGACCTAATTGATATCTATAGGACATTTCACCCCAACACAATGAATTTCACCTTTTTCTCAAGTGCATACGGAACATTCTCCAGGTTAGATCACATCCTGGGACATAAATCTAGCCTTGGTAAATTAAAAAAAAAATTGAAATCATTTCAAGCATGTTTTCTGATCACAATGCAGTAAGATTAGATGTCAACTACAGGGAAAAAAAACTATTAAAAATACAAACATATGGAGGCTAAACAACACGCTTCTGAATAACCAACAAATCACATAAGAAATAAAAAAGAAATCAAAATATGCATAGAAACAAATGAAAATGAAAACATGACAACCCAAAACCTATGGGATTCAGTAAAAACAGTGCTAAGGGGAAGTTTCATAGCAATACAAGCTTACCTCCAGAAACAAGAGAAAAATAAAATAAATAACCTAACTTTACACCTAAAGCAACTAGAAAAAGAAGAAATGAAGAACCCCAGGATTAGTAGAAGGAAATAAATCATAAATATAGGGCAGAAATAAATGAAAGAGAAACAAAGGAGACTATAGCAAAAATCAACAAAACTAAAAGCTGGTTCTTTGAAAAGATAAATAAATAAGGCAAACCATTACCCATACTCATCAAGAAAAAAAGGGAGAAGAATCAAATCAACAGAATTAGAAATGAAAATGGAGAGATCACAACAGACAACACAGAAATATGAAGGATCATAAGAGACTACTATCAGCAACTATATGCCAATAAAATGGACAACTTGGAAGAAATGGACAAATTCTTAGAAAAGTACAACTTTCCAAAACTGAACCAGGAAGAAATAGAAAATCTTAACAGATCCATCACAAGCATGGAAATTGAAACTGCAATCAAAAATCTTCCAACATTCAAAAGCCCAGAACCAGATGACTTCACAGATGAATTCTACCAAAAATTTAGAGAAGAGCTAACACCTATCCTACTCAAACTCTTCCAGAAAATTGCAGAGGAAGGTAAACTGCCAAACTCATTCTATGAGGCCACCATCACCCTAATACCAAAACCAGACGATGCCACAAAAAAAGAAAACTACAGGCCAATATCACTGATCAACATAGATGCAAAAATCCTTAACAAAATTCTAGCAATCAGAATCCAACAACACATTAAAAAGATCATACACCATGACTAAGTGGGCTTTATCCCAGGGATGCAAGGATTCTTCAATATCCGCAAATCAATCAATGTGATACACCACATTAACAAATTGAAAGATAAAAACCATATGATTATCTCAATAGATGCAGAGAAAGCCTTTGACAAAATTCAACATCCATTTATGATAAAAACCCTCCAGAAAGCAGGCATAGAAGGAACATATATCAACATAATAAAAGCCATATATGATAAACCCACAGCAAACATTATCCTCAATGGTGAAAAATTGAAAGGATTTCCCCTAAAGTCAGGAACAAGACAAGGGTGCCCACTCTCACCACTACTATTCAACATAATTTTGGAAGTTTTGGCCACAGCAATCAGAGGAGAAAATGAAATAAAAGGAATCCAGATTGGAAAAGAAGTAAAACTATCACTGTTTGCAGATGACATGATCCTGTACATCAGTCAGTTCAGTTCAGTCACTCAGTCGTGCTGACTCTTTGCGACCCCATGAATCGCAGCACGCCAGGCCTCCCTGTCCATCACCAACGCCCAGTGTTTACCCAGACTCATGTCCATTGAGTCGGTGATGCCATCCAGCCATCTCATCCTCTGTTGTCCCCTTCTTCTCCTGCCCCCTATCCCTCCCAGCATCAGGGTCTTTTCCAATGAGTCAACTCTTCCCATGAGGTGGCCAAAGTACTGGAGTTTCAGCCTCAGCATCAGTCCTTCCAATGAACACCCAGGATTGGTCTCCTTTAGGATGGACTGGTTGGACCTCCTTGCAGTCCAAGGGACTCGCAAGAGTCTTCTCCAGCACCACAGTTCAAAGCATCAATTCTTCGGTGCTCAGCTTTCTTCACAGTCCAAATCTCACATCCATACATGACCACTGGAAAAACCATAACCTTGACTAGACGGACCTTTGTTGGCAAAGTAATATCTCTACTTTTTAATATGCTGTCTAGGTTGGTCATAACTTTCCTTCCAAGGAGTAAGTGTCTTTTAATTTCATGGCTGCAGTCACCATCTGCAGTGATTTTGGAGCCCAAAAAATAAAGTCTGACACTGTTTCCACTGTTTCCCCACCTATTTCCCATGAAGTGATGGGACTAGATGCCATGATCTTCATTTTCTGAATGTTGAACTTTAAGCCAACCTTTTCACTCTCCTCTTTCACTTTCATCAAGAGGCTTTTGAGTTCCTCTTCACTTTCTGCCATAAGGGTGGTGTCATCTGCATATCTGAGGTTATTGATATTTCTCCCAGCAATCTTGATTCCAGCTTGTGCTTCTTCCAGCCCAGCGTTTCTCATGACGTACTCTGCATATAAGTTAAATAAGCAGGGTGACAATATACAGCCTTGACATACTCCTTTTCCTATTTGGAACCAGTCTGTTGTTCCATGTCCAGTTCTAATTGTTGCTTCCTGACCTTCATATAGGTTTCTCAAGAGGCAGGTCAGGTGGTCTGGTATTCCCATCTCTTTCAGAATTTTCCACAGTTTATTGTGATCCACACAGTCAAAGGCTTTGGCTTAGTCAATAAAGCAGAAATAGATGTTTTTCTAGAACTCTCTTGCTTTTTCCATGATCCAGTGGATGTTGGCAATTTGATCTCTGGTTCCTCTGCCTTTTCTAAAACCACCTTGAACATCTGGAAGTTCACGGTTCACGTATTCCTGAAGCCTGGCTTGGAGAATTTTGAGCATTACTTTATTAATGTGTGAGATGAGTGCAATTGTGCGGTAGTTTGAGCATTCTTTGGCATTGCCTTTTTTTGGGATTGGAATGAAAACTGACCTTTTCCAGTCCTGTGGCCACTGCTGAGTTTTCCAAATGTGCTGGCATATTGAGTGCAGCACTTTCACAGCATCATCTTTCAGTATTTGAAATAGCTCAACCGGAATTCTATCACCTCCACTAGCTTTGTTTGTAGTGATGCTTTCTAAGGCCCACTTGACTTCACATTCCAGGATGTCTGGCTCTAGTTGAGTGATCACAACATCGTGATTATCTTGGTCATGAGGATCTTTTTTGTACAGTTCTTCTGTGTATTCTTGCCACCTCTTCTGAATATCTTCTGCTTCTGTTAGGTCCATACCATTTCTGTCCTTTATTGAGCCCATCTTTGCATGAAATGTTCTCTTGGTATCTCTAATTTTCTTGAAGAGATCTCTAGTCTTTGCCATTCTGTTGTTTTCCTCTATTTCTTTGCACTGATCACTGAGGAAGGCTTTCTTATCTCTCTTTGCTATTCTTTGGAACTCTGCATTCAGATGCTTATATCTTGTCTTTTCTCCTTTGCTTTTCGCTTCTCTTCTTTTCACAGTTATTTGTAAGGCCTCCCCAGACAGCCATTTTGCTTTTTTGCATTTATTTTCCATGAGGATGGTCTTGATCCCTGTCTCCTGTACAATGTCGCGAACCTCATTCCATAGTTCATCAGGCAGTCTGTCTATCAGATCTCGTCCCTTAAATCTACTTCTCACTTCCACTGTATAATAATAAGGGATTTGATTTAGGTCATACCTGAATGGTCTAGTGGTTTCCCCCACTTTCTTCAATTTAAGTCTGAATTTGGAAATAAGGAGCTCATGATCTGAGCCACAGTCAGTTCCCAGTCTTGTTTTTGCTGACTGTATAGAGCTTCTCCATCTTTGGCTGCAAAGAATATAATCAATCTGATTTCGGTGTTGACCATCTGAAGATGTCCATGTGTAGAGTCTTCTCTTGTGTTGTTGGAAGAGGGTGTTTGCTGTGACCAGTGCATTCTCTTGGCAAAACTCTATTAGCCTTTGCCCTGCTTCATTCCTTACTCCAAGGCCAAATTTGCCTGTTACTCCAGGTGTTTCTTGACTTCCTACTTTTGCATTCCAGTCCCCTATAATGAAAAGGACATCTTTTTTGGGTGTTAGTTCTAAAAGGTCCTGTAGGTCTTCATAGAACTGTTCAACTTCAGCTTCTTCAGTGTTACTGGTTGGGGCATAGACTTGGATTACTGTAATATTGAATGGTTTGCCTTGGAAACGAACAGAGATCATTCTGTCGTTTTTGAGATTGCATTGAAGTACTGCATTTCGGACTCTTTTGTTGACCTTGATGGCTACTCCATTTCTTCTAAGGGATTCCTGTCCACAGTAATAGATACAATGGTCATCTGAGTTAAATTCACCCTACTTAGCCTCAATTTGTAAAATAGGGGGTAATATATTCTTTCTCAAAGACTTTTGAAAATCAAGTGAAATAACTTGTGTGATGTATTCCAGTACGGGCTTCCAAGTGGCACTAGTGGTAAAGAACCCACCTGCCAATGCAGGGAACATCAGGGACTCAGGTTTGATCCCTGGGTTGGGAAGATCTCCTGGAGGAGAGCATGTCAGTCCACTCCAATATTCTTGCCTGGAGAATCCCATGGACAGAGGAGCTTGGTGGGCTACAGTCCAAAGGGTCCCAAAGAGTCAAACATGACTGACGTAACTTAGCACACATGTACCCTAAGACAAAGCCAGATTCACAGTAGTTACTCAGTGAGTTGTAGTTGGATTGCTTTACAGAAATTTATCTTTTGATGATAGAAATTCTCATTTGGCTAAGAGTAGAGTTTCTCCCTTGCTGGCTCAGCCATAAAGAATTCGCTGTCAATGCCTGCCAATGCAAAAGATGCAGGTTTTATCCCTGGTTTGGGAAGATCTCCTAGAGAAGGAAATGAGAACCCATTCCACTATTCTTGCCTGGAAAATCCCACGGACAGAGGAGCCTGGTGGGCTACAGTCCATAGGGTCGCAAAGAGTCAGACATGACTTAGCAACTAAACAACAGCCAGAAGTCTTTCAGTTGTGACCGGTTGTTAAATGTGCTGAGATTTTGTCTCCATCTGTTACCTTTCACTGTGTGGAGGCATTCTGGGTGGTCAGAAACTAATTCATGAACTCCAGCTGCCTCTTGGTTCCAGAGTCTACCTAATTGGAGGTTGTTATCAATAAAATTGGGCTTCCCAGGTGGCACTAATGGTAAAGAACCTGCCTGCCAATGCAGGAGACATGAGAGACATGGGTTTGATCCCTGGGTTGGAAAGATCCCCCTGGAGAAGGAACTGGCAACCCACAGCAGTATTCTTGCCTGGAGAACCCTATGGACAGAAGAGCCTGGGGGGCTTCAGTCCATAGGGTTGTAAAGAGTTAGACATGACTGATGAGACTTGGCACAGCACCAACAAAGTTAATCTACCTGAGGCCAGAATCATTTATTTTATAGAGAAACAGTGTCATCAAAAGGTAGTAAGTCCAGCATCTTTCTGCAGGACTGCACCCTTTCAACATGGGATTCTCAAGCCCTTGCCACAAACTTGATTCAGATCAGGGCTGAGTACAGTTTAGCCAAGCAGTATCATTGAAGGGCATTAGAAAATCTAGTTGAGAGCTCAACAGTTCATCTGTGTAGAAATCTCATCCATGACATCTGGGATACCCAGTTGGCCTCAGAATTCCCTTGGTATTGACATCAGTGTGGAGAGGTTGTTCTGCATTTGTGAAGTCCCTTCCTCTTGATCCATTGTCCTCCCTCCTCTTGTGTCATTATAATCATAATAAATTGGGTCTGCATGCTGGCTGCCTGGATGGAAATAAATTTTATGGTTTTAGTATAATGGGAAAAGAGAAGAGGCACGCATAATACTCATACTTGGAATTGCTAAACTTGGAGCCAATATAGTTACACCCATAGCCGAGTCTGTGAGTTTGTATTTGGTATATGAATTCCTAAGTGCTACTTCTGTAAGTTATGTGCAGGGGGTGTCATTACTGAATTATGAATCTTCTGTACTAGAAGGCTTAATATTTTGTTCAGTGCTTTGCATAAAATTGTTCAAGTGTCATGAGTAGTATATGGATCTGGCCATCATTTTTGAGTTGTTTGAGAAAAGTAGTCCCTGTTAAAGGCTTCTTGTTTGAAGTTTTGTGAAAAAGCCATCATTGTATTTCCACTGATCGTCTCTTAAGCTATTTGTGTTTTTACTTCTTTAAGGCATCTCATGTTGCAGTACTGAGGCAATCTGGAATGTGGGTTTGCAAATTCAGTTCTGAGGAGCAGGCCAGCTGGGAGCCCCGCACAGATACCATGAGCCACTTCTGTGGGAAAACAGAAACCTCTCTCACCACTAATGACCCCTATAGAGACAATCAACTTTTTAAAAAGATATATATTTTTAATAGTAGTTATTAAAAATCTCAACTTTTTAAATGAAGATATTTCTATTCAAACATTTAGAAGAAATGAAATAAAGATGATAAGTACACTTTTTAAATTGATGGTAATGTCAATCAGGTCAACAGTAGTTATTTAACCAAGACATTACATATCTCATCTACCCTATTTCACATTTTAAGATCACTCTAGGTAAGGAGATAGCTTTAAGAAAGTATATGTTAGATTGAAAATTATAGTCTCTTTTTGGTATTATCACCACAGTATTTTTCTGATAATTTAGGCATTAAACTCAATTTATAGGAGTAAAAAAAAAAAAAATCCCAGCCTTTGCTTTTTTCATTGTTGTGTTTCACTTAGGGCTTCATTGTCACTATGTGAACTGTGTTTACTCCAGTAAACTATAGCCACGGTAAAATCTCCTCTATTATCTTACATGGAAAAGTTCATTGGATAATATTTGTACATTGCTTTGAATTCCTCCAAAGTATGCACATTGTTCCCCAAATTAAATACCCAAAATCATTTTTTTCACAATTACTTTAAAACAGCATAATTTTTGAATATATAAGTCCTGCTAACTAAAATATCTACCCTCTTTCCATTTTATCAGCATATTCACCGCCTACCTATTTTCTGTTTGGTTACATTTTATCCCACAGACAAAGTAAGTATTTCTGGACTAATGGAAACCAATAGTCACACTGAACCAATTAAAGCAAGCAGAGGAAAGAATTAGCTGAGAAAAATCTGTGGTGTTTTATGGATGAGATTTTATGCACAATATCATACCTCACATTATCATAACTCACAGACTTCTTACTTTCTTAATGAGTGACAATAGCAAATCTGGAAAACATCTGCCTTGAAAAAGAACACTAACTGCTCTCAGCTTAAAAAATGTTGCTCGGCTATTACTGTATAGCAGCCATGCGTATCATATTGTGGTATGAGATGTCTTGGTTGTAAGAAATTAACATTCTCCTGTTTGATTTCAAATTGTCTAGAACAGAATCCCGGCATAACTCAAATCATTGTAAAGCCACAGTTGCAATAAAGAACATGATTTACTATTAAGCAAATCTTCAACACTGCTGCTCAATTCCCAGAAATCATTATGGCTTGGACGAAGAAAATTTAGCAAACTGTTCTGTGATTTTGTGCTATCTAAAAAGAAAACTTTCAATATAAAAATGAAATCTAAAAGCAACTTCTCATTTATATAGCTAAACATTTCGACTGGTAAACATATTTTGGCAGCACAAATAAAGTATTTTCTTTAAATTTCATTACAACCTCAAGAGCAGCTACCATCATAAGTTTATCAAAGTAATTCTCTGGTGGTCCAATGGTTAGGACTCAGTGCTTTCACTGCTGAGGCCTGGGTTCAATCCTTGGTTGGGGAACTAAGATCCCACAAGCCATCTGGTATTTGGAAGATGAAAGAATGACACTTTTAGGAGAAGGAATAAAAAACAATTCCAGCATCATTTGTACATTGCATGTCCTAATTTTTCGAGTTATTGTTCAGTAGTTCTGAAAGTTAAAAGTAGCTGTTCATTCATTTTTATTTCTCTTGAAAGTGGGAAGTAAGATCACAGTAAACTGCTTTCTCACTTTGAATATGTGTTCTCATTGTACTCATACTGTATTATTAATTTCTAAACCACCACGAAAGCATAGAGTTTGGCAAAATGCTAATTATTTCTTTCTTGGCTTAGAAAATAAATTTGGTCATGGAAAAGAATTCATTTCTGGACTATCTCAGATATTTGTCATCATCTTTTTTTTAATTTTTTCATTTCAGTAGTGATGCCTTATTATTACAAAGTGTGAAAATTTTCATTCAAGAGTGACTTTATCCAAGACATTATCTAATGGAACAGCTGGTACCCTTGTTCATATTGACCCTGAACTGTTGAGAAGTTCACAATTCTCACAGGCCTTTGACTTGCCTTTGTTATAAACAGAGCAAGGTCTGAATGAACTATATTAACTATTTAGCTCATTCTCTATTATTTTATCTTATTTTAACTTTTTTGGCTGCACTACGTGGCATGTGGGATCTTAGTTCCCCAACCAGGGATCGAACTTGCACCCCCTGCATTGGAAGCTAGGAGTCTTAACCACTGTACCACCAAGGAAGTCCCTTTTGTTATGTTTGATGAAATAATTCACATGAATGGAAGACAGAATTCTTCCATATACCAACTGAGTTTTAAATTATACAGTTGATTTACTTTCAAACATTTTTGACAATCAGAAATGCTCTCAAAACATGCCCTCCAATTCATAATTTTATGTATCAGTATATGTATAGATACTGATATATATCTGTCTTTAGATAATTCTACTGTTTAGCCCAGAGCATAAGCAGATTTGAATTTTTAATCTTATTAGTTCCAGAAGACAAACCTAGTAGTGTGTAAAGAGGACTGAGCCAAGTTGATGGTGGCTTGTGAACAGGCTCTGAACAGAATCATATACTGTTTACAGTTGTCTGTTGCATGCAGGTGCATTGTGGGAAAGTAACCCACTTCTGAAGTCACATCGTAAGAAATTAACAATGCTGTATTTGTTTCTGTTTAATATTTCTCATATTTCTTATTCTCATTCTGTAGGAATGCATTCTAATCCAAGCACACATTCTCATACATTCATTAATCCTTGTGCTCCAAAATGATTCACATGAAAACTCAAAATCAGATGGTTTCATGTGTTCCAACTTAGCTTTTGCTAAAACAGGGTCATCCTTGAACTTGTCATCTGCTGAGGTATTGAATTCCCTAATTCATTCAATTACATGATCTTAAGAATGTGGCCATTTGCCATTTCTGTCTCAACTTTGAACACATGTTTTTGCATCTAACTGTTCAGCTTAGGAACCCCTTAATTATAAATGACCTAATGGAAAAAAGAGTAAATCATTTAAGAAACTACCTAAGCAATACATACAAATGTTATTTCTGTTTAAAAATAAAGTTATTAGTGTAATTTTCCTGGTGATGACAAATTTTAACTCTTTAAAGCATGCTACTGTAATATCTGAATTACAAATTAATTGTTTAAAGAGTAAAATATTTCTTTAGTTTTAAGAAGAATTCTCATATACTTAATGAAGTTTTAATCAGGGTGATATTTGGAGAGAAAATCAGTTGTCATTTTTTCCCTAATTTAAAACAGTATACTAATTCTGGACTAATTTAATTATAAAAAAATTATTTTCACATGTGTATATTGTTACTCAATTTTCTTCTAAGAATGGACAGATGTTAGTTTCAGATATTTATAATTAAATGGTTGAGTCAAATTAAACATAATTTGTCTTCTTCATTGGACTAAAAACTCCTTAAGGGTGCAGATTGTGTCTTTTTCATTCCCCAGATAGAGAAATGACTAGGACAGAATTTGGCATGTAGTAGGGGCTCATTAAATGTGACTGGATTGATCTAAATCTTTATGTGGCCAGATATAAAACCCCTTTTTTATTTTTATCATACAGCCTTCAACTAAAGAATAAAATATAAGCTCATACTTTGCATTTATCCCATGTCTTTTTAAAATCCTTTTCAGATCACTTTCACATAGTTATACCACTTGATCCTTTTGGAGTGATGAGTCTAATAAGTCTCATCAGTCCATTTTTCTTGTTTGAAGTCACACTCCTGGCTAATTAATTACACGGCAGGAACTGGAAACTAGGTTTTTTTCTTTTAAACACTTGTAGGCCCTTTGTCTATTCACTGTCATATGAGCAATATGTGGGATGGGTCAGATTGCCTCTTTGTAGAAAAGACTTCTTTCTTCATTTGGAAATTAAGAGTGCTGAAAAGACTATCACTTCTACACAAACAACAAGGGAAAAAAAAAACCTGACAAGTGGAAATTAATGATATTTGAACCTGTGAAAGAATTGAGATTTCAGGGTGAACAACTACCCTGAAATATGGGGAGAGACAAGTGCTTGCAAAGAAAGATGTTGCCAGATTCATAAGAAGATTCAGCTAGAAGTTTTTAATGAATTTCTAAAGATGGTAGCAATAACCCTGTATGCAAGACAGCAAAAGAGACACATGTATAGAACACTCTTTTGGACTCTGTGGGAGAGGGCGAGGGTGGGATGATTTGGGAGAATGGCATTGAAACATGTATAATATCGTATGTGAAACTAATCGCCAGTCCAGTTTCGATGCATGATACAGGATGCTCGGGGCTGGTGCGCTGGGATGACCCAGAGGGATGTATGGGGAGGGAGGTGGTAGTGGGGTTCAGGATTGGGAACACATGCACACCTGTAGTGGATTCATGTCAGTGTATGGGAAAACCAATACAATACTGTAATGAGCCTCCAATTAAAATAAATAAATTTATATTTTAAAAAATAAAATATAAATAAAAACTACAAATGTATGAGGGGAAAAAAAAGAAGTGGCTGGAACAGTCTTTTTTTCCCTATGCTATTTGAAATAGTGGTTTGAGATACTTAAACTTTGTTGTGATTTTAAAGGTGATATTGTAAAAAAAAAAAAAGTCTCTAACAAAAAAAAAAAAAAAAAAAAAAAGCCTGGGTGGGAGGGTGAAGCCCCTGGAGCTGCAGACATTCGTGTGTGTATGGGGTCACAGTCACAGAAGAATTTTCCTCTAGGAACTCCCAGGGCAGATTGAGGAGAGGCCTAGGCAAACTTCCCCTGTGATATGGCTGGAACAGGGGAGGGAACAGAAGCCACTGCCAACACTGCCAGATTCACCTTCTATATCATCTAAGAGGAACAAAAGCCTTACTATACAGGGAAAGGGAAACGAGGATATGGACTAAGCCATCTGGGGGATAGCTGAGACCATGTAGACCCAGTATTACCCCTGGAGAAGGAACAGGAATACTTAAGAATGTCACAGACCTGAGATCCAGGTTCATAATGCTTGCCTAAATCTGAGGCTTAATAAGAACATCTCCTTTCACCACTCCCCCTGTTATTCTCAAATAAAATTAAGAGTGGAATACAACTGGGAGAGCTGCAGGAGACAGAATCTGTCTTTTGCACAAAGAAGAAAAAAAAAAAAAAAAAACTTAGCCAAGTAGAAGACCCAGAGCCAAGCAGGAAGCAGGCCTCAAACCCAGCCCAATTCCTGACTTGATGGGCATGAAGCCCTATACTAACAGCCCAACAGGGGGAAATGTGTGCCCATCTCGAAGTATAACAATCATATATCCCGATATTTATTTTGTCTTGTACAATACATCCAACTTTAAACAAAAAAAATTTAGGCATACAAAGAGGGAAGAAAAAACACAGTTTAAAATGACAAAGGAGTCAATAAAGCCAGACTCAGATATGACCCATATGTTGGACCTATCCAATAGGGATTTAAAGTAGTTATGGTTAATATGGTAAAGGCTGTAATTGAAAAGGGAGACAACATACCTGGCTGAGTAGATGCTTTGAGCAGAGACATGGAAACTATAAAAATGAAAATCCTAGAAAAGAATGGTTCAGTAGCAGAGATGAAGAATGCTTTCAGTGATTTTGCCAGTAGATTTAAGATAGCTGGAAAAAGAGCCAATGAACTTGAAAATGGAGCTAGGTCAATAGAAATTACCCATAATTGAAACTCCAGGAGCTCAGATGGTAAAGAATCTGTCCACAATGTGAGAGACCTGGGTTCGATCACAGGTTGGGAAGATCCCCTGGAGAAGGGAATAGCTACCCATTCCAATATTCTTGCCTGGAGAATCCCATGGACAGAGGAGCTTGGCAGGCTACAGTTCATGGGGTCACAAAGAATCTGATACTATTGAGTGATTAACACTTTCACTTACTTTAACTTTCAGGAGAACAAAAAGAGTAGAGAGCAGAAAAAGTATTTGAAGAAATATGAGTAAGAATTTTTAAAAAACCCAACACCTGTGAACATCATGCTCTAAATCCTGAAAGCTGAAGACATAGGAAAAAACCTTGAAGGCAGACTGAGGGAAAAATGATGTTACATTGATGAACAAGGAAGAGAATTACAGCAGACTTCTCATTAAAAATCATATAAATAAGAAGGCAATAGAACGATGTCTGTAAAGTTCTTAAAAGGAAAAAAATCTGACATATCTAGTAAAAAATATCTTTCAATTATGAAGCAGGGGACCTCTCTGGTGGTCCGGTGCTTAAGAATCCACTTGCCTATATATGGGACATGTGTTCAAGCCCTGGTCCGGGAAGATCCCATATGCTGCAGAGCAGCTAAGCCCGTACTGAAACTGCTCTGGATGCTGTGCTCCACAAGAGAAGCCACTGCAGTGAGAAGCCTGTGCATCAAAGTCAAGAGTAGACCCTGACTGCCGCAACTAGAGAGGGCCCACACACAGCAATGAAGACCCAGCACAGTCATAAATAAATAATGATTTGTAAAAATTGGAAGTAGAAGCAAAGCCTTTCTCAGATAAACAAAAATTGATGTAAATCATTACCACAGATCTACTCTGCAAGAAGTGTTGACGTTTCTCAAGTAGAAGAAATATGATACCAGCAACTTGGATTTATACAGAGAATAAAGAATGAAGCTAAAATGGAATATTTTGTTAATTTGTACTTGTTCTAAAAGCTAACTATTTAAAGCAAAACTTGTAGCAATGTATTTATTCCATAAAATGAAATGTATGGCAACCGTGGCACAAGGAATGGAAGGACTTGGGAATGTACTGTCACGTTGCATATGAAGTGGTATAATATTATTTGAAGGAAAACTCATTAACCATTACAAAGTTAAATATTAAAAAAGGCAGCAAGCCTCTATGAGGAAGACACTGACTCTCCATGGTTCCTTCTTGCTGAGGAAGGAAGTCAGTCAGGAAGTTATGCTGCTGCCACATGGCAGCCACGGATTTTAATGCTCCTGGAATGACACTTGTGGACCCAGAAGTGGTGGTTCACTGAAGATTTACCCTAACTGTCCGCCATATAAAATCCTTGGGGAAGATGTGTGCTGACTTGATGAGAGGCTCAAAGGAAAAGAACCTTAAAGTGGAAGGGCTGGTTCAGATGTCTACCAGGACTGACAATCAGTATGAGAAAAACTCTTTGTAGTGAAGGTTCTAAGACTTGCCAGCATTTCCAGAAGATTCTTAAGTGACTCATCCACTTGGACAATCCTTTTGAGAGAGCTAAGCAAATTACTTTTATTATTATTGAGCCGAGAGTAGGGGAAATCACCATTGTGTTGCTTAAATCAACTATTTTAATAAATTGATTATTAGTCATTGAAAAAAGAGGCATAAATAGTAAATAATTGTACGAGATAAAATAGATAATTGAAACGCTTTGCTGTTCAGTCGCTCAGTCCTGTCTGACTTTGCAACCCCATGGACTGCAGCACACCAGACTGCCCTGTGTTCCCCATTTCCTGGAGTTTGCTCAAACTCATGTCCTTTGAGTCGGTGATGCCATCCAACCATCTCTGTCGTCACCTTCTTCTGCCTTCAGTCTTTCCCAGCATCAGGGTTTTTTCCCCAGTGAGTCGGCTCTTTGCATCAGGTGGCCAAAGTATTGGAGCTTCAGCTTTAGCATCAGTCCGTCCAATGAATATTCAAGGTTGGTTTCCTTTAGGATTGGTGGGTTTGATCTCCTTGTTGTCCAAGGGACTCTTTAGAGTCTTCTCCAATACTGCAATTCGAGAGCATGAGTTCTTTGGCACTCAGCCTTCTTTATGATCCAACTCTCACATCCATATATGACTTCTGGAAAAACCATAGCTTTGACTATGTAGAACTTTGTCAGTAAGATGATGTCTCTGTTTTTTTGATATGCTTAAAATGTTTAGTCATTCAGAAAAGGCAGAAAGTGAACAAAAAAGCAGCAAGGGCCAAATTGAACAAATAGAAAATGGCAGGTTTGATGCACGATACTGGATGCTTGGGGCTGGTGCACTGGGACAACCCAGAGGGATGGTACGGGGAGGGAGAAAGGAGGAGGGTTCAGGATGGGGAACACGTGTATACCTGTGGCGGATTCATGTTGATATATGGCAAAACCAATACAATATTGTAAAGTTAAAAAATAAAAAAGAAAATGGCTAGCAAGATAGTAGATTTTAAGCCAACCATAATGATAATCACTTTAAATGTCTAAATGCATCAGTAAAAGGCAGATTGTTAGATTGGATTTAGAAAGAAGACTCAGTTTTATGTTGTCTGTAGGAGACTCACTTCAAATATAAAGACATAGATAGGTTAAAATAAAAGCATATACAGGTCCCCCAACTATCCACAAGTAAAGTGTTCCTATGAAACCTTTCCTAAGCAAAAATGCCTTAAAGCAAAGAAGCATTTATCTTAAGACACATCTTGCTAACAGATGCAAAAAATAAATCAAGGTAAAGCACAGATGCTCATACGGTTCAAAGCAACGGTGGCTTCATGCTGGGATGCTGAATGTGCTTCCTAGGGAAGAAGTTTGGTGGTGCCACTGGCTGCCAGGGGTGCCCTACCTCCACGCCGCAGAATAATACTGAACACTACGTATTGTTTATTGTAGTTGGTTTGCCCTATTGTGTTAGTTTTGGATGTACAACATAGTGATTCAATATTTTTTATAGACAATACTCCCTTTGTAAGTTATTACAAAATAATGGCTGTACTTCCCTGTACTCTGCTATATAGCCTTGTTGCTTGTTTATTTTATGCATAGTTGTTTGTATCTCCTAATCTGCTTCCTACCAGGGCTTCCCTGATAGCTCAGCGGGTAAAGAATTCACCTGCAATGCAGGAGACCCCGGTTCAGTTCCTAGGTTGGGAAGATCCCTTGGAGAAAGGATAGGCTACCCACTCCATTATTCATGGGCTTCCCTAGTGGTTCAGACAGTAAAGAATCCGCTTGCAATGCAGAAGACGTGGGTTCTGTTCCTGGGTTGGGAAGATCCCCTGGAAGAGGGCATGACAACCTATTCCAGTAGTCTTGCCTGAAGAATCCCCATGGGTAGAGGAGCCTGTGGGCTACAGTCCATGGGTCCCCAAAGAGTCGGACATGACTGAGTGACTAAGCACACACACAGTCTGCTACCCCTATCTTGCCTCTCATCTCTTTCCTCTTCCATTTTGATTTTTGTCTGTTTTTGTAAGAGCAAAAACCCTCTTCAAATTTTTTTTGCTTAGCTAAAACAGGTACTAATGGAGGTCTTTCAGAAAAGGGGAGTGTATAAAGCAGAAGATACCTGTACCAATTACTGTGTCCTGACTCCTCCATAAAAAAGCCAAAGCTGGACTAAACTATGTTAAATTCAGTCAAAGTAGACTTCAGAAAAAGAATATTGTCAGAAATAAGTAGAACATTACATAATGATAAAGTGGTAAGTTCTGCAAATGGACCTAACAGTCCTAAAGGTATACATACCTAAGAGGAGAGCTTCAGAATACAGGAGGCAGAAAGCTGAGAGGACAGACAGACACATCTGCAATTATCACGGTGACTCCAACCCTCCTTTATAGTTGCTGATAGAACAGTTGGGAAAAAAAAAAAAATCAGTAGCGACATAAATGATCTAAGCAATGTTATCAATCAACTTGACATGGTTGGCATTTATCACTCCACCAAAGAACTTCAGAATACACATTCTTCTTAAGTGCCCATGGAACGTTCACTAACATAAACTATATTCTGGATCACAAATGAACTTTAACAAATTTAAAAGAACAGACATGGTACCAACTATGTCCTCAGGTCATTATAGAATTATATTATAAATTAATAAGAGAAAGCTGGAAAATTTCCAAATATTTGGAAATTAATACATTTTTAAATAACCCATGAATCCAAAAGGCAATCTTGAGGCAAATTTTAAAAAAATATTTTGAACTCTCAACAAGAGAAAAACAAAGAAGCCAGGCAAATTATTTTAACAGAAACATCACTGAAGAAAAAACACAAATGCAAATAAGCATATGAAAACATGCTCAACATCATTTGTCATTGGGGAATTTCACATTAAAACAAGATGCCATTACATGTGTATTCCAATGGGTAAAATGTTTTTAAAAATCTGATAATACTAATTGTTGGCACGGGTGAGTAACAACAAGAACTCTCATTGTTTGCGGAAATATAAAATGATACAGGTACTTCAAGAGACGGCTTGGCAGTTTCTTACAAAGCTAAACATAGTCTTATTATACAGCCACAGATCAGGCTCCCAGGTATTTTAATAATAATGAATAAATAATGACAGTTCCTCAAATTTTCTTCCAGAAAATAGACAGGGCTCACTTAATAATTCATTCTACAAGGCCAGCATTCAGTTCAGTTCAGCCGCTTAGTCATGTCCGACTCTCTGTGACCCCATGGACTACAGCATGCCAGGCCTCCCTGTCCATCACCAACTTCCAGAGTCTACTCAAGCTCATATCTGTTGAGTTGGTGATGCCATCCAACCATCTCATCCTCTGTCATCCCCTTCTCCTCCTGCCTTCAGTCTTTCCCAACATCAGGGTCTTTTTCAGTGAGTCAGCTCTTCGCATCAGGCAGCCAAAGTATTGGAGTTTCAGTTTCAGCATCACCTTCCAAAGAATATTCAGGACTGATTTCCTTTAGGATGGACTGATTGGATCTCCTTGCAGTCCAAGGGACTCTCAAGAGTTTTCTCTAACACCACAGTTCAAAAGCATCAATTCTTCAGTGCTCAGCTTTCTGTATAGTCCAACTCTCACATCTATATGTGACTACGGGAAAAACCATAGCTTTGACTGGAGGGACCTTTGTTGGTAAAGTAATGTCTCTGCTTTTTAACATGCTGTCTATCGTTCATAAAACTAAGATCATGGCATCTGGTCCCATCACTTCATGGGAAATAGATGGGGAAACAGTGGAAACAGTGTCAGACTTTATTTTTTGCAGCTCCAAAATCACTGCAGATGGTGATTGCAGCCTGGAAATTAAGAGATGCTTGCCCCTTGGAAGGAAAGTTATGACCAACCTAGATAGCATATTCAAAAGCAGAGACATTACTTTGCCAAGAAAGGTCTGTCTAGTCAAGGCTATTGTTTTCCCAGTGGTCATGTATGAGTTGGACTGTGAAGAAAGCTGAGTGCCGAAGAATTGATGCTTTTGAACTGTGGTGTTGGAGAAGACTCTTGAGAGTGCCTTGGACTGCAAGGAGATCCAACCAGTCCATTCTAAAGGAGATCAGCCCTGGGATTTCTTTGGAAGGACTGATGCTAAAGCTGAAACTCCAATACTTTGGCCACCTCATGTGAAGAGTTGACTTATTGGAAAAGACTCTGATGCTGGGAGGGATTGGGAGCAGGAGGAGAAGGGGACGACAGAGGATGAGATGGCTGGATGGCATCACTGACTCAATGGATATGAGTTTGAGTGAACTCTGGGAGTTGGTGATGGACAGGGAGGCCTGGTGTGCTGCGATTCATGGGGTCGCAAAGAGTTGGACACGACTGAGTGACTGAACTGAACTGAACTGACTGAGGTTGGTCATAGCTTTCCTTTCAAGGAGTGAACATGTTGTAATGTCATGGCTGCAGTCACCATCTGCAATGATTTTGGAGTGATTTTTTGGGGGCTCCAAAATCACTGCAGGTGGTGACTGCAGCCGTGAATTTAAAAGACCGTTATTATTCCAGTACTAAAGCCAAAGAAAGAAGAACAATATCTTATATGACCATAGAACAAAATTCCTCAATAAAATATGATCAAGTTGCATTCATCATTGGATAAAAAACATAGTCTATCATGACCAAGTTAGGTTTATCCCAGAAATACAAGGGTAGTTTCACATTTTATAACCAATTAATATAATTTGATGCATTCATAGGTTGTATGAGGAACACCAAATGGTCATTTCAATATATGGTGTAAAAAAAGAATTTAACAAATTTCTACATTCTTTCTCAATAAAAACATTTAGTAAACTAGGAATATAAAGGAGTTTCCTAACCTAGTAAAGGGCATCTACCAAAAAAAGCAAAAGACAACAACCCCTGCCAAAAACAAAAAAAAAAGCCCAAAACAAAACTAGACCTACTGCCTATGTTACGTTGAATGGTAAGAGTTTGTATCTTTTTTCCAAGACCAAGAATAAGGAAAATATGCCTTCTCCCCTCACTGTTTATTCTTCAGGCAAGGATACTCAAGTCAGCTGCCACGCGCTCTTCCAGGGGATCTTCCCAAGCCAGAGATCGAAGCTGTATCTCCCTTGGTTCCTGCACTGCAGAAGGTTTCTTTACCCCTGAGCCATAGGGGAAGCCCAAAGCTAATCTATAAGAGCTTCCAATAAGTAAACCTGGAACAAATTTGAACAACAAAATGAATGGTATTGGATTATAAGCTAAGATATAAAATCAGTATCTCTTGAGTTTGTACTGATATAATTATTGAATAAGTAAACAAAAAGAGGAAAACAGACTTACCTTCCTTACTTCCTTAGAGAATAATTCCAAATAATAAATGTAGAAAGGATGAGGGAAATAGAAAGTTACCATCCGATCATCTTAGTAATAATGGTAACAGGGCATGATCCACAGATGAATGTCAACGTTAATGGGCAGAACTTTACAGAGAAACAGGATATTTACATAGCCTTGGTGTATATTTCCTATGACATTTATTAATCACTAAGACCACAATAGTGATTAATAGATGTCATAGGAAATATACACCAAGGCTATGTAAATATCCTGTTTCTTTGTAAAGTTCTGCCCGCTAACATTGACATTCATCTGTGGATCAGAGGCAATGGCACCCCACTCCAGTACTCTTGCCTAGAAAATCCCATGGGTGGAGGAGCCTGGTAGGCTGCAGTCCATGGGGTCGCTAAGAGTCAGACACGACTGAGCGACTTCACTTTCACTTTTCACTTTCATGCATTAGAGAAGGAAATGGCAACCCACTCCAGTGTTCTTGCCTGGAGAATCCCAGGGACGGGGGAGCCTGGTGAGCTGCCATCTATGGGGTCGCACAGGGTCGGACACGACTGAAGCGACTTAGCAGCACTGTGGTCTTAACGTGTTTCCGCAGTTTCCTGATGCCTTTCCAGGAGGTGGAGTTTAGTCCCCCTCCTCTTGGGTCAGATACAGATTTAGTAACTTGCTTTCTAATGAATGAAGTATACAAAGGGGGGAAATGAATTTTACAGAGGAAAAACATGCAGTTAACAAAAACTAAACAATCAAGTTAACTGCACTAACCTTATTAGCCAGTAGTAATTCAGGCTGATATAGTAATTTGTTATATGAGAAGGGTACTTGACTCTGTGATGTTCTTTCCTCAAATCTGTATTCCCTATCTAATGAGAGAACATCAAACAGACAGAGAATCAGTCTACAAAAATATCTGACCAGCACTTTTCCAAAGTGTCAAGGTCATGGAAAAACAAAACAAAAAATAAAAAGGAAAAACTAAAACAGTCACAGATAGGAGAAATAACAAATAAATACAACCTGGTGCATTGGATTGGATCCTGGAACAGGAAAGAGTCTTTCATGGGAAAAGCCTGGTGAAAAGTCTTGATAAACTATAGTTATGTAAGCATTAACCTGTGAGAAAGCTGCGTAAAGAGTATACAAGAACATTCTGTATTATCTTTGCAATTCTTCTGTGTATCTAAAATTACTTAAAATGTTTTTTAAAGGCATGTAGTAAAGTTTTGGTATATGTGAGGCAATTTGACAGTGCTTTGATCTAGGCAAAGAAACATACAAACTAGCATAGCCACATGCTCTGTTGCTTCAGTCGTGTCCAACTCTTTGCAATCCCATGGACTATAGCCCACCAGGCTCTTCTGTCCATGGGATTTTTCAAGCAAGAATACTGGAGTGGGTTGCCCTTTCCTCCTTCAGGAGATCTTCCTGACCCAGGGATCGAACCCACCATCTCCTGTATCTCCTGCATTGCAGGCAGGTTCTTTACTGCTAAGCCACCGGGGAAGTCCCTAGCATAGCCATAGTCATTTATATAAAAATAATAGAGTGACAAAATAATTCTGGTGCAAAAGAGTTTAACATACTACCTTTATATAAAATATAAAAGATAGTGAAGATAATTTTGGTGCAGTATAGAGCATGCTTAATATACAAGTAGTTCTGTCCATCCCACAATTGTTTAATTAATATCTATTTTTTTGTTTCTTCTAATGATACAATATCTAGGTTTGTATTACCCAATTAAAGTTTTTTATAGCGAAAGAAAGTCACTCAGTTGTGTCCAAGTCTTTTCAACCCCATGGACTATACAGTCCATGGAATTCTCCAGGACAGAATACTGACTGGAGTGGGTAACCTTTCCCTTCTCCAGAGGATCTTCCCAACCTAGGGATTGAACCCAGGTCTCCCGTATTACAGATGGATTCTTTACCAGCTGAACCACAGGGGAAGCCCATTTTTATAGCAATGGAACTGTTATAAATCTACTATTCAGTATGGTAGCCACTAGTCACATGTGGCTGTTGAGCACTTGAAATGTGGCTAGTATGACTGAGGGGGTAAATTTTAATTAATTCAACTTTAATTCAAACATAAATTTGAATAGCCACATGTGGCTGGAGACTCTCATATTGGACAACAGAGCTCTATATGATAAGTCCCTTGAGAGCAACAGTATGTCTTACTCAGTTTTTATCACTTGTCTGAACAGTGATCAACAGAGATGTATGGTAAATAAAGCTGACAAAGTCACTTTTTGGAGAGTCTGGTGTAGTGATTTTCAACCTGCCTGCACATTAGAATCACATGGAAAAGTGAAAGTCATTCAGTTGTGTCTGACTTTTTGCAACCCCATGGACTATACAGTCCATGGAATTCTCCAGGCCAGAATACTGGAGTGGGTAGCCTTTCCCTTCTCCAGGGGATCTTCCCAACCCAGCAATTGAACTAGGGTTTCCTGCATTGCAGGTGGATTCTTTACCAACTGAGCTATCACATGGAGAGAGCTTTAATTTGTGATCTCCACCCCAGATAGTCACCTTAAGGCAGGGGCTGGGGGAGCCAGAGAAGGGAAGAGATGTCCAGATATAAGGATTTATTTTAAAAGATGTTAGGTGATTCTAATACAACCAGGGTTGAAAAACACTGTTTTCAGTAAAGAAAGGATATATGACACAATGATCAAAAATGGATTTAAATTCCCTACCTTTTTACACTGCCCAAGATTTCTTACATTGTCTAATAGATGGCAAAGTAAAACTATGTTTCATGCATATAATTTTAAACAAGTGCTAAATAGTACTTTTAGGAAAAAGATATTGTATCATTTAGGCTATTATAACTCATGAAAAAATTGCGTCTTGCTGTATTAGACAGTATAATGGCAACCCACTCCAATACTCTTGCCTGGAAAATCCCATGGATGGAGGAGCCTGGTAGGCTGCAGTCCATGGGGTCGTGAAGAGTTGGACACGGGACACGACTGAGCGACTTCACTTTCACTTTTCACTTGCATGCATTGGAGAAGGAAATGGCAACTCACTCCAGTGTTCTTGCCTGGAGAATCCCAGGGACAGGGAAGCCTGGTGGGCTGCCGTCCATGGGGTTGCACAGAGTCGGACACGACTGAAGTGACTTAGCAGCAGCAGCAGCATGTGTACTGTACATATGATACACATAGAGTATCAAGGAGAATAAGATATCTTGAACATATATCTCTGCAGTTCAGAAACAAGCAGAATAGATAAATCACAAATCACAGATTTTATTGTTTGTTGTAGTAGAAAGTGGTTAAAGAGAATCACTGTTGGAACTTTTGTTTTTGGCCTATCGAGTAGATTTGTTACCTGGGTTCTAAATAGTGAATTAACTTAAGGAATGAAAAGTTTAAACCCAGCTAGGGTAGAAGCCAAGGAGCTGACCACCATTATTCCCTCACTACTGATGAATTTCCTCCTTCAGATTCCTGGATCTTTGTGTTTTAATTTGGTGTGTAGGTTGGGAGATTATGTTTAAACCATTAAGGGATTTTAACTGGAGAAAGGTGAGGGCTGAGGGGTAATTGTTATTGGATGACAGTATAAGGTGCTATCAAAGATTCAGCTTCAACTTGGATAATCATTTATCTTCTCTGCATCTAGAATGCCAGCTATAATCATAATCAATTACGTGTTCCTTTCCTGTTGACTTTTTTTTCCTTTTCTTTTTCTAATAGAGTGATTTGGGGGAATGGGGAGCTGAGAGCCATAAAAACCCTATTAGTCATAGAGAATTATTTGTTGTATAGAATTACTTATTACTGATGGCGAATGGTTTTTATGGGCCATTCCCTAAGACTTGGAAATGATTTAACTGGTGTAGCAGGAAAAGCATGGACATTGTACAGTAAGACCAGGTTTTGAATCTCAGTATTTTCACTTACTACCTATATAATTTTGGGGAATTTTATCTCTGAGTCTCAGTTTCCTCTTTTACATGGTGGAATTATAATACCTGTCCTAGTAGAGCTGTTGTGAAGAATAAACGAGCTAATATAAAGTACATGGTAGGCAGTTAGTGCGTTCTAGTTTTCCTTCCTTGATGACACCTCATGCTTCTCTCCACAAGATCATTCCCCTCGCTCCTTCTGGCTCTCGGGGGATCCAGCACTGTAACCCCTGTGTGCTCTGCAGCCCTCCTTTCAACCCAGCATCACCACCTCACCTGTGGTCTTCCAGGTTCCTGCAGGTCTCAGCATGGTGACTATTCTTACTCCTCCTCTTCTCCCTACTCTAAGTTAATATTTATTGAGTACAGTGTTAAATTCTTTAGGTGTATGTCTACTTAATTAATAACATAATATATAATAACATGATTACGTTTATCTACGTAAAGCTTCCCAGGTGACTCAGTGGTAAAGCATCTGCCTGTCAATGCAGGAGAAACGGGTTCAATCCCGGGATGGGGAAGATCCCCTGAAGGAGGGAATGGCTACCCACTCCAGTATTCTTGCCTGGGAAATCCCATAGACAGAGGATCCTCGTGGGCTACAGTCCAAGGGGTTGCAAAAGAGTCAGACACAACTGAGCGACTGAACAACAGCTTAATCTTCACGACAGTGTCATCCCTATTTTACAGATGAGGCAGCAAGTCTTAGATGAGATCTCCCTCAGGTCATGACACTTAGCTAAGGTGACACAGCCAGTCCACTGTCTTGGTTGGCTCCAGGTTGCCCCCAGGACCCATTGACAGCTTTTCGGGACAGAATACAATTCTCTTCATGGTTGGGACTCCTGTGTTTCCACCTGAAGCTTCAGGGACACTCAGACCCATTCCTTAAACATTCCATGTCTTTTGTGCTTCCTGCTTTTCCACATATTACTCCCTGCGGTGCCCTGTTCTTTCTCCAACCATCCAGTTAGCTTCAGGTTTTTTTTTTTTAATTTTATTTTATTTTTAAACTTTACAATATTGTATTAGTTTTGCCAAATATCGAAATGAATCCGCCACAGGTATACCTGTGTTCCCCATCCTGAACCCTCCTCCCTCCTCCCTCCCCATACCCTCCCTCTGTGTCGTCCCAGTGCACCAGCCCTAAGCATCCAGTATCATGCATCGAACCTGGACTGGCGACTTGTTTCATACATGATATTATACATGTTTCAAAATGCAATTCTCCCAAATCTCCCCACCCTCTCCCTCTCCCACAGAGTCCATAGGACTGATCTATACATCAGTGTCTCTTTTGCTGTCTCGTTTTGCAGCCTGTCTGAGATGTCAAACTTTCTATGATTCTTCCTAGCTTGTTGCAGGCCCTCCAACTTCTGTAGTCTGTGACACAAGCTTGTAACTGTCACTTTTCATACTCTTTGGAAATTAGTAATTCATCTGTTCCTTTTCCTATGCTATTATTTATACTAAACTATTACACTATTACTGGCTTTCCTGATAGCTCAGTTGGTCAAGAATCTGCCTGCAATGCAGGAGACCCCGGTTCGATTCCTGGGTCAGGAAGATCCCCTGGAGAAGGGAACGGCTACCCACTGTAGTATTCTAGCCTGCAAATTCCATGGACCGTAAATTCCATGGGGTTGTGAAGAGTTGGACGTGACTGAGCGACTTTCACTTTCACTTTTCATTACACTATTACTATCCTTCAGTTGCTAGCTTTCTCCCTTCTAACAGGGAGAAGAATTTTTACTACCTACTTGGTGTTTAATAAAGGTGTATATTGTGTGTGTGCATTAAGCTGGAATTTCTATTAAGATACTTTTAATTCGCATGTGGTAACAAGAAACAATAGAGATCCCTTACATGGTGCTCATTTTCCTCTAGTTCTGTGCGTGTGCTAAGTCGCTTCAGTCATGTCTGACTCTTTGCAACCCTGTGGGCCCTAGCCCTCCAGGCTTCTCTGTCCATGGGATTCTCCAGGCAAGAATACTGGAGTGGGTTGCCATGCTCTCCCCCAGGGGACCTTCCCAACCCAGGGACTGAAGCCACATCTCTTATGTATCCTGCATCGGTAGGCAGGTTCTTTACTACTAGCGCCACTGGAACCTTTAGTAAAACTATAGTATAACATCAAAACCAAGAAATTGACGTTGATAGAGTCCGCTGATTTTATTTAGATTTTTTTCAGTTTTACTTGGAAATAATACACACTCATTTCTGTGTGTATTAAGATTACTTAAAATTTATCACCCATGTAGGTTTGTGGATCTACCACCACAATCAAAATACTGAACAGTTCCAATACCACATGGGTCCCTTCTGAGCCCTTTTATAAGCAAGTTCATGTCATTCCCTCCCTTGCCCACTTCTTACCACATCCTTTGGCAGCCTTACCTAACCTCTGGCAACCATTTATCTGTCTTTCATTTCTAAGATGTTGTCATTTCAAAAATGTTACAAAAATGGAATCATGTAGTACATAATCTTTTGGGATTGGCTGTTTTAACTCCGTGTTACTCCCTGAAGATTCATCCAAGTTTTTGCATATATTAATTGTTCATTCCTTTTATTGCTTTTATTGTATTCCACGCAATGGCATATCTACACTCCACTTGCTTGGCATTCTACACTCCACTTTCTTTAATCATTCACCTGATGAAGGACATATGGGCTGATTCCATTTGGGGGCTGTTATGAATAAAGCTACTATGAAAATTTGTGTTCAGATTTTTAGGTGACCGTAAATTTCATTTTCTCTAGAATAAATAATCAAGAGTGCAAATGTTGGATCATATGGTAATTGCATGTTAAGTTTTATAAGAAACTCTCTTCTTAGGCTCCAAAATCACTGCGGATGGTGACTGCAGGCATGAAGTCAGAAGATGGTTGCTTCTTGGCAGGAAAGCAATGGCAAACCTAGACAGCATGTTGAAAAGCAGAGACACTACTCTGCTGACAAAGGACTGTATATTCAAGGCTAAAGGCTATGGTCTTCCCAGTGGTCACATACAGTTGTAAGAGCTGGACCATAAGGAAGGCAGAATGCCAAAGGAATGATGCTTTTGAGCTGTGGTGCTGGAGAAGACTCCTAAAAGTCCCTCAGGCAGCCAGGAGATCAAACCAGTCAATCTTAAGGGAGATCAACCCTGAATATTCACTGGAAGGACTGATGCTGAAGCTGAAGCTCCAGTATTTTGGTCATCTGATGTGAACAGACGACTCATTGGAAAAGTCCCTGGTGCTGGGAAGGATTGAAGGCAGTAGGAGAAGAGGGCATCAGAGATGAGATGGCTGGATGGCATCACTGATGCAATGAATGTGAACTTGGGCAAACTCTGGGAAGTAGTGAGGGACAGGGAGGCCTGGCGTGCTGCAGTCCTGGGGTCGCAGAGTCAGACCTGACTGGGCGACTGAACAACAACAACAGAACCCCCAAATTGTTTTCCAGAGTGGCTGTACCATCTTGTATTCCATCAATAGTGCATGTGTGGTTCAATTTCTCTAAGTCCCAGTCAGCATTCTATATTTCCTTTATTTTTTATTTTTACCTTTCTGATATTTCTCTCTCCCTCTCTCTTCCCCTTCCTTCTCTCCCTCTCTCTTTCCCCCAAACTTCTTTTCTTCCTGAGAATCACGCCTGTCTCGTTGTGTGCCGTATTTTACCATGAGGGCATTTTCAGGTAGGTTCCTACTTCACTCCATGGGTATTTGTGTTCCTGCCTTTTGTATGTGGTGAGCTGTGTGCATGGAGGGGAAGAAGGGATCTTTTACTGTAGGGTGGGGTGCTGGCCACTCTTCCTGCTGTGGCTTCTCCTTTTTGGTACCCATTCCCAATCTACTCTCAAGCTTGTTTCTTCAAACACCCTTCTAGGAGACTTTCAGGAGAAGGCAGTGGCACCCCACTCCAGTACTCTTGCTGGAAAATCCCATGGATGGAGGAGCCTGGTAGCCTACAGTCCATGGGGTCCCTAAGAGTCAGACATGATGTGAGTGACTTCACTTTCACTTTTCACTTTCATGCATTGGAGAAGGAAATGGCAACCCAGTCCAGTGTTCTTACCTTGAGAATCCCAGGGACGGGGAGCCTGGTGGGCTGCTGTCTGTGGGGTTGCACAGGGTCGGACACGACTGAAGCGACTTAGCAGCATCAGGAGACTTTCAATGTTTGTGTTTTTTTTTTCCCCTCACAAAATTAACCTTTGCTTCATTTAGCCAGTTATCTGTTACTTACAACTTAGAATGCTGGCTGATATCATTTTCTTTTTTTTTAATGTAAATTATCTTCACTAATTATTCATAGTAGGGGTTTCCCTGGTGGTTTAGCAGTAAAGAATCCATCTGCAGTGCACGAGATGCAGGAGACTCAGGTTCGATCCCTGGATTGGGAAGATCCCCTGGAGAAGGAAATGGCAACGGACTCTAGTATTCTTGCCAGGAAAATCCCATGGACAGAGAAGCCTGGCAGGCTATGGTCCATGGGGTCACAAAGAGTCAGACCTGACTGAAGCAACTGAGCATTTCATAGTAGAATATTTAACATATATTTCAGTGTCCATTCTTAGTAATATAGAAACATAAAAGTATTACATAATGTGGAATAGTGCTAAGTGTAAAAGAAAACTCATGCAGATTCAGAGGGAGAACTATTATATTTACCTGAGTGCAGATGGGAAGACGAGATCAGGAAAGGTTTTCAGAGGATAAAGAATTTGAGTAAGGTCTTAAGAAGCAAATAGCGTTTGGACAGATTACAATCCAAACTGAACAGCTATTTGCTGAATTTTGGTTCTACATTCATCCAAACAGATCACCACTGAATATCTTTTCTGAATTTTCACTACTTTTGTATTTACCTATTCTAAATAGCTAGAAAATAGACCCTGTGTTCTAACACAGTCTGATCATCTTAGATTGGTGTAACTATATCCTTGTCTGCACTGAATAAGTGATGGTGATTGTGCTGGAACTAAATGGTCGGGACTGGGGAAGAGGTTGCAATGTGATACATTGTATTGGTTCTTCACTTACAAGATGAAGCTCAGATATTTTTTTATGATTATTGTTCTTTCTTTTAGTTTTTCTTAAAACACACTGAGTTTCATCCAGTTGCAAAACTGGTGCACTATTCCACATTCTGTGATGCTTCTATGTTTTTATGTCACTAAGAGTAGACACTGAAATATGTTCAATATTCTACTGTGAATAGTGAAAATAATTTACATTTAATACAAGCAAATGATATCAGCCAGAGTTGTAAGTTGTAAGTAGTAAAACTCCTTTTAAATTTTAGTTTTAAAAGTATGAATTTGACTATGCTGGTAGGAATTGCATCACTTGCAGGAGACCTGGGTTCGATCCCTGGATTGGGAAGATCCCCTGGAGAAGGGAAAGGCTACCCACTCCAGTATCCTGGCCTGGAGAATACCAAGGGGGTTGCAAAGAGTCAGACATGACTGAGCCACTTTCACTTTCAAGGGGACCTGTCTGCCTGTCCCATGCTTATCGGTGGTTAGGAGCAACACCAATGAAGGGAGCATACAATAAACTTGTAAAGAACTTCTTCATGTGTTATAGATGTAGTTCAGTGTGTTTATCACAGCTACTGAAGCCAAAGAATGGATTCCTATATGGAATGTTGCGACCTCACTGAATATTGTATTTCATTTAGCTCTAAAAGCAATGAAATCTTCTCAAGTTATCAAGTCATAAATTAAAGGTGAAAGTAATACTTGAATTACATAGTTAATAGATAAAAGTATTATTTTAATTTATATCAAGAAATTCATTTATGACATTTTTGAGATGAGCAATGTGAAACCTAAAACATGATGATAGATTCTAGAAGTATACACCACAACCCATATTTTTTATTATGACATACATCATCTCTATAAAAGAATATAAATAGCTATATATACACTATCTGCATACATGTTCAGTTGCTCAATTGTGTCCAATTCTTTGCAACCCTATGGACTATAGCCTGCCAGGATCCTCTGTTCAGGGATTTCCCAGTCAAGAAGACTAGAGTGGGTTGCCGTTTCCTCCTCCATGGGGTCTTCCTGATCCAAGGATCAAACCCATATCTCCTGTGCCTCCTTGCATTGGCAGATGGATTCTTCACTACTGAGCCACCTAGGAAGCCCATATACACTCTTTAGAGAATAGTAAAATAAATAGCCACATTCCTGGCAATGAGTTTAAGAAACAGAATGTTCCTAATGCCTTTGCAATCTTCATGTACCCTCTAGAGCCCTTCCTCTGCGTCCCTCCTGGAGGTGGGTGGAGCCTAAAGTTTGTATTTATCATTCTTCTGTCTTTCATAATGATTTTATTATATATAAATGTAACATAAACAGTAAATATTTTTAAGTTTTGCATACTGCTGAGGCATATATAAATGAAATTTACTGTGTGTGTTCCTCTGTGATTTGCTTTTTTTCTCAGTGTTAGGTTTAACATTTCATCATGTTGATGCCTGTTGTTGCTCAGTTGCTAAGTTGTGTCCAACTCTTTGTGATCCCATGAATTGCAGCATGCCAAGCTTCCCTGTCCATAACTATCTCCCAGAGTTTGCTCAATTTCTTGTCCGTTGCTTCAGTGATGCCATCTAACCATCTCATCCTCTTCTCCTCCTGCCTTCAATCTTTTCCAGCATCAGAGTCTTTTCCAAAGAGTTGGCTCTTCACATCAGCTGGTCAGAGTGTTGGAGCTTCAGCTTCAGCATCAGTCTGAGCTCTAGTTATTCATGTTTCCTGCTCTATAGTGTTCACTTGTAATAATGTCCCACAGATATTTTTATCCATTCCAATTGCAATTGGACCTACTCTTAGTGGATGTAAGCATGTAAATGTAAAATAATTTATGAAGCCTGTTTTTCTGTTATAAAACTGAGCTGAAATACAAGTTTCTCCAGAATTGTATTTTATTAGCTTTTCTGACCATGACCTCCAGAAGATACAAATTGGTTTTGGAATTTATATCACTCACAAAACAAAGGATTACAAGGGATGCCTTTTGATATTTTCTATTCTATTCCATTCCATTTTAAAAAATTCTGCCTATGGTCGCAGATTTGTATTGATTTCTTGAGCTACTAATGCTTCACAATCAGTCAACCAGCAATTTTTAAAACATTGCACTCACACCAGGAATGGAATTGCTGGGTGGCATATTATGCACACTCTCAGTGTTATTAGACAGTGCCAAATTGATTTCCAGTCATTTGCACTAAGTTACTCTCCCAGGAGCAGCCTGCATGTTCCCTTTGTTGTATAGATTTGTTAACACTGGATGCTGTCAAATTTTCCCATTTTCTGGTTTACTGCATTCCATGTTTTTAAGAAAAGTAAATTGAACAGGAACCCAGTTTTAAAGCTCACACAGATAATCCAAATTAAAGTGAACCTATTCAGTCTCTCAATAAAAATTACACGTTCAGAAGAAATCAGAAGTTTCCGTTTCTAGGCATTTTAATATAAGGGTGCTTTTAGGAAAAAGAAAAATACCTCCTGTGTGTTAACTGTATATCCTGAACAGTGAGCTGGAATCAAATCAGATTGCAGATTGATCTTTGGGGGACTCATACTGTCCAGATCAGTAGTCAGCTATGGAAAGCATACATGCATAGTTGTGAAAAATCTACTTTGGACTTTAATGAAGCAACAGGAATGTTAGCATGAATCATACCTGTAAGCAAATGAAACATGTGGCTTTTGGATCTTTGAGAGCTCAAGTGTACAACACATTGAAGGGATTTCTGGTCTTGTGTTTCTGCTGTTTCTACTTAAAACTTGGACAAAACTATACTTTCTCGATTTTCCCACTATCCTCAATGAAGAATGATGGGAAGAGATTGATCTATTTCTTTCACTTGACTTTGAAATCCTTGAGATACAATTCTGGTGAACCTAGCACTCACTAGTGGTAAATTCGGGGCACAGGAACTTGTCTTCTGTGCCTCTAGCCAGCATGTGGAAGGCTCAGGAATGTAGGATTTTCTAAATTTCCATACACACAACCCTTCAGAAGCTTGTAGCATCCCCAGCCCTCAGTTATGCTGAAGCAAGTTAGTGAGGCCAAGCAGTCATTTACCTACTTGGAGAGGGAGCAAATTTATTTATGGCAAATTCTCTGGCCACTTGCCAACATCATACACGTTCACAAACAAAACTGGTTGGAGGAGGGAAGGCAGAGAAAGGAAAGTGGTGAAGATGGATCCTGTGCCCTGGAATCATCAGGGCCTCCAAAGGGTGGAGCCTCTACAGGGTTTGAGAAGGGCTGCTTGGGAGAAGTTTTCCTAATCCCGCTTAAAAAGAGAGATGTATTCTGATGTTAGGTGGGCCTTTCTGCTGCCTGACAAATGATATTTTATAGCATTTCAGTAACGATATTCCATTATACAGAGAGGTAACTAAGGTCCAAGAAAGAAGGAGTGAGGCTGGTAGGAAGTAAGTAAGACGGCGATTTTTAGTCCTGGCTCTGTTGGCAGTTTGGCAATTGTGCATGTGTGCTCAGTCGTATTCATGTTTTAAAGAAATAGCTTTATTTAAATGTGAACCTAAAGACTGAAAAAAAAAAAACCCAATATATTTTAATTTATATGCATTCTTAGGCCTAATATGGATTAATATTTAAATAATAGCATTCATTCATCATTCATTCACTAAGCACCATGCCAGACACATATCTGACATTTACAAAGGGCTCTATGTTTTTGCAAAGTACTCTTAATGCATCATCACAAAAGTCCAGCAGAACCCTGAGAGTCTCTTAGTGGGTCTTCTCAGATCAGGAATGGTGATGTTTCCTGGCTGCTGGAGGCCTGCTGAACCAGACTGAAGCCTAAGGGTCTGCTCTGAGGTGTCACTAGGCAGGGAAAGTAGGTATCTGAAGGCGTTGGGACCTTGGTCATTATGGCACGGTGGTAAAGAATCCCGCATCAATACAGGAGATTTGGGTTCGATCCCTGGATTGGGAAGATCCTCTGGAGAAGGAAATGGCAATTTACTCTAGTATTCTTTCCTGGAGAATCCCATGGACAGAGGAGCCTGACGGGCTATAGTCCCTGGGGTCACAAAAGAGTCAGACATAGTTTAGCGACTAAACAGCAGCCACCTATCGTCCTGTGCCAAACCAGGCCCTGTGCTCTGAATAACGAGGTTGAGATAAAGACACTGGAGTTCTGGTGATTTTCTCTGCCATCCCTCCCTAAATACCTCCCCAAATGCCATGGTACAGCCAGGAGGAAGAACTTGCAGAAATTTCTCATGCTGGAGCTTCACGTGTGACGAAACCTAGGCAGGGGGAATATTTTTGCTGATTCCCGAGGCCAGGCAAATCCAGGTGATAATTTTGGTATTGACCAAACTGCTTCCTTAGTGTTACAATAACAATGGGACATCTGCTATTTTCATGGCTGTTTTAGCTGCTGCATTGAGTAAACCGTTTCCCAAATAGGTATGTTAGAAATATTTTTAAATAATTATGGGAAGGAGTGATTCTTCAGTCTACTGAGGAGACAGCCAGTACAGGCTGAAAAGCTGATAAAAGAACCCACAGACAGACCAATCAGCTAATGATGAGCATGGATAAATTCTACTTAATGAACTGAGCAGGCAATTGTGAAGAAGATGAGTTAGCTTTTGCCTTTCCTCCACATGTATATGTTTGATAATTTTTTGCATAAATTAACTGACTCCTTAGAACCAGTTCCAAGTCTTCCCCCATCCCCTGCCCTGGTGGTCCTAATGAGCGCAGGTACTCTGGCAAAGCAGGCAGGGAAAAGAGGAAAAAGTTGGCCACAGTAAAACAAGTAATGGAATTCATATCCCTCTAGAGAGGTTTTAATGGCACCTGTGCCTCAGGTGAAGAAAAGACTAAATGTTTTAGGTGCCTAGGGGTCTTGCATCATACAAAAAGATGGGAGGTACTCAACCAGGGACTTGGTGTCAGATGCTGAGGACACAAGGAATTCCAAGAATTCGTATCTGCTCTCAAGATTCAGTGCACAGAGCGAGGTCCCAGCATCTGGGGAGCTGAACACAGGACCCAGTGCCCTCAAGATCTCACCCTCCTGGAGGGGAAAAGTAATAAGCCCCAGTGAGGACAGCCAAGGTGAAAGGGTAATGCAAACCATGATTATCTTCTCACTTACAGTTCATACATGGACAGACCACAAGTTGGTTAACCCAGCGTGCATTCCCCATTGCCTGCTTCTGCTAGAGCAGCTGGGAGAGCTAAATGCTATTGTCACAATCTCCCCTGCAGCCTGGAGCAGACATGAGGCAGAAGCATAAAACTGCTGTGGGGTGGGGAGTTGGGGTAGGGAGTGGGGTGGGGAGTGGGATTCTGGAAAAACTTCTGCTCTCCTACTAAAAAAGACTGATGTGGCTTCTTTGCTCCTTCCCCTTTCTTCCCTTCTTTCTGTCTTAGGTGGGGATGTGTTACCAGAAAGTGAAAGTATTCATTGTTCAGTCATTTCCAATTCTTTTCGACACCATGGACTATAGCCTGCCAGGTGCCTCTTGTCCACGGAATTCTCCAGGCAAGAATACTGGAGTGGGTAGCCATTCCTTTCTCCAGGGGATCTTCCTGACCCAGGGATAGAACCTGGGTCTCCTGCACTGCAGGCAGATTCTTCACTGTCTGAGCCACCACGGAAGCCCTAAGCTGGGGGCAGCTATCTTATAAAGGAGAGACAGGACTTCAGAATCACTGTCCCTGACATTGTTAGGCTGCTGAACTAACACTAGCTTTTGCCAGTCTACAGAATCCGTAAGATATGAGAGAAATCAACCTCGATTTGTTGAGGCCACAGTAAGATATTTTTTTGAAACTTGCTATGTATCTTTTGTGTTTTCTCTTTATTCAAACTTTGCAGTACATGTTGTAGTCCTAAGTTTCGGAGATATCTGGGTCAGCTCCGGGAGGCAGCAGAACCTCTTGACAACATTCTGTGACACCACCTGGAGGAATTAACAAGACATCACTTGCGTGGATAAGCGACAAATGCAATGGCACATTATCCATTAGTGACCTTCAGTTCAGTTCAGTCGCTCAGTCATGTCCGATTCTTTGCGACCCCATGAATTGCAGCATGCCAGGCCTCCCTGTCCATCACCAACTCCCGGAGTTCACTAAGACTCATGTCCATCGAGTCAGTGATGCCATCCAGCCATCTCATCCTCTGTCGCCCCCTTCTCTTCCTGCCCCCAATCCCTCCCAGCGTCAGAGTCTTTTACCCACTGTCAATTTTTTCTGAACTATTTTTCCAAAAATTTGATAAATTGATGATTCACCCACAATAAGGTTTATTTCCATTCCTGCAGTTTGGGTAGTGTGTCCTTAGTACTACTGAAGCTAGTAGATCTTTTAAGATGAGGTCAGTGGGGGATATTTGGTTTAGAGGAGAAAGAGAATGAAATCTGTAAGAATGAGAAAGAGAAAAATTGTGGAAAGGTTGGAACACGTGTTCAAAAAAATATGCTCGATTATGTTTTCTCTTACATGTTTCTGGATTGTTTTCAATGAGATGGCATCATGGATTTTGAAAGCAATAATCATATCTGTTATTCTTAATTTATTTTAGGGTTAAAGCCCTAGTGTATTTACCGCAAGGCAATCTTTTCTTCTGACATGTGTGTCTCCTGTCTTCATCCCACCCCCACCCATATTCAAAAAGGGTAAGAAACATTCTGAAGTATGTCTAATCGTATGAGCTTTGTGGCTCTATTTTCAAGCAGAAGTGTGGGGATAAAGTTGGCTGATCTGAACCTTTAGAAAAGGGGTGGGATCCACTGAATTTTATGTTTTACTAAGTGTGATGAAAACAAAATAAAACAGGTGCCCTTCAAATGGAGGCCTGAAATCTGCAAAGGTTTTTCCGTTAAGCTTAACAGTAATGGTTCTTTCCTGTGTCACATTTGGCAGGGGCTTAGCAATTGAGTTCTCCCTTCTGTGGGGTGTTGTGAAGGGCAATGAAGTAGGGGTTGGAACCTGAGTAAGGTTTGAAAGTTAAAACGGATTGGAAGTGTCTTCTGTATTTTTTCTGTCTTTCTCCCTGAAAGTCAAATAAATCTTCAGAACTCTTCACATTTCAAACATAATATTTTTTCACATCCATGAAATGATTTTCTGAAGCTCACTCTATGCATGTGGCTTTTATATCTGCACAGTGCTTCCCAGGGATGTTATTAGCTATGCCTCCTGAGAACGCTGAGGGGGAACTCATATTGTTACCCTGGTTTGATATTTAAGAAAACTGACAAAGGCTTATCAGAGGCTGCCTCTGTGAGCTCTTGGAATGGTGACATGTCACAAATGGCTGAGTCGTTCTGTACTTCGTCTGCGTTTTTAAAGAGTATTCTAAACATATCCTAGTTTAAAACAGAAGCCCACCACAGCTCTTTAGCTGTATTGCCACTTCAAGATATGTCCTCCAGTAATATCTCATTTTTTAAAAAAAATTCAGCTGCTTCCTAATTTACAGTTACTGCAAGGAGATCCAACCAGTCCATTCTAAAGGAGATCAGCCCTAGGTGTTCTTTGGAAGGAATGATGCTAAAGCTGAAACTCCAGTACTTTGGCCACCTCATGCAAAGAGTTGACTCATTGGAAAAAACCCTGATGCTGGGAGGGATTCAGGGCAGGAGGAGAAGGGGATGACAGAGGATGAGATGGCTGGATGGCATCACCGACTCAATGGACATGAGTTTGAGTGAACTCCAGGAGATGGTGATGGACAGGGAGGCCTGGCATGCTTCGATTTGTGGGGTCGCAAAGAGCTGGACACAACTGAGCGACTGAACTGAACTGAACTGAATTTAGAGATACAGACCTTCTTGTGTAGAACTGGGATTAGGCAGCATGCCTGGAAGATGATACGCTGTTGCTGTCATTCAGTCACTGAGTTGTGTCCGACTCCGTGCGACCCCATGGACTGCAGCACACCACTTTCTTCTATCCTCCACTGTCTCCCAGAGGTTTGCTCAAATTCATGTCCACTGAGTCGGTGATGCTATCCAACCATCTCATCATCTGTCACCCGCTTCTCCTGCCTTCAGTTTTTCCTAGCCTTAGTCTTTTCCAGTAAGTTGGCTCTTAGCATCAGGTGGCCAAAGTATTGGAGCTTCAGTTTCAAGCATCAGTCCTTCCAGTGAATATTCAGTGTTGATTTCCTGTGGGATTGATTGGTTTGATCTCTTTGCAGTCAAGGGGCTCTAAAGGCAGTCCAGGTGATGCCATAGAATAACCCCATACTAAAAACTGGGTTTGTCTTCTTCATCAGGCCCACTCTATTCAATAGTATCAGCTTATAACTCTGTCAAGGACTCTGACACCACTTACCCCTGAGGGTCATATGTTACTCATTTGTGCATGCACCCATCAAACATTTATTAAGAACCTACTATTTGCTGGGAAATTGGCTGGATTCTAGGGACAGAAAGAAAATTGTGTCAGAGGTATGTACAAGTAACCTAGGAAATGACTGAATGGACCTCTGGAATTATTCCCAGGATGCCAGAGAAAAATGCTTTTTTACACAACATTTTAGTAGATCAGTGAATTACTGATTAAATGGGAACATATCATTCAGATGTTGGATTTTAGACTTTTGTAGCACTTAATATAAAACACTTGTGGAAGTTTTAGAACAATCTAAACTATTCTATGGAGAAAGTAAATCTGAACACTGTTACCTGGAGGGTGGGGGGAATGAGGGTGGTTGTTAACTGAAGGGGAGCAAGAGAGAGTTTTCTGTGCTGGTGACAATGTTCTGTCTTTTGATGGAGGTTTGCATTACACAGATACACATACTTGTCAAAACTTATCAAATGTGCCCTCAGAATTCATGCATGTAATTCAAAATAAAAGTGGCTATAAGTGAAAGATTAAAATTAAAACACTTGGGGGCTAAGAGAGCAAGGAAAGAGGCATTTCTTTACACCAGATCCCTTTTACTAGGTCTAGCCCAAGAAGTTGTGTTGTCCAGTTGCTAAGTCGTGTCCAACTCTTTGCAACCCCATGGACTGTAGCCCACCAGGCTCCTCTGTCCAAGGGATTTCCCAGGCAAGAAGACCGGAGAGGGTTGCCATTCTCTTCTCCAGAGGATCTTCCCAACCCAGGAATTGAACCTGCGTCTTTCATTGGCAGGTTGGTTCTTTACCACTGAGCCACCAGGGAAGTCCCACATTCTTTTTAGCCGCTGTGATTCCCAGAATGTGATTGTATCATGGTTCCCTGTGCGGTCTTGATGGTTAACGATAGGTAGCTATTGTTTTAGGAAGGTCCATGCATGCTTTCTGAAAATAAAAAATATAGATTCATAAAGAGCAATTTGAATTCTTCCCAGAGTCAAAGATCTCTTTTGTCACAAAAGATTCTGCTTGTGATTGATGAACATCTCTAGGTTTGTTCGTAAATTTTTGAGGAAGCGATAAGTTTCAGTGCTGAAAGCCAGTTATGGTGTCACAAAAGAATCAAACCATCCTTTAGGGTTTTTTTCTCCAGGATTTCCGATAAAATGTTTTCGGAAGGAACATTTTTTCCCATCAAGGCTCATGTTAAAATACAGGTCAGGAAATTCAGTCGAGTAAACAAGTTAGCCACAACTTTCATCCAAGGGGACGCGCATCACGGGTGTCACTTGGTGGAGCTGGAGTTGGTTTAAACACATTGGTCATGGTTATATATAGTACTTGAAGTCCAAACATTCACTCCAACTCCATCATCACTTACTCGGGTTGTCCCAGCAAATTCCACCTGGACTAGTTCTTTGCCAAGTTTAAAAAGCAATGGATTCTAAAGTATAACAGAGAAAAATCAACCTCTCCTTTTTTGAAAACCTTAAAAAGTTTTCCCTTCCTTGCCCCTAAGAGGAAGCTTTTCACATACAAATGCATTTGTAAATAAGCACATTTAGTTACTGCCACAGTGAAAGCAATAAACTTGTTTATCTTGGTAAATGAATTTTTTACAAATTAAAGTTATAAGAAAGAATATCCTTATTTTATGGTTTTTAAAAGCAAAGCCACAGAAGATAAAAAGATAAGAAATAGCAAATTAATGTGCCTATTATGCTTTTTCCCCTGGAGAAGGAAATGGCAACCCACTCCAGTATTCTTGCCTAGAGAATCCCATGGACAGAGGAACCTGGCAGGCTACAGTCCACGGGGTCGCAAAGAGTCGGACAAAAAGCATAATTACTTTTTAAAATAATATGCTTTTTAAAGTAAAACACGTATTTTCTCTGAAGGAAAATGTATGTATAAATATATACGGTTTGTAAATGTGCAGCTTGAAGAAACTGAGTATACCCTGGTAACCAGCACTAGAATTGAGAACTAGATCATAACCACAGCATTCTCCCAGGAGCCCATCTCTTGTTCTCTGCTAATCGATATCATTTCCTATCTTTTAGGGTAATTATTGCTCTAACTTTTGATATCATATGCTTATCTTGCCTCTTAATATCTTGTATAAATGGAATTATTCAATAAGTACGTTTTTTTCTGTCTGGATACTGAGTAGAGCTGGTGGGAACATGGTTGTACACATCTTCTAGTGAATACATACATGCATAGGAGAAGGCAATGGCACCCCATTCCAGTACTCTTGCCTGGAAAATCCCATGGATCGAGGAGCCTGGTAGGCTGCAGTCCATGGGGTCACGAAGAGTCGGACACGACTGAGCGACTTCCCTTTCACTTTTCACTTTCATGCATTGGAGAAGGAAATGGCAACCCACTCCAGTGTTCTTGCCTGGAGAATCCCAGGGACGGGGGAATCTGGTGGGCTTCCATCTATGGGGTCACACAGAGTCGGACACGACTGAAGCGACTGAGCAGCAGCAGCAGCATACATGCGTATCTTTTAGGCATAAACCAAACCATAGAGTTGGTGTGTTATATATATAGAGAGAGCATGTATATGTTCAGTTGTGGTTGTTCAGTCACTAAGTCATGTCCAACTCTTCATGACCCCAGGGACTGCAGCACGCCAGGCTTCCCTGTCCTTCACTATCTCCCAAAGTTCATTCAAACTCATATCTATTGAGATGGTGATGCCATCCAACCATCTCATCCTCTCTTGCCCCCTTCTCCTGTTGCCCTCAATCTTTCCCAGCATCAGGGGCTTTTCCAATGAGTCGGCCCTTCACATCAGGTGGCCAAAGTATTGTAGCTTCAGCTTCAGCATCAGTCCTTCCAGTGAGTATTCAGAGTTGATTTCCTGTGGGATTGACTGGTTTGATCTTGCAGTCCAAGGGACTGTATGGTAGATAATGCTGAACTGTTTGCAAAGTGATTCTATGTGCTTTTTTTTTTTTTTTCTTTTTAATGTATGCCTATGCTAAAATATGTGCTTCCCAGGTGGAGCTAGGGGTAAAGAACCCACCTGCTAATGCAGGAGACATAAGAGATGTGGGTTTGATCCCTGGATCAGGAAGATACCCTGGATAAGGGAATGGCAACCCACTCCAGTATTCTTGCCTGGGAAATCCTATGGACAGAGGAGCCTGGAGGGCTACAGTCCATAGGGTCGCAAAGAATCGGACACGATTAAAGTGACTTAGCACGCACACAAGCTAAACTATAATGCTTTTCCCAATCTCATTTGTCATGAGAGTTTTAAACTGAAAAAATAATCTGAAAAGCCAAATAATTTTGCTAATATAGTTATTTTGAGTGAAACTTTTTCGAGACCTAAATCATAACTTGTGAAAACTTGTTCATAAAGGTACCTACAACTCCACCTAAAGCCCAGGCTGGCAGCTCTGCAGCGAAAGGTGAATCACCGTGAGACAAGGCTGTAACCCAGTTCAGAACAAGAGTGTATTCTAATCTTACATAACAAGACCTTCCATGTTACAAACAGATACTAGGTTGCTTTCCAGGATAGTCAGGTAGAGATGTGTTTCTTTCTTCTCAAAATATATCAGGTCGTTTTAAATTGCAAGCCCCTGAAACCAATTCTGGTTAACTGAGCAGAAAAGAAAAGAGATTTGATTAGAAGGTATTTAATAATCACTCAGTCTCTCAGAGTGTCGGAGAACCAGCCAAGGAGACATTTCAGTCATGGTTTAGAGCTGCTCTGGGATACAGATTCAAATTCCCGCAGCCTGCCCTGGGTAGCCAGTCTCCATCCAGGTATTCATGTTCTGTGCTCTGTCCTTTCACCTGAAATTAGGGCTTCTTTGTCTGACTGGTAGAGTTTGGCAGATGTGACAGTGTGTGACTCATGAGACGAGGTTATAGAGGACATTGAAGTTTCCCATTGGTCTCTGAGACTGTGCACTCAAAGGGAAACCAGCTGCCACGGGTGGAGGATACACTAGGAACCTCTATGGAGAAGAACTGCATTCCCCTGCTGACAACCATCACCAGCTTAGTAGCCACAGGGCAGAGCTACCTTGGAAGCAGGCCCTCTGTCCCCAGTCACACCTTCAGATGACTGCAGCACCACCTAACATCTTGAGTGCCAACCCCTAAGGTTCTCTGCGTCTGAGGTTAGTCGGCTGTGCTGGCCTGAATTTCTGACCCACAGCACTGTGAGAGAAAGAAATATTTACTGTTGTTTGAAGCCATCGCATTTCAGGTAATTTGTTACAGAGCAGCAGATAGCTAATCACCAGTCCTAGTTAACGGGCTATAGCTGTTGGAGCTGTTGGCATCACTGCCTTTGGGAACTAGATGTCAGTCAAGCAATGTCACCAACATGAGGCAAACTAGAGTTCAAACCCTTGGCTACTCTATCCCTTGTGGCTAGCCTCTCCAAAATAGCAAAAAGGTTGATGTGATCCAAAATGTTGTATCAAAGCATTTCCTGAATACGGACTTTGTTTCCTCTTTAAGTAAAGGCTTTGTGGCACTCTCTAAGAAAGAACTTTTAGGAAAATGCTATTTTTCTTAATCGTTAATATACTATATATTACAAAGGCTCTGGTACCTGCCTTCTACAATATTATAATGGCCTTGTGACATAATAAGCGGTTGTATTCTATAGTTTTGCTTTTAAGACAAATCTCTATTTTTTAGGTCATTTGTGAATATATTTTTTAAAATATTGAAGCCTTTCAAGACTGATATATACAAACCTTTAAGAATTTTAACTTCTGAAGTTTCAAGTGTTAGGTGGCTTTCGGCATTACACACCAATCTTATGAAATATACTGTTAGTTAAGCTTAATTGTGTCTGACTCTTTGCCATCCCATGGGCTGTAGCCTTCCAGGCCCCTCTGTCCATGGAATTCTCCAGTCAAACAATACTGGAGTGGGTAGCCATTCCCTTCTCTGGGGGATCTTGGGATCAAACATAGGTCTCCTACATTGTAGGCACATTCTTTACCATCTGAGCCACCAATGAAAGTCACTCAGTTGTGTTCGACTCTTTGCTACCCCATGGACTGTAGACCACCAGGCTCCTCTGTCCCTTGAATTCTTCAGGCAAGAATACTGAAGTGGGTAGACGTTCCCTTCTTCAGGGGATCTTCCCAGCCCAGGGTTTGAACCCAAGTCTCCAACACTGCAGGTGGATTCTCTATTGTATGAGCCACAAGGGAAGCCAGAGAAACCCATAAAATGGATGGCTGCTCCATGACTGTGAGTTGATCCTTTGACCTCTGGAGATTAGCATTATGGTCTCCAAATGGACCATGGTTCTTAAGGGATCAAATTATATATAATATATATTTTATATAAAATTATATATATAATATATATATTAAATGATACATATTATATAATATATTATAACATATATTATTATATATGGATCATGGTTGTTAAGAGATCAAATTATATATAATTATGTATTATATATATTATATATGTGTGTGTGTATTTATATATAATTTGATCCCTTGACAACTGTGGTCCATTTAGCAGACCATAGCTGATCTCCAGAGGTCAAAGGACCAACTCAGTTATGAAGCAGCCACCTCTGACCTCAGAGCTGATCAGGACAAGTCTGGACTCCAAGGTGGAGGCTTTAGCCTATAACAATCCACATGCATCCCTTACTGACAGAGCCCTAACTGAAGATTCTGAAGCTTATAAATTTCCACCACACTTTTAAGAAGTTGGGGGTGGCTAGAAGTCATTTCACAGTAGGAGTGATTTGTAGCCAGAATCAGCCAACCTTTGGCCTCATTTTTGTGTAGTTTGGATGATTCTATCATCAGATCTGCCTCTCTATATAAAGTGTTTCCTGTTTGAGTTTCCTTTTTCAAATGAATGGATTTATTATCCTAGAGGAAGACTTGGTCTAGCTGTTCTGCAAAGGGCAGGATGAATGAAAGGTTATAGATCAAATGCATTTTATGTTTCCAATTCAGCTGAGAATTGGCTTATGTGTATCATTTTATGGAAAGCAAAGGAGCAGTGACACACACATTGAATTTATTGAATCAGGTGTGATAGCACTGGGGAGTTCTAAGAAAACAGATACACGTGTGGAGAGAGAAAGGGAGAGGAAGAGAGGGAAGAGAGAATGAAAGGGTCGGGAGGAAAGGAGAGGAAAGAGAAAAAGAGAGGAGAGGAGAAGAGGAGAAAGGAGAGAGACCTCATGGCCACTTCCTATCTCATTTGGGATGTGTGGGCTAGAACCTTCTGGGCCAGTAAGTGGAGTAGAAGAGAGAGAGAACAGTGTTGGATGAAAAGACTGAGAAGCCTTCATGGAATAGCTGAAATCCTAGGTAGGAGTGAGGTAACAATTTTGCCTACCACTTACTGAATACCTACGATTATTAAACATGGCCTGGTGTAATCTTTGCAGCAGCCCTTTGAAGTAGGTACTACTGTGCTCTATTTTCTGTTTTATAATTCCAGAAGGTAAATGGTCCATATCACACAGTTCAGAGGTAACTGGAATTCAAACCAGACTATACAGCACATGCTGTTGACTCTGCAGTTCTCTGAGCTGACTCAGTCTGGGCAGAGGAGATGTGCTGAGTCCAGGGATGGACTGGGAGACAGAACAATCTGAAAAAAAGGTTGGGAGGTGAATGAGAGTATCGGTATACTCTGGGGTCAGTGCAGTTGGGCTGACCAGTAGATGACTCAAGTGAATGGTTTTGCAAGAGAAGTTGTGGTGGATAAAAGTAGAGAACTGATAAAGTTGAAAAAGTTTTAGAAATTAAAGATGACTACATTAATGGATTCTGAGCAGGGAAATAGTACTGCAGAAAATATTTTCTTAAGAAGGTGAAATCAGCAGTCATGTATAGGCAAACAGAAAAGGGAAGGACTGGAGGCTGGGAAATCACTGAGAACAGTGTGCACAAGTGACAGAAATACGGCAGTGAAGACCTGGAGTAGTGTAGAAGCAGTTCTCCAAGTTTTGGTCTTGGGATCATTGATACACTTAAAATTGATGGAGGACCCCAAGGTCCTTTTGTGTGTGTTTATCTATCAATGTTTATCAGATTTGAAGTTAATACAGATAAATTTTAAAATATATATTAAATTATTTTAAAATAATAAACCCATTATGTATTAACATACAAGCATTTTCATGAAAAAATAACTTTGGTTTTGAAATAAGAAACAATGAGAAAAATGACTTTTACCCTTTTGCAAATTTCTTTACTGCCTGGCTTAATAGGATCCAGCTGGAATGTCATATAGTCTGTTGCCATGTGTTCAGTTTGTTGCAATGTTGCAAGAAAAGTCCACTCATGCTTGTGAGAGACAGTGAAAAAGGCAAATAACACTCTAAAATTATCATGAAAATCGGTTGACCCCAGGACACTCTGAAAGAGTCTTAGGGACACTCATGGGTCCCTGGATGACAGTTTGAGGACTGCCAGGCTAGAGTGTGGTTGAGGAGATGAGAAACAGGGAACCAACACAGAGGGGGAAAAAACAGAGAAACCAGAAGCATCTGAAGACTGATCAGGCTTAGGGGGCCCTGCGAAGGAAAGAATCCTACATGATCCACACATCAGACCTGGGTGACCTGAGAAAATCATGATGCTTCTTGCAGAGTGGGGAAACCCAGAGAGGAAGGCAGTTTGGTGGGGAAGTTGGTTATTTCTGGTTTTGGTGATTTCAGTGTGAAGTGGCAGAAAGACATCTAAATACACAAAGAATTGGGTCACAGAAGATGACAGAATCTTTCATTACTAATGGAAGTAAATTTTTCAAAAGTTAATTTAAAATGAAATTTAAAATGTCAATTTGAAAAAGAAATGGAAGCAGATACTATACTTTCTAGTTAATTAATCACAAAGTAAATATTTCTTTATTTAGGAGTGGAACATTAGAGGAATTCAACTGTATTTGAAAGATTTTATTTCCTCAGATGAGAAATGAGTATAGGGTCACTTATTGTATTACTATTAATGCAGGTTTATGTCTGGAGTAATTCATAATAAATCAAAAAATTTAAAGTTCATATCATATTAGTTCACACATTTCTCTCCCTCTCAACCCCCCCAAACACACACATACACACACACATACACATACACAATATTTATACTCATTGGATTAGATGCTGTTTTATTTCCAGGTGCTAGTACTGGGGATAGAACCATTTAGAAAAAGAAGGAAGGAAGAAAGAAAGAAAGGTGGGGAGGGGGAAGGAAAGAAAGAAAGAATATAAGCTAAATTCAAAGTCTTTCCCCTTCTGTTTAGACACCAAAATGCAGTCTGTTGGGAAAGGACTTGCCGGCCACATTAACAAAATATAAGGCAAATGTAAGCTAAGTAGGAGGATGCCAGCATTCATAGGATACCAAAGACCCTGTATGTTATCACATGCATTGGGTAATGATTCAATCAGATGTGAAGTTCCTGGAGAGGTTTACAGCACTTTGTGGGAGCGTTGCATGGGTAACAAAGAACTCTTATTCTTGTGATAAGTTTCCAGTAGAATCAGGGCCTCAGAAGAACAGCACTGAGGGAGGGTACCAGAGAAGAAGCCAAGTCTGTGTCCCTACTCTGGAACTGGAGGAGACATGAGGGTGAGCACTGACTCAGGCACAAACTAGCTTTGAGATGTTGAGAAGGTGACTTAATTGCTTATGCTTTGCTGTTGTTCAGCCACTAAGTCCTGTCTGACCCCATGAATTGCAGCATTCCAGGCTTCCATGCCCTTCACTGTCTGTCTCCTGGAGTTTGCTCCAAGTCATGTCCATTGAGTCAGTGATGCCATCCAAACATCTCTTCCTCTGTTGCCCCTTCTCTTCTTGCCTCAGTTTTTCCCAGCATCAAGGTCTTTTCCAGTGAGTTGGCTCTTCCCATTAGGTGGCTAAAGTATTGGAGCTTCAGCTTCAGCATCAGTCCTTCCAATGAATATTCAGGGTTGATTTCCTTTAGGTTTGATACCCTTACTATCCAAGGGACTCTTAAGAACCTTCACAATTCTTTGGTGCTCAACCTTCTTATGGCCCAACTCTCATATCCATACATGACTACTGGAAAATCATAACTTTGACTGTATGGACCTTTGTTGGCAAAGTGATGTCTCTGCTTTTTAATACACTGTCTAGGTTTGTCATAGCTTTTCTTCCAAGGAGTAAGTGTCTTTTAATTTCATGACTGCAGTCACTGATGGCAGTGTTTTGGAGCCCCCCAAAATAAAATCTGCCACTGTTTCCACTTTTTCCCCATCCATTTGCCATGAAGTGATGGGACCGAATGCCATGATCTTAGTTTTTTGAATGTTGAGTTTTAAGCCAGCTTTTTCACTCTCCTCTTTCACCCTCTTTAAGAGACTCTTTAGTTCCTCTTCACCTTCTGCCATTAGAGTGGTATCATAATATGCTTTAGTTTTAAGATATTTTTATTGATTAAAAACCTAGTAATAGGAGCTGTTTCCCAGGAATTAATGCAGTTTAAGGCTCAGGAATGCTGGCTTCTCTTACCATGTAGCACTGAACAACAAACCTTCCATCTGCCTTCCACACTCACCCCCACTCATCTCAACATCCACATGTCTCTCCTGGAGGACTTTGAAACTGCTAGTGGCTGTCACTGTGAGCCCTCCACACTCTCACTAACCGCTTTGACTAAATCTCCACCATGCAGTCATGCAATTGTCCTCCTTCTTAGCCTTCAAAAGCCTGGGCCCTGCTGTCCACCAGCCTCAGCCCAATCTAGAGCATTTCTGGAACATACTTTATGCCTTCCTTTCTATTCATTTCACAAGCTTTTTATTTTCTGTTTCTTCTTTAGCTCTGAAAATATTACATATTCACCAGATTATATATATCTTCCTTTGCCTTAAAAATTCACTCCAGAGTGTGTCCTGTAGCTGTTTTATGTGCGTGCTCAGTTGCTAAGTGGTGTCTGACTCTTCTGCAATCCTGTGGACTGTAGCCCACCAGGCTCCTCTGACCATGGGATTCTCCAGGCAAGAATACTGAAGTGGGTTGTCATTTCCTCCTCTGGGAGATCTTCCCAAACCAGGGATCAAACCCAAGTCTCCTGAGGCTCCTTCTGAATTGGCAGGTGGATTCTTTACCACTGAGCCACGCAGAAAGCCCATAGCCATTTTAACCAACAAATAAATGAAGTGGGAAAGAATATACAAGTTTTTTCAGTTTTTACACAAGAAATTGACATGATAATAACAAACTTGTAAAATTCTTTTAAAAAGCATGTTTGTGGGGAGGCAAGATGAGAGGAATGTTTATTAAAATATCTTACAAAATTAAAGAGTAAATTTACAGGTAGAAGGAGACTGTTATTTACCTTCAGTATCTATTACTGTGTCTATTGAGTGACTGTACTCTTACCTGAGGCTCTGAACCAGTTATAAACTGGGTACCTTAGAACAATGAATGAATGAATGAGATAAGCAAAATTATACAGACACACACACAGACTGCTTAGCGAAAAATAATGTCCATATGAAGTTCACTCTGTAGCTATTTTAGCTAAAAATGAAGCTAAACTTTCTTGACAAACAGGAATTTAATTTTGGACTCCTTTTCTTTTCACCCAGTGATATAATTCATGTGAAGTAAGGATAAAAGTTACCATAATGCCAAGTAGAACATCCTTCTACTAATAATTGCTTCATAAATATATATGTTCTGTTAACTGTCATAACCTTTCATTTTTTTGTGCTCATTTCATGACCTTCACAAACAAATGAAAGGCTCACGTTTGCAAAGTTCCCCCCTTAGTAATGAATTACTAGAAATTTAAGGACCTAGCAGGGACTGCAGCTGTTGTGAGTTTCAATTATTTTTCTGCTTATCTTCTTGGGTTATAACTTGGAAGTCTGGACTGAATGCATGCCATTTTTAGCAATAGGAAGCATCAAGATCATCTTGTTTCCCACATAACTGAGTGGAGCAGGAGACATAGGTAACCCACAAGCTTCAGAAACCCTGTTGGAAGGGCTTAGGAGATAAGCAGGAACATTTACACTACTGGGAACAATTAGTTTTCATCAGAAGACTAAGCCATAAAAGTGGAAAACTGGGCTGGAACAGAAGGGATGGTAAGAAAGGCTTCCTGGATGGTATAAAGTGCCAGTATAAAATAATGATATACATGCTTTTGGTGGTGTGTTCAGTTGCTCAGTTGTGTCTGACTCTTTGTGACCTCATGGACCGTAGTCTGCCAAGCTCCCCTGTCCATGGGATTTCCCAGGCAAGCATACCTGAGTGGGTTGACATGTCCTCCTTCAGGGGATCTTCCCAACCCAGGATGAACCCATATCTCCTGTGGCTCTTGGATTGGCAGGCGGATTCTTTACCACTGAGCCACCTGGGAAGCTGAGCATTGTTGCTGTGATCTGGCACCAAGATGTTGAATCATATGTCTCATTTTGAATCATAGATTTTCACAGCACTCAGTTGGATCAAAGGTCTTCCTTGGATCAATTTCTCTATAGCCAGGGAGCCTGGGGCCCAGAGAGCTGAAAGGACTTATCCAGGGTCCCACAGCTAGTCCAGCAGAGCTGAGAACAGAGTGCATTTCCTATTCCCAGTCAGAGCACTTCCCCCTCCACCACATCTGTTTCCTCTCCTCCTTGATGTGTTTGGCTCTCAGGCCAGAGCGCAAGTGGTCTGATGGGTTTTCTCAGCACAATCTCCAGATGGTTATTTTTGACATTTCTGTATCTGGGCACCACTTTCTTGTCTCTTAACTTAAAAAATAATGCTCTTGTAAAGTTATTGATGTTTGAGAACTGATTGCATTTGGACAATATGTAGAATGCAACTGATAATGTATAGCTGGGTGCTATTGATTAAGGTGTGTTTGGAGAATCATACAGCTGGAAGGAGTTATTTGGATCAAGTGACCCCTGCTTTGCAGATTAGGAAATAAAAGCCTGGAAAATCTAGTGGGCATTAATTTAAAATACTTAAGTTCTAATGTCATGGAAGTGAAGTGAAGCAGAAGTTGCTCAGTTGTGTCTGACTCTTTGCGACCCTACAGTCCATAGAATTCTCCAGGCCAGAATACTGGAGTGGGTAGCCATTCCCTTCTCCAGGGGATCTTCTCAACACAGGGATTGAACCCAGGTATCCTGCATTGCAGGTGGATTCTTTACCAGCTGAACCACCAGGAAAGTCCATGGACCATTCATTCAAAGCAACATTTATCTATTTGAAGTTTGACTCTGTGAAAAGGTAACATAAATGGTAATGTTCTTGTTCCATTCCAAATATAGTTCGTATTCATTAAATATTGATGTACTGTACCATATTATTCATTGTTTTATTCATTTTGAGGGATTATCATAGGAATAGCATGAAACCATTAACAATTAAAAATTATTGGAGTGCTGGGGTCCAAATAATTTAATTTGAGCAGCAGTAGATTGCCATAGTCAGCAACAGTACCATTTTGATTAGACTGACTGTCAGTGTACTTGTCCACATGTTTCTGTCTGGATATCATTGCTTTTGCTGTTGCCATCTCACCATCCTACAGCTTCACCTGTGAAATCCTCCTTAGCCTTCAGAGAAAGTGCCCTCTCCCCTACAAAGCTTTCAACTGTTGCTCCAAATCTAGGGGATCTCCCCCTCCTTTGCATTCTCAAGGCACTTAATACTTCTCTTATTATCCCAGTCTGTGTTTCACTAATAAATTAAATGGTGCTGTTACACCTTTTCTGGATTTTAAGCTCCATAGCAAAAAGATTAGGTCAGTAATTTTGTATTCCCTGCAGCATCTTGTGTTTTGGAGATGCACAGTATTTGTTAAATGAGTAAATGAATGGATAGTAAATACAAAAGCACTTGGCTGAACACAAAGCATTACACTTTAGAATATTGATATTAAACAGCACAAACTGGGGAAGTCCTAGCTTTTTAAAAAAAAAAAATAATAAAGTTGAGAGTCGTTTGAGAATTTATTGAGAAACTGAGTGTCCAGAACAGGTATCATAAAGAATGCCTTCAGTTCCACTCTGGGATGTCTTTATTCACAGAATAAATCTGAGAAATAACAGTTTGTCAAATGCCAAATGACATCGAAAGTTAGAAGAGTGGAGTTCCCATACTATTCAGTTCCCCACAATTTGAAAACCACATGTTGTCCTTTCAATAACTTTTTCAGCCACATCAGGTGCATGAATGGACCCCAGAAACCATCTGCTCCAAGGCCGCCAATTAAGTTTGCTGTGTTCTCCCTGACAGGCTGACTGTTCCATTAAAACGAAGGGCTTTTCCAGGAAAAGAGATCTTGGGATTTTCTTTGGTCATTAGATAGCTCTACGCCAGATAGGAACATAAAAATTTTCTTTGTGTGGGGAAAGAGGAGTGCTTTCCTGAAGCTGGACTCATATTACAAAAATGGGGGGAAAGGAATTTAAGTGCTTATTTCAGTTCCTTTTCCAAACATGGAAAGTTAAATAGTAGTTCAGCCTCAATCCTTTCAGAGGAAGATCTCGTTGCAAATGTAAACTTCACTGCTCACTCACAGGGTTTCATATATTGCAAATAACCCAGGCTCAAGATTCAAACAGCCCCATGCAAATCCCGGGTAGAAGTCTGAAAGTGTTAGTGAGATCAAAAGCAAAATTCTCTCCATGCACTTAGATTCTGATTTAACTTTCTTTCTGTCTATATCGTAGATCTCCATGTTTTATCCTGTGAAGTGTAAAACAGATGAGAAAACTAGTATCACCCAAGTATTAGTTGACTACAGAGTAAATCAGTGCAGAAATAGAGCATGACCTTTGAATTTTGAACTTGCCCAGGTCCATGAGGCAAATTGCCTCGTCCTTGGCTTTGCTCTTTCTGCTGTGGGGTGAGAATGGACCAAGCATACCTGACTATTGTTAGTACACCTTCCCTAAGGCTCCATAGAACATATTTCTCAAAACAATGAATGAAGTGGTGAAACACTTTATCTGTAACTCCATCTTTGCGATTTACTTGACTCCGTGAGCCACATTGTTTCCAGTAACTGGAAATATCAATAACCTCAGATATGCAGATGACACCACCCTTGTGGCAGAAAGTGAAGAGGAACTAAAAAGCCTCCTGATGAAAGTGAAAGTGGAGAGTGAAAAAGTTGGCTTAAAGTTCAACATTCAGAAAACGAAGATCATGGCATCTGGTCCCATCACTTCATGGGAAATAGATGGGCAAACAGTGGAAACAGTAGCTGACTTCATTTTTGGGGGCTCCAAAATCACTGCAGATGGTGACTGCAGCCTTGAAATTAAAAAACGCTTACTCCTTGGAAGGAAAGTTATGACCAACCTAGACAGCATATTGAAAAGCAGAGACATTACTTTGCCAACAAAGGTCTGTCTAGTCAAGGCTGTGGTTTTCCCAGTGGTCATGTATGGATGTGAGATTTGGACTGTGAAGAAAGCTGAGCGCAGAAGAATTGATGCTTTTCAACTGTGGTGTTGGAGAAGACTCTTGAGAGTCCCTTGGACTGCAAGGAGATCCAACTAGTCCATTCTGAAGGAGATCAGCCCTGGCATTTCTTTGGAAGGAATGATGCTAAAGCTGAAACTCCAGTACTTTGGCCACCTCATGCGAAGAGTTGACTCATTGGAAAAGACTCTGATGCTGGGAGGGATTGGGGGCAGGAGGAGAAGGGGATGACAGAGGATGAGATGGCTGGATGGCATCACTGACTCGATGGACGAGTCTGAGTGAACTCCGGGAGTTGGTGATGTACAGGGAGGCCTGGCGTGCTTCGATTTATAGGGTCTCAGAGTCGGACACGACTGAGTGACTGAACTGACTGAACTGACGTAAAGGTATTGTAAGTGTAGAGTGCTACCTGGACTCATCTTGTGAACCTTTGATTTTCTTCGTTGGAAACAGTGAAATATACTGAATGTCATGTAACTCCCCAGAGTGTACCTTCTGCTCTACAATTGTTTACATAGAAAAGGAAAGGGACCTGCTATCCACAGGGGGTGGAGAGTACAGAAAAATGTTGTTAATTAGCATGTAAAACACTTGTAGGGAATTTTCTGTCTCCTGAGAATGTGCTTTTCTTTTTACTCTCTTCCTTTCTTTTTGTTTTATTTTTTAAATTTATTTGTTTTTAATTGGAGGATAATTGCTTTACAATATTTTATTGGTTTCTGCCATATATCAACACATTGTCTCCTTTGTAAAGTCAGTAATAATGTATTATTTTTATTATTCATTTTGATGCTCAAATTGTTACATATTGACCATGGGGAAGTCCCTTATGTTGTTTCCTGTGACCCACTGACATATCCTGTCATTCTTTGAACACTTCCCTACTAATATTTTACACAAGATGCACTAGGTTCATCTTGTACTTTTCCTTCCCCAGGCCTAGATTCAGCCATTTTTACAAGAAGTGCTGGCTCCTTTTAGTAGAGAAAGGGATTTAGAAACTAAGATCTTTGTACTAGATGTGCTGATTGCTATGAGAGTGTCATTGCTTTTAGGTCCTTTCAGAGGATAGAGGGAAACCAGGAAAAAGATACAGCCAGTCAGAAGTATGTGTCTGCAGTATATGACACAGTGAGTCTTCCAAGTAGAAAAAAGCATGTGCAGATGTGTGTGGGTATCTTATTTTCTTGTTTTTCATTTATCTGATTACTAGTAACGCTGAGCCCTTTTGCCATGTTTATTTGCCATTAATTTTTACTCTTTTGTGAAAAGAAGTGTGCAATTATTTTTCTCTTTTGCCTAGTTCTCTTTTGGGTTATTTGCCACTCTTGTGTATTTGAACCAGTTTTTTTTTTTTTTTTTTTTTAAACCTTAACATTTAAAACTCCGGGAGATGGTGAAGGACTGGGTAACCCTTGGACTGCAAGGAGATCCAGCCAGTCCATTCTGAAGGAGATCAGCCCTGGGATTTCTTTGGAGGGAATGATGCTAAAGCTGAAACTCCAGTACTTTGGCCACCTCATGCGAAGTGTTGACTCATTGGAAAAGACTCTCTGATGCTGGGAGGGATTGGGGGCAGGAGGAGAAGGGGACAACAGAGGATGAGATGGCTGGATGGCATCACTGACTCGATGGACATGAGTTTGAGTGAACTCCGGGAGTTGGTGATGGACAGGGAGGCCTGGCGTGCTGCGATTCATGGGGTTGCAAAGAGTCGAACATGACTGAGTGACTGAACTGAACTGAACTGAACCTGGCATGCTGTTGTCCATGGGATCGTAAAGAGTCAGACATGACTTAGCGACTGAACAACAACAACATGCTTAAAAACCCTTACAAGTATATACATATTTGAACATGGACTGAAACAGATATGCAAATGTTTATTGTAGCATTACTAACGATAGACAAAAAGTAGAAGCAACTCAAGTGTTCATCAGCAGATGAATTGCTAAACAAAATGTAGTATATTTGGCTCTTGAACACCACCAGTTTGAACTTCAAGGATCCACATATCAGTGGATTTTTTTTTTCACTAGTAAATACTACAGTTGGCTGAATCTACAGGTATATAACCACGAATATGGAGGCACTGGGTATATTAGGACAGTTGACTTAAAGTTATAGGCGGATTCTTAACTGTATGGAGGGTGGGCATGCCTATGCTCTCCTTTGTTCAAGGATCAATGTATATGTGTACAATGAAGTATTATTCAGCCATAGAAAGGAATGAAGTTCTGATACATGCTACAAGATGGATGAACCTTGAAAACATTGTGCTGCATGAAATAAACCACACAGGAAGGATAAACATTGTGACTCCACTTGTATGAATTATCTAGAGTGGGAAAACCCATAGAAACAAAAAGTTGATCAGAGGTCTTCAAGGAAAGGTAAATGGGTTATTGCTTAATGGTTAAATTTTCTCCGTGTGTGATGGAAAAGTTTTAGAAATAGATAGTGGTGGTGGTTATACAGCATTGTGAATATAATTAATGCTTTTATGTTATATATATGTATATATTTAACCATGATAGAAAATAAATGGACGTGTCTACACGGGTAATATTTCTGGACTCCTTGTTCTTGTCCATTCATCTATGTGTCTTTCCCTCCACTGGTACCACACTGTCTTGATTACTGTAGCTATATAATAAGTCTTGAATTTGAGTAGACTAATTCCTCCCATTTAATTTTCTTTTTCAAAATAATTTTAGCTATTCTAGTTCTTTACCTTTCCATATAAATTTTAGAATACTCTTGCCTGTATCTACAATAAAAGTTACTGGGATTTTGATGGGAATTCATTAAATCTGTATTGTTACATCTTTTGATATATTAAAAACATTATGATGTATCCTATATATCCCATGTAATATTTATGTTCATAGTCTAATTTGTCTTATGTAAAAATTGCCACCTCAGTTCTCTTACATTTTGCATTTTATAACATATCATTTTGAATCCTTTTACTTTTAAATTACATGTGTCTTTATATTTAATGTTTGTTGCTGATAGACAACATATAGTGGGGACTTTTTAAATCTAGTTTGATCATTTCTGATTTTTAATTGTTTTTTTTATTAATTGCCTATGTGATTAATTAATTACATATGTGATTCAGTTTAAATGTTTTCTGGTTTTTCCCATTTTATTTGTTTCCTTGTTCTTGTTTTATTTTGCATTGGTTAAATGTTTTTGTACTTTATTTTTCTCACTATTACTTGCTCTATCTGTTCAAAATTTTTATTTAATGTTGCTACTCTATCTTCTGGGCTTCCTTGGTGGCTCAGCTGGTAAAGAATCTGCCTGCAATACAGGAGACCTTGGCTTGATCCCTGGGTTGGGAACATCCCCTGGAGAAGAGAAAGGCTACCCACTCCATTATTCTGACCTGGAGAATCCATGGACTGTATAGTCCATGGGGTCGCAAAGAGTTGGACACGACTGAGCAACTTCACTCACTCACTCTATCTTTAAATAATTTTATAACATTTCACTTACAAACCTTGCACATGTGCTAAGTCGCTTCAGTCGTGTCTGACTCTTTTCGACTCCATGGACTGTAGCCTGCTAGCCTTCTCTGTTTATGAGATTCTGCAGGCAAGAATACTGGAGTGGGTTGCCATGCCCTCCTCCAGGGAATCTTCCCAACCCAGGGATCCCACCCACATCTCTTATGTCTCCTGCATTGGCAGGTGGGTTCCTCACCACTAGCACCACCCTGGAAGCCCCAGAAAACCTTACAACAGTTTATTTTAGTTCTATCCTTTCTTAATCACCCAGATAACCATGCTCATGAGGTCACTCAATTAGAGCCAGACATCCTGGAGTGTGAAGTCAGCTGGGCCTTAGGAAGTGTTAATAAAAACAAAGCTAGCAGAGGTGATGGAATTCCAGCTGAGCTATTTCAAATCCTAAAAGGTGATGCTGTCAAAGTGTTGCACTCAGCATGCCAGCAAACTTAAAACACTCAGCAATGGCTGCAAGACTGGAACATGTCAGTTTTCATTCCAGTCCCAAAGAAGGGCAATGACAAAAAATGTTCAAAAACTACCATATAATTGTGCTCATCTCACATGCTGGCAAGATAATGCTGAAAATCCTTCAAGTTAGACTTCAACAGTACATGAACTGAGAACTTTTAGATGTACAAGCTAGATTTAGAAAAGGCAGAGGAACCAGAGATCAAATTGCCAATATCCATTGAATCACTGAAAAAGCAAGGGAATTCTAGAAAAATATCTACTTCTGCTTCATTGACTACGCTAAAGCCTTTGGCTGTGTGGATCACAACAAACTGGAAAATTCTTAAAGAGATGGGAATACCACAGCACCTTATCTGCCTCCTGAGAAACCTATATGCAGGTCAAGAAGCAACAGTTAGAACCGGACATGGAACAATGGGCTGGTTCCAAATTGGAAAAGGAGTATGTCAAGGCTGTATATTGTCACCTTGCTTATTTAACTTATATTCAGCATACTGCTAAGTCACTTCAGTCGTGTCCGACTCTGTGCGACCCCATAGACGGCAGCCCACCAGGCTCCCCCGTCTCTGGGATTCTCCAGGCAAGAACACCAGAGTGGGTTGCCATTTCCTTCTCCAGTGCATGAAAGTGAAAAGTGAGAGTGAAATCGCTCAGTCGTGTCCGACTCTTAGCAACCCCATGGACTGCAGCCCACCAGGCTCCTCCATCCATGGGATTTTCCAGGCAAGAGTACTGGAGTGGGGTGCCATTGCCTTCTCCCAATATGCAGCATACATCATGTGAAATACCCAGCTGGATGAATCAGAAGCTGGAATCAAGATTCTCAGGAGAAATATCAACAACCTCAGATATGAATATATCACCACCATAACGACAGGAAGTGAAGAGGAACTAAAGAACCTCTTGATGAGGGTGAAGAGGAGAGTGAAAAAGCTGACTTAAAACTCAACATTCAAAAAACTAAGATCATGGCATCTGGTCCCATCACTTCTTTGCAAATAGAAGGGGGAAAACTGGAAGCAGTGACAGATTTTATTTTCTTGGGCTCCAAAATCACTGTGGATGGTGACTGCAGCCACAAAATTAAAAGACTCTTGCTCCTTGGAAGAAAAGCTGTGACAAATGCAGACAGTATTAGAAGCAGAAACATCACTTCGCCAACAAAGGTCCGTTTAGTCAAAGCTATGGTTTTTCCAGTAGTCGTGTACATAACACATGTGAGAGCTGGGCCATAAAGAAAGCTGAGCACTGAAGAATTGATGCTTTCGTATTGTGGTGCTCCCATTGAGAGTTCTTTGGACAGCAAGGAGATGCAGCCAGTCAGTCCTAAAGGAAATGAACCCTGAATATTCATTGTAAGGACTGATGCTGAAGCTGAAGCTCTAATACTTTGACTACCTGATGTGAAGAATCAACTCTTTGAGAAAGACCCTGATGCTGGTTCAGGTTGAGGGCAAGAGAAAAAAGGGACTACAGAGGACTACAGTTTGAGCAAACTCTGGGAGATAGTGAAGGGCAGGGAAACCTGGTGTGCTGCAGTTCATGGGGTCACAAAGAGTAGGACACAACTTAGCCACTGAACAACAACAATAAATGGAATAATGCAATAAAAGCATTTGTGAACTGGCTTATTTCACTTAGAAAAATACATTGATATTTCATCAGTGTCATTATGTGATTCAGTAGTTCATTCCTTTTTAGTGTTGAATCCTATTCTAGTTATCCATAATTTGAAGACCATCTAGGCTTTCAGTTTTCAGCAATTTATGAGTAAAATTGCTGTAAATGTCGTGTACAGACTTTTTTGCGACCATAACATTTTAATTCTTCTCGATAATACATAGGGATGGATTGCCAGGGTAGTCAAACTTTCTTTTTTTTTTCCTTCCTTATTTTCCATCTCATAGTAATCTTTTGAAACTCGAGCATCATGTGTAGGCTGGTAAAGATTTAGATAATTAGTATTTGTACCTGAAAATGAACAGGCATGCATGCAGTTAAGTGACATGGATCCACTTGATTCTTCTGAGGCTTGTTTTGAATCTTTATTAGTAAAAGTTTAGAGGAGCCTTTACTCTGGGGTATGGCCCTTCTGGAGTCTTTATTAAATATTCTGAGTGGTTATCAAGGGTTCTTAAACAGATGAGTAAGAAATATGAACACCTCTAAGCCCTATGTGGGCTTTGGGAATTGTTTAGCTTGTGACTTCTTATTGCTCTTTATCCAGTTTCACGGAATTTCACCCTGCGTGTGTGTACATTGGTTGTCAGCCAATGAGGCTAGATGAATGAGATGAAGAATTCTAGAACTTTTTTCTATGAAGTGTCCTTTTCTCCCAAACTCTGATGCTAAAATACCAGTTGATTCAGCCTCATGAACTCTAATCTCTGTCTCATAATCTCAGTGAGACTCTTTGGTACCCCTTTGTGAGTCCTCCTCCCTGAGTAAGTAAGTAAAGTAGCTCAGTCATGTCTGACTCTTTGCGACTGTAGCCCACCAGGCTCCTCTGTCCATGGGACTTTCCAGGCAAGAGTACTGGAGTGGGTTGCCATTTCCTTCTCCAGGGCATCTTCCCAACCCAGGGATCGAACCCTGGTCTCCAGCATTGCAGACAGACGTTTTACCATCTGAGCCACCAGGGAAGCATGAACCTCCTCCCTGAACCGTGAACCAAAAAGTATCTCAGACTGAATGCCTAAGTGATTAGAGTTGAATTCACTTGCTTACTTTCTTTCAGAAATGACAGTCCTGTGCTGATATCAAGTTTTAAAAATCATTTGTCTTAGATAGCTTGTCCATTTTTAAAAAGGTCATTGTTTACAGTGGGAGGAGAAGTATTGTCTCAGTTATGCCATCATGGCATCCTCATCTCATTTTCCTTATTTGCTTTAATTTTGATTGTGCTTTCCATTGTCATGCTCCTAGCTAAAAAATTCTCTCTACTGTATTTAATATAATGCTTCTGACTATTCAAATTGTTGTGGCAGTTTTTTAAATGGCAATGAATTCATTGCATATCTATAAAATAAAACCCATATTTAAAAAATTTTGTGTACACCCAATATTTGTAAGAAGGCTAATGCCTAATTCTGATTGACTGATTGGGTTTATGACATTCTAATTTTTCTCACTGTCAAGATAGTTATATTGAGTCTTAGAAACAATACCATAAAAGTCAGAAGGATAATTAAATGTGGTTTTAAGTTCCCTTATTATCTTGTGTTTTTTGAAGTTAACATGTCCTTCCTTTTAAATATCAATCCACGTTAGCAAATAAAAATATAATTTTAAAATGATGTGTCTAAATAAGTCAAATAAGAGTAACCCAGATGTTTATGAATAGTCCATTAGGTATACTTGTAGCAATAAGTTGAATTGATGTGGAAAAAGCCAGTTTTGTGTAAAATCAGAAACAAACAAAATTAAACTACTGATCCCCAGAGAAGTGATTTTATTATTTAGTAAATCCTGCCAGGCTGTGATAGTCATATTCCCTCCTCTCAGTTCAGCAGCTTGTCTCTTGTGTCACAGCTCCTGCACTGACATGGCAGCCTCCTTGGTACCACTTGTGAACATATGCAGTGTGCTCTGAGTGTGGGCTCCTTGTTCTTTCCTGTGATCCCTTGCACCACCAGCTGGAGCGCTGATGCTACAGGCAGTCTGGTGCCCACACACAGACTTGTGAGCATCACCAATCTTTGACGTTTGCCTCCTGAAGGAGACTGCTGACTATTGTGTTTCCTTTCCCTTCCTTTCCACCTTTGCAGCCTCTACCAGACTGATGCTTTTTTAGGAGGTTGGGTTTTTTCCACTAAATTAAAAAGGGGGAGAATATGGAAGAGGTGAAGTATGTGAAACTGCTAGAAATAGCAAGCATGCAGAATCTAGGCTAGGTAATGTTCTAACAGCCCTACAAATCCTCATTCATTTAATCTTCACTATATCATGAGCTTGGCGCATTATTGTCTTCCTATGTTCTTCTATCTACATGAGAGATCTGATATTGATCTTGGCTTTACTGGGTTTATGCTTGAAATGATCAGTTTTAAGTCACAAACTTGCACAGAAATGAAAGCTCTCCTGGTTTGTCTCATTCAGTTTCACTCCTGCATCCCCCAAACCCTCAAGATTGGCAGATGTGAGAAAGCAAATTTCTCCTAATTTTACTTTCATCTATATATGACAGAAACTTTGAATTTTTTTTTTAAAAGGTACTTAGTAACACCAACTAACTTAGTAACTCCGGGCAGAAGTGCTATAGTTAGTCTGTGGTTTTGTGTCTCTTTAGCATACCACTGTGACTACCCACCCAAGTGAATGCATAAAAATGGCTTAAAAGAGTTGTTTGAAATATTACATTTTAGCTTCAGTAAAATCTTCTTTTCTAGAGTTCAGTCATTCTCATTTTTAATTGGATGATGCCCAAAAGGGACCCCAAGGGCTGGTCCAGAGAGAGGGCTAAAGGCACGATGGGGCTGCCTGCCCAGTCAACCAATGGAAGGAGAGGTCTGAAGCCATAGGTGGCTGGTGAGCGTAAACTGGAGCATATTTTAGTAGCACCTGTGTGCAGAAGATGGCATGCAGAAGCTTAAGGGAGCTGAGAGCTTCACGAGTTTTGCAAGCCAATTGTTAAATATAGTCATTATTAAAAATTAAGTTATATAAACTTCCAATTAAATAAATTACATTAAAAAGAGGTAACAAAACAGAAAGAGACTCACAGACTTAGAAAGTGAAATCATGGATGCGGGAGGTTGGGGGGAGCGTGGGGTGGGAAGGATGGTGGGGAGGGATAGTTAGGAATTTTGGGATGGACATGTACACATTGCTATGTTTGAAATGGATAACCAACAAGACCTACAGTAGAGCACAGGGAGCTTTGCTCCATGTTATGTGGCAGCCTGGATGGGATGGCGGTTTGGGGGAGAAGAGATCCATGTATATATATGGCTAAGTCCCTTCACTGTTCACCTGAAATTGTCACAATATTGCTGGTCAATTGGCTATACAGTCCAAAATTAAAAGTTTTAAAAAACACACCAAAAAACAGAGGAAAAAACCCAAAGGTAACAAACTCAAAGTCCTCACTTCCCAATTGGTTTGCTCTTCTCTATGCTCTTGTACTTCTTAACATGTATCATATCTATATGATGTGCTGGCACTGGATGTCTCTTACTAACTCTGAACTCAGAGATGTCACTTTGGTAGCTTGAAATTGTGCAGGGATTTACATGAGAGAGAGCTGATTGTTAAACGTTTACCAGCACAGCACTGCTTGGAGGGAAGCCTGGGTCTGAGAGAACCTGGTTTCTGGGTCAGGCTGAGAAGAGGAAATGAGGAAGGCAGAGATTATACATGAAGCAGCAATTCGAGCAGAGATTTCAGAATGAAGGCATTCCTGTTCACAGATGTATTCTATTTGCCTTCCATATTTAAAAAATTATTTGGATTAGTCGATAGCACTTCTAAATGAGAACTTCATGTAAAAAATCAGAATTCCAGACTTCTTAGAAAAATAAAACATACTGGTAGTATATTAATGCCTAACTGAGTCCTTTGGTAACTTGGCAGCCACTGGCTGGAGTGATGGTTACCTTTTAGGAAAGTATCTGTCTTCCATGGTTATTTGACCTTCCCAGCCCCGGTTGTCTTTAATGTCATCATTCCTGCTGTAATGAAAGTGTCATTAGGTTCAGTAGCCAAGGGAATTGAAAGAATGGGGGAGAATGAGATGCAGACACAGTGACATTAGTTATTTCTAGGGCTCAGTTTACAGACAGGGGCATATCCCCCAGTGTTCCTTTTACAAGAAACTTAGACTTGCCAGGACTGGTATAGCTTAAGAACTCACACAGACCTGGACATAGAAAGATCTTTAAACATCAAGATAGGTGTAATCTAGTTCATGACCTGAAGATTCTCTATTTTATTTATGACTCATGCTCTTACTCAGAGTCTGATTGTTTTAATGTTTATTTTCTTTTAGAAAGAATCACAAAATTATTTGTATTATCTAGATTTCCAAACCACATAAAATTATAAGATAAAAATTACAATAAGAAGAATGCTACTAAAAACAAGGCCTCAAGCATAATTACATGGGACCATTTATTTCGGGGGCAGCAACTTTCTGCATCTCTGTAGCTCCTAAAGAAACCATTTCTTGACACAGCTAATCAGTCCTTGATGATCAGAATGATGACTTGTGTTAGCTTTGTGTTTATAACACATTCAGTGCCTTTAGTTACAAAGGTAAGGAAACGTAAACCATCACAGCAATTCCTGTCTTTTTCTCTGATCCAGAAGTTTGCTTCCCCTCCGGTCCTTTTCTGCTCTGTGTAAGGTTCTTTTTGCTTCTCTCTTCACCTGGCTAATTTCTGTTTATCTTTCAGGTTATAGCTTAGCATTACTTTCTCAAGGAGGTCCTCCATGATTTTCTGGTCAATATTAGGTCCCTCTGTTATAGACCCTACTCCACTGTACCCTGGACACTTATTTCCTTTATGGCTTATTCAATCATAGTTCTAGCAGTTTCCATCTGTATTTTTCTTTGTTTAGTGTTTATCAGCATCACTAGACTCTGATTCCATGAATGCATTAACCATATTTATCTTATTCATTGCCATGTTGCCTAGTGTCCATGGTGGCTGTACAGTAAATAATTTTTTGAATAGATAATGGTCAGACTAAAAACAAATCTTAAAACACTACCATATATCTACAAAACTTGGCTCTTAATAAAAACATGGTGTGTGACTGAATTCCCACATATACTTTTCTCTCTTCTTGGTAGATCATATTATAATGGGCCTGATAAATATTTGCTGAATGAACAATGCTAAACAAGAAATTTCACTTTGGTCCTTTTTCCTTAGAGGCAGTGGTCCTCAGCACCGGAGACTTGAGAGTAACTGCACATTCACACATTTTAACTACAAATGCAAACAAGCAATTTCTCTGGAAGTATTGGGAGATTCTAAATCTTGTCAAATGTGACAGCGTCGCAGATGGAAGAAAATGCAAGACTATGTGCTTATTCATTGGCCACTTTAAACCCCCAAGTGGTCTCCATTTTACTCTTTTGGATCATAAACACTTTGCAGACTCATAAGAATATCTGTCTCTCCAAGTGATTCCAAAAATGGGGAAGCTGGCCTTTTCTACGACTGACTACAGGCATATGTGGTAGCCGAAGACAAAAGTGTTAGTCGGGAAAACAAAGGTTCTGTTTTAATGTAATGGAAAATTAGGAATCCTAAACAACTTGCTCATCAATCAAAACACTGGAAATTTTGCAAAAAGGAGCTTTCTAGTTAACAGTGTTTTCACCTGGGGCTCATTAGTGGTTTTAAAAGTGGTTCTTTCTCTAGTTTCTAACTAATGCGTGGCTGGGAGTCAGGCCAGGTGTCCCTTCTACTGATTTCCGCTCTGAGAAGCTTTATCTGAAAACCCATCCCTTTCACACCACGCAGGCGGAATCTGTTCACTGGTTCCATTAAATTAGGTCTGTCTCCACCACTGTGCACACACCAAGGCAAGTAGCTGGTTTCAGACCCCAAAGCTAAGAACCCTAAATTCTTTGGGTTGCTTGTCTTTCATTGATGAGAATTTGAGCTCCTTAAATTCAGAAGTCTGTTTTAGATTGTGTTGTTCTATTGAAGGAATTAAATGAGACAATTCTCATAGTCAAGGGTTGGGCAATTAAAGTATTAGACTAATAATTTTTAATAAAAAATGTTCAGTTTACAGCCTTTCACATGTTTCAATGAGAGGACCTGCAACTGTGCTTGGAGGAGGAACTGCCCCCAGATCAGTTTGGCTTCTTCTGTCAAACTTTCCCTGTAGTTTTCCCAAGCAAGAATAAACTTCTATTCTTCCTAGATTCGGCCTTGATGAGAAATGCCTTGACATTTAATCATATAAGACCTAGCTTTGAAATCTTTGGTGGTAATGTTGTTTAGTTGCTAAGTCATGTCCAACTCTTTGTGACCCCATGGACTGTAGCCCACCAAGTGTTAGAGACTTTCTTTTCAGATCACGGGGCAATGCTGGCAACTGAGAATATAAAACTTCACAGCAGACTGACCGTAACTTGTTCCAGGGGTGATTTGCTGGGGTTTCCTTACATGCCAAATATATGTGAATATTTCAGGCTCAAGTGCTTTGATGAGCGATTAAGAAAATAACAGTCTTAATGGCTTGCGAAAATGGGGAACAAGTAATAAGCTATCATAAGGGAAAGACAACTTATGACTCCAGTGTAATGAGGGAGTCAGAGAAAGGTCAACTGAAAGAAGCTGAAGGTAAGCCACGGCAGAATGAGCACAGTTCTGAAAGTGAGTCACAGTAGAGTTGGAGAGGGGACCGTAAATTTCACGTATGGTCTTCCAAATTGGATCAAAAGAATTGAATTAATGAGACAGTGAATTGTGTCCTGTGTACTGTGCGGAGGACATGGCCTCTCATGGGCCCCCATAAAAAAGTGTAAAGACTGTTTTCACAATCACTGAATGTACAACTATCAATATTAGACTGACCACATCCTGATGCACGTGGGGAGGAAATGTATTTGGCGTGAACAGTAATTTGGGACATTTAGTATCCTCAAGTAGGGTGAATTTGTATGTTTTTCTTTTTTAGAGAGCAATACAATTTTTCATTTTAAAATAGCATGCAACGCTTTTTGACAATGGCACCTTTTCATTGAGCAGACAGTATCTAATTTATGGTAACAAGAACCAGCTCCTAAGTGTGTTCGTTTTTCTTGCACTATAGCATCCAGAGAGGAAAGTGGACGGTTTTTACCAAGTGTGAACTGTTCTGGGGTACTGATTTATGTGGCTGCCGTAGTGGATGGGGCTTCCCAGGTGGCGCTAGTGGTAAAGAACCCGCCTGCCAAGGCAGGAGATGTAAGAGACGTGGGTTCAATCCCTGAGACGGGAAGATCCCCTGGAGGAGGGCATGACAACCCACTCCATTATTCTTGCCTGGAGAATTCCATGGACTGAGGAGCCTGGGGGGAGACAGTCCATAGTGTCACACAGAGTCAGACATGACTGAAGCGACTTAGCGTGCACCCAGTGGATGAGGCAGAACTAAGAGGGACTCTGCGTAGCTGTGCACTGTGCTCACCGTCAGAACCCGGAATGGTTCCGTATTCCAGTTCTCTTATGCTCAGGGTGGATGTGTTTCAGAGTGACCCAGATGCCTTGGTCTTTTGAGAAATAACTCAAGGTATACCTCCTGTCTTGTCTTAGGTACTGAAATTGTAAATACACATCACATATCTACCTGCCCCTCTATCAGCTTCATTTAAGAAAGGAGGGAGGTGGGAGAAAATATACCTCCTCTTTTCCAAAATAGAGAGTGTGGTTGTTTGTGTTTGGAGTTTTAGGTCACTCTAGAGGCAATATTAGAGATCATTTGCTTTCCTTGACCAACTAAGACTGCCCAGAATATGGTGTATATCAAAGTGAAAGTCATTCAGTCGTATCCAACTCTTTGCGACCCCATGGACTACACAGTCCATGGAATTCTCCAGGCCAGAATACTGGAGAGGGTAGCCTTTCCCTTCTCCAGGGTATCTTCCCAACCCAGGAATTGAACTCAGGTCTCCCACATTGCAGGCAGATTCTTTACCAGCTGAACCACAAGGGAAGCCCATGGTATATATAGGTAGTCACAAATAACCATCGTCAACACATAATTTTGTTAAATTGGTAAAAAGACTTTTCTCTCACATCCCTTTTAAAGGGTCAAATAATCCTGAAGGAGTAGCTAGCTATCCCCAAGTGCTTTTCGGATGGGTGGGATGAGAATGGCAGAAATCACTGGTCTAAGAATATTTTAAAATATCATTACATCACTTTATTCTCACAGTTCTGTCCTGAATCACTTCCTGGTGGTTCAGTATTACAAAAAAGCCCCAACTCTTTCAAGCTACCAAGAAGGTGTCATAGTTATGGTGTAGCACCTATAGTTACATTTATAGAGGCTCCACGAGTTGAAAATAGAAATGACTCTAACAAGGCTTAGAAAGTCTAGTGGTCTTTGGGTCCAATGTACAGTCTATAACACATTAAGAGGATAAACACTGGATTTAATTTTTCATTTCAGAAGCTAGTTGAGCTGTTTCTCTTATTCCTATCAGCCTTTGGTAAAAATGTACATATTCAGTCAAACTAAAATATGGATGATTTATGCATCTCAGCAGGCACTCATTTGAGAAGGAAATTGCACCCCATCTTGGTTCATACTTGTATGTGGCTGTCACAAAATTAGCTTACGGACTGCCTTTTCAAGAATTTATACATATGTAACACCAGCATTTGCTTTCCTTTTAATGATATCAGTGAAACTAAGACCTCCCATTTTCCTGGTTTGGTAACCTATTAAGTTGTACCAGAGGCTCAGTGTCAGGAAGCCAAAGTCTCAAATGAGAACTAAAGACAATAAACTCCCTATTTTTGGACTTGTGGCAGACAGAGGCAAGTGCACAGTTTTAAACTAGGTCTTGAAGCTAAATCTCTGCCATGGGAAGCTGTAAGTGTTTCTGATAAACCCACGTCCAAGGAGATGGAGGGAAGGAGGGAGAGAAAGGTAAGAAGAGAGAAAGGTAAAGAGGACAAATGAATAAACCCAGGTCTAACAGGGGTTTGCACTAATTAGCATTTCTTTTAGCATTTGTTTAAAAAACAGGATTTAGGAATTAGATGATATTGCTCACCTCTCACCTAGCATTCTCTGTGTAATATTGTTTTGGCCTTCTTGTCTTAGGGCTTCTTCTATCTCCAGGGTATGAATTCTTTTTGTAGGTCACCTTCCATCCCTCATTTTATTCCTTTTTCTATTCTCCTTTTATGACTTTCTAAATGTTCTTGTCATCCTTTTTCTGTCTTCTTCATTCTCTCTACAAAGAGTAAAAATGTCCTTGTGAGTTTAGCATTTGACCAAATTCTAAGCATGACATACATTTTTGTTGTGGATTTTTATAAAATTTGTTTTCACATGCTGTTAATGTAATATAAAGTGGCAGGACAGTGGCTTATTTGGAATATTTAATCATCAAGAATTAGGAATTTCTGTGAAAAATCCTCAAGAAAGGGGAAGGTCCTAAAAGTTCTTGTGGGAACCTAGATTACAATGTAATTTTACAAACTTGGTCTCATCTTTTTCAAAGTAGATTGGTAAGAAGATGCAACGTTCAGGTATCATGACCACTAAAAGGAGACTGTTTGCCATGGTCTTAAGCATTTTCAACCCATTCGATAAAATATTTAGGGGTCTGATATATCCCAAGGAATTAAGAATTCATTTTGGGTCAGTTTTGGAATTTATTCCACTTTTTTTTTTTTATCAGTCTTAAATTACGTGAAAAGCTAATCAATACTGATGAAGGCTTATCTTTTTGTAGTGTTAATTTCCTATGTGATTTCCATTTTATTGCAGTAGTTATCTAGAAATATGTTTAGTTTGTAAATTAAAAACATTTAACCTATTATTTTATTTCTAATATAATTTTACTGGATTATAAGAAAGAGAGAAAATTACATGACTTAGTATTTACGATTTTTTAGGCTGAAATTTAGAGTTCATTATGCAGCTAATGCATGGTTTGCTTTTGTAAATATTGCATATGTATTCTACATTTGGTATTGAGTTTTACCTGTTATTAACAGCTTGACTGTGTGGATCACAAACTGTGGAAAATTCTGAAAGAGATGGGAATACCAGACCACCTGACCTGCCTCTTGAGAAACCTGTATGCAGGTCAGGAAGCAACAGTTAGAACTGGACATGGAACAACAGACTGGTTCCAAATAGGAAAAGGAGTACGTCAAGGCTGTATATTGTCACCCTGTTTATTGAACTTCTATGCAGAGTACATCATGAGAAATGCTGGGCTGCAAGAAGCACAAGCTGGAATCAAGATTGCCGGGAGAAATATCAATAACCTCAGATATGCAGATGACACCACCCTTATGGCAGAAAGTGAAGAGGAACTAAAAAGCCTCTTGATGAAAGTGAAAGAGGAGAGTGAAAAAGTTGGCTTAAAGCTCAACATTCAGAAAACGAAGATCATGGCATCTGGTCCCATCACTTCATGGGAAGTAGATGGGCAAACAGTGGAAACAGTGTCAGACTTTATCTTTTTGGGCTTCAAAATCACTGAAGATGGTGACTGCAGCCATGAAATTAAAAGACGCTTACTCCTTGGAAGAAAAGTTATGACCAACCTAGATAGCGTATTGAAAAGCAGAGACATTACTTTGCCTACAAAGGTCCGTCTAGTCAAGGCTATGGTTTTTCCAGTGGTCATGTATGGATGTGAGAGTTGGACTGTGAAGAAGGCTGAGCGCCGAAGAATTGATGCTTTTGAACTGTGGTGTTGGAGAAGACTCTTGAGAGTCCCTTGGACTGCAAGGAGATCCAACCAGTCCATTCTGAAGGAGATCAGCCCTGGGATTTTTTTGGAAGGAATGATGCTAAAGCTGAAACTCCAGTACTTTGGCCACCTCATGTGAAGAGTTGACTCATTGGAAAAGACTCTGATGCTGGGAGGGATTGGGGGCAGGAGGAGAAGGGGACGACAGAGGATGAGATGACTGGATGGCATCACCAATTTGATGGACATGAGTCTGAGTGAACTCCAGGAGTTGGTGATGGACAGGGAAGCCTGGCGTGCTGTGATTCATGGGGTCGCAAAGAGTTGGACACGACTGAGCAACTGAACTGAACAGCTTGAGTTTCTTAATTATATTGCTCATATCGTTGGCATCTCTGCTTAACTTTTCTTCACTTGATCTATTAGTTTCTGAGAGCCATGCAAGTTTGGATGGAAAGGGGTTGGATAACTGACTGTCCAAGGGTAGATATTCAATCAGTACCACTACCACTGTCATTAGCTGCACACACAGGGCTTTTGAACCTCCCTGGTATCAAAGGACACTAGTATGCGTGAGCGTGGGCTGTTTTGCTCATTTCTAGGGAATGGATTGCAAGGATTGTACCAAGCCAATATGGAGTGAAGAAGGAGCAAATGAAATGATTTCCTCCAGCTTCTCCTTTCACTACCACGCTAAGCTCCCTTCTGCCCCAGATTGCCATGGGAGGCTCCCCCACACGCATCTGTTTAAGACAGCCTGCAGGTTCAGCAGGAGGTTACCATGCTCTTTTTCCTTGTGGTTGTTTCTGATATTGCTAGTCCTGGAATCCATGTTTCTCCTTGGCTTTGATAATTTCTCCAGGCTTGATTCTGGGAAGGAGCTAGCAATGTCTTTACCATCTTGACAGTAACAAGATGTGAAAGAAGTTCTAACTTGTACCTCGGAGGTACAAGTTCTTTTTACATGCTGCTTGACCTTATTTACTAACTGAGAGAGTATCTTTGCATTTAGTAGCTAAGATAAATACTAGGAATGCCCTCAGTGTTCTTATTGAATCTTCAGAATTCCACAGTAGCTAGATAGATTGTTGAAGTTCATATGCTGTAATTTGAAGCCATGAAATTAAAAGATGGTTGCCCCTCAGAAGAAAAGCTATGACAAACTTAGACAGCATATTAAAAAGCAGAGACATTACTTTGCTGACGAAGATCTGTCTAGTCAAAGCTACAGTTTTTCCAGTAGTCATGTATGGATGTGAGAGTTGGACCAAAAAGAAAGGTGAATGCCAAAGAATTGATGCTTTTGAACTGTGGTGTTGGAGGAGACTCTTGAGAGTCCCTTGGACTGCAAGGAGATCCAACCAGGCCATCCTAAAGGAAATCAGTCCTGAATATTCATTGGAAGGATTGATGCTGAAGCTCCAATACTTTGGCCACCTGATGCAGAGAACTGAGTCATTGGAAAAGACCCTGATGCTGGGAAAGATTGAAGGCAGGAGGAGAAGGGGATGACAGACGACGAGATGATTGTATGGTATCACTGACTTGATGGACATGAGCAAGCTTCAGGAGTTGGTGATGGACAGGGAAGCCTGGTGTACTGCAGTCCGCAGGGTTGCAAAGGGTCAGACAACTGAGCGATTGAACTGACTGAATTTGACATTTGGATAAATAGTATGTAATTAGGCTGATGAAAATTATATTAATTTTTGTACTTATTATTACTTATTTTGTATTGCCTAATTATTCAGATCATTTGTGACTGTTACTTAATCAGCAAGAAAAAGCAAACATACTCAAATCCATGAAGTATATGAGCAATCCCTGCTTTGTCTGGGACTGTAAAAAATGACTGTGTGAGCTAAAACTATACAAAACAGTGTTAATAACCAGTGGGGGAAAAATTATGGTTTTTTGTGTGACCTTTAAGTTTTGTTTTTTTAATCAAACATGAAATACTTTCTGTTAGTTTTAAATTCAATAGGGAAATAAAAATAGAGTAAAACTAAAATTTCTTTAGTACACTGTAATTTAAAACATTTGAAACATTGAAAATTAAAGTTATATCTTTGCAAAAACTTATCAAGATTGTTTTGAACAATGCTTTCCACTTTCTTGTCATGTAACTTACCACACTGAGTGAGCATTTTTCCTATGCTGTGGTGAATCATTACTTAGAAAGTTGTTTGGATCAACGTATGACATTTTTCTTTGTACTTTCAGTGTTGTGAAATATCTCTGGAAGTCCTTTTATCATGAAGATTTTTAATGGCATCATGGTTCTTCTGGGATATCTTCATCCTTTTTATCACAACTTTCCTTGTGTATGTCAGTAACTCCATCTTCACTGTGTTCTTCCAGCTGCATATCTAGAGTCTCAAACAGTGGCAGTATCAACATTTCCATGACAGCTATTTCTTCTATAATTCCATTTACATTCAAATCAAACTTCCACTCCAGCATTGTCACTTCTTGATTTTTTTGGTTTCACTTTCATATTTGTTAGTCAGTTCCCTCTTCTGATTATCCATTTCTGTAATATCATATCGGATTGTCACTAGGAGACGAGGAGACAACCCAAATGCATGTTTGCTACCTGTGCATGAACTTTATAACTGGTACAGTGACTGATCACCAAGAAATGTGATTGAACATCGATTACTGTGCGCGTCTGTTACTTCAGTAATAGTTTATGGACTAAAGTGGTAGCAGCAAAGTTTGTCCTTCATGCAGTTTACTCACAGTTAATATAACATGGTAACTGAAAGTTGAGTCATGTTGTTGGAGGACTGTTGTTACTTGGCTAAATCATGGTAACTGAAATTCATGCATTTTGGAACAAATGCAAAGAAAGGACTGCCTGTTTACGTTTTACATTAAAGCCAGTCATTTGACAACTGGATGAATGTGGTGACTGTGAAAATACATCATTCACATCTGGGCTAGGGGAAGTGCTTGATGGATGACTCCGGGTGCTAAGCTTTGAACCTACCACCTTGTTCCCACTGGTGCCATACTTCCCATAAGCTGCTCTCATCCAGTGATTGTTTTTTTTTTTTTTAATTTAAATTTATTTATTTTAATTAGAGGCTAATTACTTTACAATATTGTATTGGTTTTGCCATACATCAACATGAATCCACCACGGGTGCACACGTGTTCCCAATCCTGAACCCCCTCTCACCTCCCTCCCCATACCATCCCTCTGGGTCATCCCAGTGCACCAGCCCCAAGCATCCTGGATCCTGCATCGAACCTGGACTGGCGATTCGTTTCTTATATGATATTATACATGTTTCAATGCCATTATCCCAAATCATCCCCACCCTCCCTCTCCCACAGAGTCCAAAAGACTGTTCTAAACATCTGTGTCTCTTTTGCTGTCTCCCATACAGGGTTATTGTTACCATCTTTCTAAATTCCATATATATGCATTAGTATACTGTATTGGTGTTTTTCTTTCTGGCTTAACTTCACTCTGTATAATCGGCTCCAGTTTTGAATGTGGCACAGATAGAAATGTCCATTCCTACCAGATGGTGACTTTGGCTCAAGGACTTCCCATTGGCTTAGCTGAACCCTTCAGAACTGCTCTGCAGCCTGTGACTCTTCTCACCCAACCGTTCTTCCTTCCTTCTCTCCTTTCTCCTTCACAGGGGACACGCCTGCTTTGTCATCCAAACTCTCCTGACCTCCTTCAGCTGTTTCCCTTGCAGATGTTTCCTTCAATAAACCTCTTGCACATCTAATCTCATTTTGACATCTGCTCCTCAGAGGCCCTAAATTAATAGAATTAGTCCTGAGAGTGGCCTATTAAAACTAGGGTCATATGGAGATTTGGGTCTGTCAGTACACAGCAGTGAAGAGAATGCCACTGTGAGTGGTGTGTAGGGTACGGATAGTCCCTTGCTTCAGATTTCACAGTTGGAGAGACGGACAGAAGTCCAGATGAAATAGAGTGTTTATAGATGCGATACTTTGGGTATTTTTGAGAATATCTACAAAGACAGTGGAATTGGCTAGTTACTGCTAAGTTGTTATAGGTGCCCCTCTGTGGGGGGATGAGAAATGAAGGACCATTAACAAGCAAATCTTAAGAAAGGTCCTTCTTTCCTGTGCTTGAAGAGCAAAGGCCACTGAGCAGCAGAATGATCTAATAGAGTCACAGAAGACCAGAAGCTGTTTGAACACTCTGCTAAGCCAGTTTGCCGTGTTAAGGGGAGTGTTGGTTAAGAAAACCTGGTACCCAGATGGGAGTTCCCTGATGGCCTGGTGGTTAGGATTCAGCACTTAAAGATGGGAAGCCTGGGTTCCATCACTGGTTGGGGAAACCATCCCATATGCCACACAGCATGGCCAAAATACAAAAGTAAATAAATAAATACAAATTAAAGGAAAAAACAGTTTAAATAAACAGCTTAAAAAACTAAAATAAGAAAGAAAACATGATACCCTGAAACATAGGTTGGGGACATCTAGGAGGTTGCCCCTGAGGATTTTGGCTCTGCTGAACCACTGTGTAATTGCAGAGTTTGTGGTGGTCCACTGATCCCTGGGACAAGCTGGCACTCCCAGGACCGGAAATACTGCAGAGGCCACTCCCCAGAGGCAATGGGTGCCCCCCAGGAGGTGCCTCACCTGCTGTTCGGCTGCAGGACTGATAACTCGCAGTTGTTGACCAGATGGTATCGTCTATCTGGTAGGAAAGCGAGAAAATAGTGACAGTGCTGGAAACTGTGGAAGACGAAAGGACGTGTGATTCAGTCTAGACCAAAGGAAGGGCAGAGAGAGTACTGAGACTGCTCAGAAATGGTCAGGCATAGATGGGGGGTGTAACCTTGGTGCAAGGGAAGGCTTGACATGAGACAGAAGGGGAGGGAGAAGAGGAGTTCTAGCAGAAGGCGTGGCATGAGCAGAGACATGGAGGCCTTGGAAAACGGCACATCCAGGGGCTGAAATCAGTTCAGTAAAGCTGAAGAGTGCAGAGACACAGAGGACCATAGAGAGATGAGAAAGAGACTATGACAAGTGCCTGGGACACTTGGATAACAGGTGCAGCTTTTGTGATGAGGGTAAGTAAGCCTAAGGGGATTTCAGCTGGGAATGAGGGTAACTTACGTGATTATACTTGCATATATGAAAGATGACCCTGGTGGCCGTGTTGGAGGTGGACGGGGGGATGATAGATTTGAGATGGGGGTATAGGAAGAGGCTAGGAGCAGGGACGGGCCTTGGGAGGTCATTCCAGGGGTCCATGTGAGGAAATATTGGGAGTTTGAATAGAGACAGGGGCAGGGAGAAGGAGGTAAGATGCATTTCAAAAAGACTTAGGAATAGGACTCAATCGCTAGATGTGATGTGAAGACAGAGGTTGTAGAATAGTCCTCAGGGTCTCATCATGGGTGACTAGATGGAAGGCTGAAGGTGACATATTCCTTCATGTAGTCAAAAAAAGGGGAACAGGTTTTGGAGAAGGCCGAGAGTTTAGCTTTTGGACATGTTGAGTTTGAACTGCTAGTGAGATATATCAGTGGAAATATCTAGGAGACGAATGAATACATATGGATTTTCCCATTCAGGTTAAAGATGTGGGATATGTGTGTGTGTGTATATATATATGCCCATATTCATCCTCATTTATTTTATACATATCAGTATATTTATGTGGCTTATATATATATAATCAATATATAACATATGTGAGCCTATATAAATATGTATGTGTATATGTATATCTAAAATATAAATATACATGTATATATGTGCAATATATACACATATACCACATATATAACATATTTAAAACCACAGACTTGATCAAATAGTCTAGGGGAATGTATGGAGGAAGGAGGAAAAGGTGAGCACAAGGCTGCAATCCTGGAGAACCAAATGTTGGAAGTGTGTAGAGAAGGAAAAGATTCCCCTAAAAGTGACCGAGAAAAACTGGGCAGGAGACAGACGAATAAGAACAGAGGAGGCCAAAGGGAGGGCTCCCTGGGGACCTGAAGGACGGAGGGATCCACTTTGATCTGCACCCTCGGTACAGACGTGGCAAGTGAGACAAGCATTATGACTCACTCTGTTACTGCTAAGGACTGGGAACCCTACCTTGTATGTGTGATATCCCTAAATTCATATAACCTGAAAAAAAAATCACTGGAGAGAAGACACATTCCATGAAGTGAAGTACTATGCCTCAATCACAGGAATGCCATAAGTGGTGGAGCTTGGGTGTGAACCCAAATCCGAGCTTGCGCTCCCTTCTTGACATTGTGCTGTCTCTAAACAAGTGCCTCTTGCCTCAGAGCAGTCTCTACAAAGGCGTGGCACAGTAGAGCTGGGGCAGCCGGCCGTGGGGGGAGAGTTTGGAGACAGCGAGTCAAGACTATGTTTTCAGGAAACTTGAGCCCTTATTTGGTGGAAGCCAGTTGCTCAAAACTGGTAAAGATACCAGTTGAAATGGTGCGCAGGTGGTAGTAACACATATGCAGTCACCCTACAAGCGGGTAATAAACACTGCAGTGATGACAGAGCCAGCAATGAGGGTTTCCTTAGACGTACTCTCCAGTCTGATTAGTAGTTATGTACTCGATGTCTGTCTCCCCACTGGCCTGTAAAACCCTGGAGGGCAGAGACTGTGTCTTTGTTGTTGTTCCGTCACTCAGTCGCGTCTGACTCTTTGTGACCCCATGGACTGCCAGGCTCCTCTGCTCATGGGATTCTCTGGCAATACTGGAGTGGGTTGCTGTTTCCTCCTCCAGGGGATCTTCCTGGACCAGGGATTGATGCCACATCTCCTGCATCTCCTGCATTGTCAGGTGGATTTTTTTTTTTGTTTTTACCACTGAGCCACCTGGGAAGCCCATGTCTGTTTTTACTCACAACTTGATCCCTGTACCTGGCACATAGGAGTTACATAAATACTTGTTTGAAGAATGACTGCTGCTGCTGCTGCTGCTAAGTCACTTCAGTCATGTCCGACTCTGTGCAACCCCATAGACGGCCTCCTACCAGGGTCCCCTGTACCTGGGATTCTCCAGGCAAGAACCCTGGGGTGGGTTGCCATTTCCTTCTCCAATGAATGTGAAAAGTGAAAGGGAAGTTGCTCAGTCGTGTCCGACCCTCAGCGACCCCATGGACTACAGCCCACTAGGGTCCTCCGTCCATGGGATTTTCCAGGCAAGAGTACTGGAGTGGGGTGCCCTTGCCTTCTCCATTGAAGAATGACTAAACTCAGTCAAATCTTTTATTTTCAGTCATGCTCATCACTGATTTATGGGTGGTCGATTTGTGTAGATTTGGCTGCCCAGTGAAATTTGATTATTAGGATGGTCAGTTCTTAAAAATCACTTTATTAGCATCCTTTGAATGCTATAACAAGTTACCACAAACTTGGTGACTAAAAACAACAGAAATGTATTCTCTCATAGCTCTGGAGACCAGAAATACAAAATCAAGTGTTAGCATGGATGAATTTCCTCTGACGTTCTGGGGAGATTCAGTTTTTTGTCTCTTCCTACCAACTTCTGTGAGCTCCAAGTGCTTCTTGGCTTGTGGCCACATCATTCCCATCTCTGCCTCACTAGTCGCCATGAGCTTGGCTTAGGGCCACATCATTCCCATCTCTGCCTCACTAGTCGCCATGAGCTTGGCTTAGGGCCACATCATTCCAGCCTCTGCCTCTGTCTTCACACAGCCTCTTCCTCTTCTGTCCATGTGTCTCTCCTTTGTGTCTCTTGTTAAGGATACTTTTCATTGGATTTAAGGCCTACCCAGATAATCCAGGATGGCTTCCTTTTAATTACATCTGCACAGATGCTTTTTACAAGTAAATTAACATTCTCAGGTTTCACAGATGTGACATAGATATATATTTGGGGAGCTGCCATTCAATCCAGTAGTTCAAGTACCCCCATCCCTGAGACTTATCCCACTGAAGCATCATAAAGTCACATATGCACCAAGGTAGTTATCTTTGTTTTATTTTACCTGGCAGCAGAAGTGAGGTGGTTAATTTTCAATGAAAACAGAAAGTATAAACTTAACTTTTGTGACTACGTGGAATTAGAAATATATACAGACATGTGACTTGTCCCCTTAAAATGTTTGGGAAAGTTTGTAGGTGGTTTAGAAAATTCAGAAAGTTGAATTCACTGGATTTTCATTCTGAATCTAGATCCTTAGGAAAACTTTTTTTTTTTTTTTCAGTAGAAAGCCAGCCTTTAGCTTTTGTGTTCAGTAGATCTCGTTCAGTCAATAGTCTAATAATTGAAAGAGAACAACTATAGAAAGCTTTTTTGGAGGCTCAGAAGCCAAAGGGAAATAATAAGTGGTGAAAAAAAAAAAGATTTGAAAATGTCATCAAAATTTAAAGTTGTGGAAGAAGGGTAGCTTTTTGAAGAACAACTTTTGTGGAAAAAAGCTTTTGTTATAAAACCTTTTTGAAGAACAACTGCTTATCAGCTGCCCTTGAGTGCATACAGCTCTTATTGAAAATTTCATTTTAAGAGAAACTGGGATGACTGAAGATAATACCTCTGATGTTATCTCTGGGTGATTGATTTCTTTTTTCCTAGAAATTAGAATCTAGGCATTTTGGGAGTACCTGTTTTGTTCCAATCTGCTTTCCTCAATAAGATAGCAAATAGAGTTGAGAAGATGATTCTGTTAAGTAGCTGCATAAAAGGCTGAAATTTATACTCAGTATTGTTCCACTATTATTTGATGCTTGAAACTTGGAAATCTAAGGCAACAGCGAGAGATTTTGTCTGGATTTGAATTTGGGGTTATTATGGGTATAGAGAAGTGGGTCAAATCAATACTATTGTGTAAGAGTGGGATTACATGTTTATGTATATATTTATTTGTTAGTGGCACATTACAAATGGAATCGATGGGAACTGAAAATGTCATTTAATGATTGTGCAGGATCTGAATGATCAACAGAAAATAGTTTTGTCACCCTTCCAAATGAATTCTCTATGAATCCTCCTCATATGCCCACTTCCAGATGCTTCATAAAAGCCATCAGTGTAATGAATTAGATGGAAATATGAATCCTTCATCTGGTGTGTTTTGACCCCAGCTGGTAACAGGACTGTGACTCGAGGCAAGAATTTCCAGAAGAACTAAATGCTATTGGAATAGCAGCAACAGATATTAGTCTCAGTTATCATGATATCAGATTTGCATTCTCCTCCAGCCTGGTGCTACAGGAAGAAGACAAGCCAATCTGTGAGATACTTCTCAAGCTTGGAGCTTTTTGTGTTCCAATCCCCAGAATCGAAATTCCTACTTGCACAACAAAAAGAGAACCTGGAGAATACGGTGAGAAAATGAGAGTTGGGGTAACAAGCCTTCAGTTTGTCAGGAATTTGTCCAGCGTGTCTCACAATGTGGTACACGGACCATAAAGACGGTCCAGCCCCGGATCACAAAGGGCGAGTTAACAGACGCCCAGCAGCTGTTCCCATCTCTCCTGAGACTGGAGAGGAAATGGGTTTACATTGGAGTGGCAGGGATTTAGAGTGGTCTATGAGAGGATTTCGGACTCGAGGTAATGCTTTCTCACGGACAGCACAATCATAGCTCCTGCTTCTGTTATTTAAAAACACACAGAATCTGGTGTCTTCCAAAGCAAGCTAGTTCAGTGGGCCCCAGAGGCCCACAGGATGGTTCTTTTTTTTTAAGATTTCCAAATCCCTATTCATAGATATTAAACATTTAAAAACAAAAAGAGCTGAATAGATGAATATCTTTTTGGAAACCCTTTGACTGAAATTAAATTCAGCTTAATATTATCTCACATTAGTCAGATGCTGTTATTTTTATTTTATATTTTTACTCTTTTGGCTGTGCTGCACAGCATGTGGGATCTAGTTCCCTGTCCAGGGATGGAACCCATGCCCCACTGCACTGAAAGCATGGAGTCCTAACCACTGGACCTCCAGGGAAGTCCCACTCTTATTTTTAAAAATGTCTCCAATGACTACAAATGGAGAGTTAGTTGTTAATTTTTATAATAAGTTTGATGGTTAAAATGTTATTGAAACTTGGGTTCAGTGGGAGAGAAATAACAAAATTCAAAAGAGATCTTTGGTGGTGAAAAGGCAGGACTCCCACTTCTTCAGAAGGCAAGGCAGAATGTGTTAAGAATCTTGATTTAGGGTTCAGATACCTCTAGATCTGCAGGCACTTTTCCTTGCCTTCCTCGTGAGCTTTGTTTATTCTAAAATAATAATACTCAACTTTTAGACTGTGAATATTATATGAGATAATGTTTACTAAAATAGACGATCTCTGGTTCTGTTCTGAAAAACATGGAAGCACAGAAAGAAAATTTTTAGGAAGGAAATAAAAAAATACATGGAGCCATTCAATTAAAGAAAGAGAAATTTTGTCAAGTGAGCTTAAACATGGAGCCAGATTACTGCTGCCTCTTAAGCTTGCACGCTTGTCTGTTTGTTTTTCTTCACTACGTCAATGGCAAGGACTCATTTGCAAAAACACAAGCCATGAGAATAAAGAGCTTTTGCGAGTGACAATGATTTTATTTATTTTTCACTGTCTCTGCCTTCTCAGTTATTGGTGATTTTATTAATGCGGTTTTAACACAGTTGATTATATATCCAGATCATTTATTATTTATAGGATCTAGGTGTTGTTATTCCCTCACTGATTTCTCATGGTTTAAACATTCTTTAACCCATTGGAAAATAAATATGATGTAGTTCTTAGGCGCTGCTCTCCATGTTTCCCATTTTCTTTTGGATTGTGCTAACAGCACTCTTAGAAAGGGGATGGCTGAGACCCCAAGTCCTTGTTCAGTCAAATCCTTTGAATGCTGCCTTACTTCTCTTACTCACATACTGGTGATATTTAGCCTTTTCCACTTCAAGGGTTATCCAGGTGCTTTTCTGGCAAGACTGAATCACAGCAGAGGCCTCAGCTTCTACTGAAAGGGCACAGGTTGGGGGTAAGGGGGCTGCCTATATACAGCAGCAATTTTGGAGGCAGAGAGAGATCCAGTGGAAACCTTTTGTAGTTCTTCTGTGGGTAGCATCAGTCTGGCTCCAAAGAGCATCTCACTTGGTACTTCTTTTTCTGTTTTCTTTTGACCATTTACCAACATAACCATCAGCCATATATTTAATCTTTTTTTTAATTTTCACTTTTTAAATTTAACATCTTATGAGGTGTTACATCTTATGCATCTTATGCATATGGATAATTCAAAAGTAGTAGTACCAGTGGTTTAGATAAGATAGATAAATATGGCTATGATGAATGTTGGGCTTCTCCGGTGGCTTAGCAATAAAAAATCTGCCTGCAATACAAGAGCTACAGGTGATGCGGGTTTGATCCCTGGGTTGGGAAGATCCTCTGGAGGAGGAAATGGCAACCCACTCCAGTATTCTTGCCTGGAAAATCCCTGGACAGAGGAACCTGGCATGCTACAGACCATAGGGTCGCAAAGACTCAAACATGACTGAAGCTACTTAGCATGGACACACGAGATGAGTGTCAGTCTGTGGGAAGACTGATTTGTATACTTTGTTGTAAAAAGTAATAAGAAAAGAGCTCTAATTTTTTGAAGTAACAAATAGGAACTCTCTAATCTGAAATGTTTAATGATACTTTTTTTTTTTTTTAAAGCAAATCACAAAATAATAGTATGGCTACTACACATGGTGATAAAGTTTAGATAGGGTCATCTTTTGTGGCCAACTTATCTCAAAGGTCAGAGCATTTTTCTTAAAAGAAAAGATTACATAGAAATGATGAAATACATCATGCCCCTGTATTAAACCAGCATTCCTGAGAGGCTGAAATGTTCCTCCTTAGAAGTTTGTACTTGAAAGATACACTCAAACTATGTGTTTTCCCTGAGGAGCTCAAAGGCCAAGACTGTCAGCCTATCCAAAGTTCACCTTCCTACAGGGACTTGCCTTGAAAAGCAATTAGTAGGCCACTATGGACGGTTCAGTGTACGGTTACAGGGAGTGTGGGCTCAACTCAGCCTGGAGGGTGGCAACCAAAAGACCCTTTGCTCTTCTTTTCTGAAGAGAGTAAAGATCTCACTTTTGCTTGGATCATGCCATAGTTCATGTTCAATTACACTTAACCATGGGCTTCCCAGGTGGCTCAGTGGTAAAGAATCCACCTGCTATGCAGGAGCTGCAGGAGACGTGGGTTTGATCCCTGGGTCAGGAAGATGCCTTGAAGGAGGGCATGGCACCCATTCCATTATTCTTGCCTGGAGAATTCCATGGACAGAGGAGCCTGGCATGCTAGAGTCCATGGGGTTGCAAAGAATCAGACATGACTGAAGCGACTAAGCAAACACACTCACTTAACCATAGAACTCCCAAATGCTCCTCTCCCACCACCATTCACAGGATGCCTCCTAAGACAGTCCATGGCCAGTGGAATCAACTCCATTCCAAGTTCTTCACTCCTAATTTGGAGAGCCTCTGTCATACTTTTTTTTTTTGCTTTTTTTTTCCCCTCACTTCAGATGTGGCTGAAAGACTGCACTCACAGCTCTCTCCAATAGTTTAAGGATATTTGATCCCTCAGTATTTATCCATTATTGGCTCTGTTTACCCAAGGGAAAATTAAGTGCAGGGCCTTAGAACACTGAGCACTTTAATACGTGGATGCATATGCTGAGCTCGGACAGATGTTGGTCTTTGGGAACAACAGAAGCAGAGCTACGTCATTTGCTTGGGAAGCTGCTTGTGCAAACTGACTGATCCTGCAGGTGCCCGGGACCACGTGGGGTGAGCAGCCCACGATGTTGAGAAAAATGTCTGCTGCAGCGACAACCCTGAGAAATAGTATGGGTTTTCACACACACACACACACACACCACACACACACACACACATCCAGCCGGCAAGGAATTCTGAGCAGTGCCCAGTAGGAAAAAATAGCCAGTCTATATTAGCAGGCTTTAACGTTTAACTCTTTCTTTTTTTTTTTTCTATTTTTTGTTTTCTAGAAAAAGAAATCTTCTTTGTATATGTCACTAGGTATTTTGGGACTTTCTTGGTGACTCAGTGGTAAAGAACCCACCTGGCAATGCAGGACACTCTGGTTCGATCCCTTGGTTTGGGGACTTTCTTGGTGACTCAGTAGTAAAGAACCCACCTGCCAATGCAGGACACTCTGGTCCCGTCCCTTGATCGGCAAGATCCCCTGGAGAAGGAAATGGCAACCCACTCCAGTATTCTTGACTGGGAAATCCAGGAACAGAGGAACCTGGTGGGCTATAGTCCGTGGGGTTGCAAAGAGTCAGACACGACTAAGTGACTGAACAACAGTCTGATTTGTAAATCTACCCTTTCTCAGGATAAAATGTATTTTAGGCAGTGGTTTTTGTACATGTAGATGGTGTGTGTGTCTCTCTGTGTGTGGTCTCATGTACATTTGAGATAGAAGAAAGCCCTTCCGGCAGGTTTTGGTAGACTCTTGTTTCTGATTAAACTTTCCCCCCCTATTTTTGCTGCTATGAGAGCCTCTTAGAAATGAAGTGACATGTTTGTGAATGTGCTTGCTTTTCTATTGCCAAGTCTGTGGGGGGGGGGGCACAGGAATGTCCTTCCACCTCTCTGTGCCAAAGCATCTTGAAGTCTGGGCTGTCTGATTCATCTGTGTGTCCCCTCTCCCTGTTACATTGTGGGTGCTCATGTGTTCATCAAAGGCACGCCCCAGCCCAGGTAGGCATCCCAAACACCAGATGTCATTGCTTCTGTGTGTCTTGTTCCAAAAGGGGCAGAAACCCAACAAGGGCAGTCACAGCCCTGAGACTTTGAATGAGGACTTTAGGGAAATTTTATCTTCATTGTACATGTCAAATCATTGTTTTCTCAATCACCTCTCATTATTGAGACAGTGTTGATGTAAATTACCATCAACATCTTACCTGATTCAGGTGCTCTACTTGGATTCTGTGGAGAGCCACCATCACCTTCCTGAGACCTACCTCATCATGATGAGCAGCAGCTGGGGCCAGGCGCCCCAGGTCCAGAGCTGAGCTCTGCCTGTCGCTGACTAACCTTGAGGAGTTAACCTCTCTTTAAATTAGCTGTTGGCATGCAGATTAAATGAGTCAATCTGTGTGAAATGCTTGAGAGTAGTGCTAACATCCCTGAGAAGGCAATGACAACCTGCTCCAGTACTCTTGCCTGGAAAATCCCGTGGACGGAGGAGCCTGGTAGGCTGCAGTCCATGGGGTCACTAAGAGTCAGACTCGACTAAGTAACTTCACTTTCACTTTTAACTTTCATGAATTGGAGAAGGAAATGGCAACCCACTCCAGTGTTCTTGCCTGGAGAATCCTAGGGATGGGGGAGCCTGGTAGGCTGCCGTCTATGGGGTCGCACAGAGTTGGACACGACTGAAGCAACTTAGCAGTGGCAGCAGCAACAGTGCTAACATACACTGGGTTGGCCAAAAGGTTTTTCCATAAAATCTTACCAAAAAACCCAAAGGAACCTTTTGGCCAACCCAATAATACATGTACATATTAACGATCATATCGCTAAGTTCTTTGATAACTTCCTCCTTCTGTTCATACCCAGGGAATGAAGTGAACTCCGATGGTAATCTATGGACTTTTCCTTTACTCCAGTGCCCAGACCATGGCACTAGCATGGCATTGGGTTCCTGAGATCTCAGATCTCCTCCCTGCCCTGCCTGCCCAGCCCAGCTCTGCTCCATCCCATCCCTTCTCCTGGCTCTCAGACTGGACACGAACCCACATCTCCACTCAAATGCCTCCTGGTATCCATCACCCACTCTTCCCTGGGTGGTATAACTTTCTGTGGCTGAAGGACTCTGTCATTTTGATTTAAAGAACATGTATCAAGTTCTACTTTCCTCAGATTGAAACAGGGAATTCACATTTTGAGACTATTGAGTGAATGTCTTACTCATTGGAAGGCACTGTTCAAGCAGAGAACAAATCAGAACATCTTTGCTCATGGAATTCTCATTCAAATGAGGGAGTCAGATAGTAAGCAAATAGATGTGTAATCGAGCGACAGGTTGTGGGTGACTCAGATTTTCTTAGGAGTTGCAGTGTAGCCATCTAAGAAACGTTTGGCCCCACGAGGCCCCCTGTGAAGTCATACCTGCAACTAACAGTTATTTCAGTTCAGTTCAGTCGCTCAGTCATGTCTGACTCTTTGTGTACCCATGGACTGCAGCACACCAGGCTTCCCTGTCCATCACTAATGCCCAGAGCTTGCTCAAACTCATATCCACTGAGCCAGTGATGCCATCCAACCATCTCATCCTCTGTTGGCCCCTTCTACTCCTGCCTTCAATCTTTCACAGCATCAGGGTCTTTTCCAGTGAGTCAGTTCTTTGCATCAGGTAGCCAAAGTATTGGAGTTTTAGCTTCAGCATCAGTTCTTCCAATGAATATTCAGGACTGATTTCCTTTAGGATGGACTGGTTGGATCTCCTTTCAGTCCAAGGGACTCTCAAGAGTCTTCTCCAACACCACAGTTCAAAAGCATCAATTCTTTGGCGCTCATCTTTCTTTATAGTTCAACTCTCACATCCATACATGACTACTGGAAAAACCATAGCTTTGACTAGATGAACCTTTGTCAGCAAAGTAATGTCTCTGCTTTTTAATATGCTGTCTAGGTTGGTCATAGCTTTTCTTCCAAGAGGCAAGCATCTTTTAATTTCATGGCTGCAGCCACCATCTGCAGTGATTTTGGAGCCCCAAAAAATAAAGTCTGTCACTGTTTCCACTGTTTCCCCATCTATTTGTCATTAAGTGATGGGACCAGATGCCATGATCTTAGTTTTTTGAATATTGAGTTTTAAGCCAGCTTTATCACTCTCCTCTTTTACTTTCAACAAGACGTTCTTTAGTTCTTCATTTTCTGCCATAAGGGTGGTATCATCTGCATATCTGAGGTTATCAATATTTCTCTTGACAATCTTGATTCCAGCTTGTGCTTCATCCAGCCTGGCAGTTAGCGTAATGTAGTCTACATATAAGTTAAATAGGCAGGGTGACAATATACAGCCTTGAAGTACTCCTTTCCCAATTGGGAACCATTCCAATGTTCCATGTCCAGTTCTAACTGTTGCTTCTTGACCTGCATACAGATTTCTCAGGAGGCAGGTAAGGTGGTCTGGTATTCACATCTCTTGAAGAATTTTACACAGTTTGTTGTGATCCACATAGTCAAAGGCTTTGGCTAGTCAATAAAGCAGAAGTAGATGTTTTTCTGGAACTGTCTTTCTTTTTCCATGATACAGGGGATGTTGGCAATTTGATCTCTGGTTCCTCTGCCTTTTCGAAATCCATCTTGAACATCTGAACCCCTTTAAGGAGGAGTTATCACACTGGCAGATGCTCTTCCTTCCAGAAAAATCTCACAGTGCATGCAGAGTCACAAGGTTGAGCTGGAGCTTGGCCTAAAGTTGATCGATCCCTTCTTCCCAGGAGGAGAGCAGCTTTTGCAAACAAAACATTTCCGACCATCATCAGAAGGTGATTTGACAGGATTTGACACAATACAAAATAAGCTGTAGCTAGTATTTAAAATCAGTGAGTTAACTGTTTTAGAGTTGGAAAGAACTATGCTGTGACAAAATTGGGAAGGTACACTCTAGAGATCTCAAATGGAATTTGGTAGTAAGGAAAGAAGAGTATTTAATAAAGTAATAAAGCTTTTGCAGGGAGTACTATGATAAAAATATTATGACTACTTTTTGACTCTTACACATGATGGTAGAATTTTCAAATAACAGTTTCTCCTGATAGTTGATAAGTGGTATCTACCTGGTCTGTTCTACCCAAACAGCATCTCAGAGTCCTTCCCTTCTTATACCACCTCTTAGCCACCAGCTACTGCAGTCAAGGCCAGAGAAGCTGCCACTCTAGAATTTCTCTTCCATTATCATAGCCTTAGAAGTTGAGGTTTCTGCCAGTGACCTATTTGAGCCTGATCCAAAAACCCGATGTTGTAACACAACATCAAAGCAGAGAATAAGGATGTCTAATATTTCAGTCTAATTTCAGCATTAATATTCCCCAGCAATAATTAATTGTAGAAATACATATAACCTACAAAAATGCATAGAACATGCTAGAAACACACATGGAAAGTCATATTACCATTTTATGTAGATCTGTGGATGTGGTCACACAATATTCTACAAAGAGGAAGTCTTTCCTTTTATGAAATTACTTTATTACTCCCCATTAAGCTCATTCTAATATGTGGTAGCCTCACCACCACCCTTTCTGTCTGAACTATAACAATACCTGCTCATTGATCCCCCTTGCCTCCATATAATGACACTTTGAGCACCTAACCCCGTCGGCATCCATTTGTTTCTTTAAAAATATAAATATGCCCATGTATACATATCTTAAAACGTTTCAATGGAATATGATTGTCTGTGAGATAAAGTTTATATTTTTGAACATGACATGTAAGACCCTTCACTCATGGCATGCACGTGCATCTGCAACATTTTCTCCTGTCTCTCTCCTGTGTCAGTTCCTGCCTCCAAGCATTTCCTCTTGTGCTGTGAGGTGAGGCCCTTGGTTTCCATACTTCACACCTGTGCTCTGTTCTTTTGTCCTCCTGTCAACCAATGCACGTGGAGAGTCCCATGTACCCTCCTTCACCTTCACTTCCAGACAGAGCTAACTTCTTCCCTTTTTCTCTTCCCATATACCCTGCTTTCCACTGAAGCGTTTCTCATTCCTTTGAATCTATTGATTAATGAGCCTGTCTCTTCATCAGCCTGGGCAACTTAAGGATGGAGATTTTTCCTCTATTATGTTTGTATGCTCCCAGGGATAGGATAGAAGGGGTGTGAAATGTGTGTTAGATTAAGATTAATCATTGAATGTCTCACAGTCCCAAATCTCCTTAATCCTTGATTATTCCAAATGTACTGAAAATAAAATGCCTTTGAAATATGAAAAATCTTAGTGAGTGGCTTTGCATATCTAGCATTCAACAAAGATCTTATTCTAAATACTCAAAGCCAAAAGACATTTTCAGCTGGGCAATGCAAAGATCATATAGCTATTTATTTGGTGGTTGAATGGTCAGTTCAGAAGAACCCTGAACAAGACTTTGACAACAGGGAAAAAAACCTAAATAACTATCGTATAACTATATATAGCATTCTGTATAATTACAAAGTATTTATTAGCGTATTTGCACACTTTGTTGATTTTCGTTTGGTTTCTTGGGCTCCTCAGCTAGTGAACTTGACCTATGAACTGATTTTGAAGAATAGGTTGGAAATGGAGACTTTGCCTTGCACTCTGGCCCTCGGTGAGCACTGGTGGTAGCTGTCACCAGGGTAGCATTTTGTGCAGCGCTGTGCTCTGGCCAAGAAGATGCATCCCTGGGGGGCCAGTGGACATGGACAGGCGCAGTTTCCAAGCCCCCGCCAGGCCACTGTGTCTCTCAGATTCTTGCACACAGGAGCCTGCTACCGAGGACAAGTTGCCTTCCTGGGCTGCTCAGTGTCCCCTGTGCCACCTTGAACATTAAATGGTGCGTTTTCCTCTTTGTGGCCATGCCTCAGGCCCTAGAGTCTCAGTTCAGAGCGTTTTTTTTTGTTTTATTGAGTTGGCCAAAAAGTCCATTCGGGTTTTTCCATAACATGGAGTTTTATGGAAAAACTCAAATGAACTTTTTGGCCAACTCAACAGTTTCTACTTTCTTAGCATTTGGGTGTTAGTGTCCGAGCATGTGTCACACTTGATTTCATTATCTGACTGCTGACTTGTTTCCTTCTCTAGACTGTGATCGCCTGTCCTCCTCGAAGCCCCTGATTTCTGTCTGGGTTGTGCCTAAAATAGTGCCTACCACATAGTAGGCACTCACTGAAGTTTCTTGTTGAGAGTAGTAATGGGTAAGGAAGCTTATTTACTTACCTAATATGTAAGTTTCTCTCCCTGTGAATATTAACCAAACATTTTTCCTTTCTTCCTTTACCCCACGTTAAGAACTTCCTCATTGCAGGCTTTGGAAATGCAATCCTTAGGGGGCAGTTTAACTTGATTACCTTCACAGAGGATCAAGACTCTACTCCTGTTCCCATATTTCAAATGATCATTTTTCTGGATTGTGTGTGAAATGTGCTTTATCTGTGGAGGAATGGATCAGTTATGACCGCAGCTCACATCTGCATCTTGCCTAAGGAAGACCTAGTGCAGTCCATAAGCTGTGAAATCATTTTAGCCCAAGTGAGTGTCTGGGGGTTCTTTGTTCATGGAGATTGTGTGAAACAGGGCACACATGTTGCAGTGGTAATTGCAGCCCCACTGAGAAAAGGAATGCTTGAGTCGTGTCTTGAAAACTCATTCTTGCACATGTGAGAAAAGACAGGGTAGAAGAGAGAGCAGTCACTTCACAGAGAAGAAGGTGGACCTCTGTTCTCCTGAAACAGTGTGGTATATCTTGTATCAGTCGCTCAGTCGTATCCAGCTCTTTGAAACCCCATGGACTGCAGCACACCAAGCTTCCCTGTCCTTCACTATCTGCTGGAGTTTGCTCAAACTTATGTCCATTGAGTGGATGATGAGCACCCACCTCTCTTTATATTGACCCCAAATAGCAGTTGTATGTGGTCTACTTCCAATCCCAGTGTTCTCCATGAAAGAGGGACAATGACCATAGGGTTTATTTCAGGGCATTCAGGTATGATCGTGGGCAGAAAGCTTTGTAGGTTCTTTAATGTATGAACATGCCAGGCAACTGTTGACTTGGCAGTTACTTTTTAGAAGAGACAAGTTGTATTGTGAATATCCAGATCATCTTAAAAGGAGAGAAAGAATGGGCTTGCTGAAGGGGATGGCATCTGAGTTGAATTCTGAAGCATGAGAAAGAGCTAGCAGGCCAAGATTACACGGGGACAGGTATTCTAAACATAGGACACAGTGTGTGCAAATACAAGGAAATGAGAGACCAAGGTGTCCCGCTGAGAAAAATAGTTCTGAAACAGAAAACTCAAAGCAGTTCAGCAGAACTAGAGAGGATAGGGTGAGGGGGTGGGAGATGAACCTGGAGAGGTGGGCAGAGGCCAGATAAGGAGGGACCTTGTGTAAGTCCCTGAAGACTGCAATTTATTTCCTGGTGAAGGAGGAGCCAGTTGAAGATTTCAAGCAGGAAAGTCACAAGGTTAAGTCTTACAGAAAGATAACTTTGGAAGTAGAGTGAGCCATACATCTAAATGAAGCAGCACTTGAGAAGACCTGGGAATGAATGCTATACTTCCAGGTGTATAGAGCCGAGAAAGTGCCTCATGTGTGAGTAAGAGGCACTGGCTGAGATTCATTACAGCCTTCTTTGTAGGAGCAAAGAATCAGAAACAATCCACTCATTTTTAAGAAATTGAATATGTCAAATGATGTAGAGTTATTTGAATACATGTACTAACGTAACATACTAACATAATTAAATGGTATGAATTTGATTTTTCTATAGCAGCATAAACTGACCTTAAAATAATGTCACCCTCCCCAAAATGAAAATTTTAGCATGTGATCATCTATCTAAATTTAAAAAACATAGAACCAAATAACATATGACATGTGTGTAAGTAAAAATTTTTAATGAACTGGAAGGCTGTACACTGATTTCATGATAATGGCTGAGAAGGAGGGCAGAGAAGGAAATATGATTGAATATGGGTGATGGATTAAAGGAGCTTTTGCTTTACCTGAAATGCAATAGTTTATTTTTGTTTTTAAAGGATAATATAGGATTATTATTACTTATTTACTTTTCTTAAGGTATAATTAGGGGGAAAAATGAATCTGATAGCAAATATCACACAGTGTTAATAGATATTGATTCTGAGTTGTGAGTTTGTTAAATTATACTTTACATTGTTCTATACTTGAAAAGACAATTCTCTCCTTTTAAGTAGAAAAGAACACTGCACGTGTGTGTGTGTGTTTAAGCAGTGGCCTGAGAAGTGTGAGCGCCAATAGTATGATGACTATAAAGCCAAGGAATGTGAAAGTTCAAGAACTGTCAACAGGGTCAAGATGAGAACTGAAAAGAGTTGAATTAATTTGTGATTTAGCAGGTCGATGGTGGCCTTGATGTGAATGATTTCAGCACAGTGATGTTGAGTCGAAGTCTAGGGCAGTTGACAGAGTAAGTGGCAGATAAAGACATGACAACAAATTCCATTTGTTTTCAGAACTTTGACCATAAGAATGAAGAAATAGATGGATTTGTACCTAGAGAGGGATGTCGGTTTAAGAAGAATGGTTGTTATTTTAGAAAAACTTGATATTGTTCATCTGAGACAGGAAAAATGTGAGAAGGAGGTGGTTGAAGGTACATCTAAGAGGGGAGATAACTGATGGGGCAGGAGAAAGAAGGAAGGAATAGAATCTACCGTGAGAAGGTGGAACCCTCCCCGGGGAGTGGAAGTTGATGGGTGTAAGCAGAAACTCAGGGCTCTGGGGAGAGAGGGCTGGAATGATTTTGAGGAAGTTCAGATCAACAGCTTCAATTTTTTTTAAATCAAAATGCAAATTATAGTTCTGCCTTTACTGAATATTGCCACTTATATAGAATAAATATTTTAAGATATATACTTTCATGTACATAGGTAACTGTGCAACTATTTTTCTTATCATTATTAGAAATGATCAAAAGTAGTAAAAATATTATCCTTTGGGCAATGAGATCACTTTTGGTTTCTGCAGGTATAATGAATATTAGAAAGAAAAACAAATTACCAAGTAATGTAGATAGAGATATGGTTTTAAATGAAGCGTATGCCCATAGAGCATGGAGGTTAGGTTTACTTTTCACTGATAGATCATGGAGGAAATTACATCAAAGTAATATGTTCTGTCCTGTCCTAAGCACATGAAATACTTCATAGAACTTGATGATGGCAAAACCCTTAAGGGATCTGTTGCCCTCCTCTTCCTTCCCTGCCGTGCTGAATTAATCTTGTATTTCACCTAATAAACTAGGTTGATGGATATTTTAGCTTTTTTTTCATGACATTTTCTTTTTAAATAATGCAAACATACTTGTAAATACTGTCTGTTGATTTTATTCATTCAAGAATACTATTGGGATTTCCCTGGTGGTACAATGGATGAGAATCTGCCTGCCAATGCAGGGGACACGGATCTGAGCAACTAGGCCCATGCACACAAATACTGAGCTCACACACCTAGAGCCTGTGGTCTGCCACGAGAGAAGCCACTACAGTGAGAAGCCTGAGCACTGCAACTAGAGAGTAGCCGCTGCTCACTGCAACTGGAAGAAGCTTGTGTACAGCAATATCAAATACATAAATATTTCATATATTTATAAAATATATAAATCAAATATAAAATATATAAATCAGTAAGATCGATGCCATATTATAAATACAATGCTAATGAGCTCCTGATATCAGTATCTCATTATTGTAAAAAATTAATTTTCATAGGATTCCATGATTGGAAGAAATGTTATATGGCTTCTGCTCATCTATTTCAGCTTCCATCCATCGGATTAGAATGAAAACCTGGAGGGATATCAGGACCCCAGTGAGAGAATTAAAAAAAAAAAAAAAAAAACAGCAACGTTTTCCTCTTTCTCTAGCTGAGGCAATCATGTGTGACCGATTGCTCACTGATGAACGTGCTAACAGCAGCAGTGAGGTTTTTTTTGTTTTGTTTTTTTGGTGTTCATTTGGCAAGGAGTGACTGAGCATATGTTTATCAAATAAATGCAAAGTTATATAGAAAAGGGTTACCTCCTTTGTCAACCAGGAGCTTCCAGTCAAATAAGATACAAAACCCCCCAGAAATCCAGTAAGATGCCCAAATACCCCATACCCAAGGTAAAGCAGTACTGGTTTTGTAGTCATACAGCAACAGTTACTTGTTTGTGGACATATATATTGCTATAAAGATGTAAGTATTCCATTGGGGAATCAGGAAGTCTTTTCTCCTTATTTTCCCCTTCTTAGCTGGATTACAAGTAGGTACATGGCCACTGGTTTTACTCTATGTTGAGAGAGGAGGGAGTGTAAATTATGGTTATGTCAGCGCAAGGTGAGTGATAAAGCTTTGCTCATGGGGAGCTGATGTCTGCAGATAAGTGTGGTGTCAGACCCTCCCTGTCCTCTCCATACTCTGACTCATCAGCTGTGCTTATTGTATCTGTTCATAGCAGCTTATTTGTGCTAAATCTGATTGGTTGTATCATATTACCGATATTTTGTGGTGCTGGAGAAGACCCTTGAGAGTCCCTTGGAGAGCAAGGCGATGAAACCAGTCAATCCTAAAGAAAATCAACCCTGAATATTCACTGGAAGGACTGATGCTGAAGCTGAAGCTCCAATACTTTGACTGCCTGATGAGAAGAGCCGACTCATTGGAAAAGACCCTGATGCTGGGAAAGACTGATGGCAGGAGAAGAAGTGGGTGACAGAGGATGAGATGGTTAGATAGTATCACTGACTCAATGGACATGAATTTGAGCAAACTCTTGGAGACAGTGGAGGACAGAGGAGTCTGACGTGCTGCAGTCCAAGAGGCGGCAAAGAGTGGGACACGACTGAGCGACTGCACAACAACATTACCAATTATACTTTTGACTTTCCCTCACAAAACCCTTGCACTCTTCAGAGAATTTCTTCTGGTTGATGTTACCTAGTTTTTCCTGTTTCATGGGTTTCTGAGTAAAAAGAACCATCATGAATTAACAGATGTCTTGATATACATTATTGGAATCAGATGGAAGATTCTAAGAATTTGAGGATAAACTCAGCAGAGATACCACAGAGATTTTTTTTTCAGCATAAAGGAAAAGGATAGAGTAGAGAATCTTAGGAGAACCACAGAGCTAGTCTCTTTGTCCTGTCAATTTTTGCTAATTTAGGCTATTATTTCAGTAATCTTTCTACTGAAGAGGTGTCTTATTAGTTAATTAGTGAATGATCAAAGCCTTTACCGAGCTTCAAGGTGTTTGGCATGTTATTTTTGTCACTAACCTCATCTAATTTGTATATTCTTGGAAAGCATCCATGTGAAGAATGCTACATGAACCGTCATGATAATGTTACAGTTGAATGTCAACACTGCTAGGAAATGACTATGCTTTCCATTCATTCTACTGACTGCCTAACAGCGGTTTCAGTTTCCAATTAAAGCTTGTGTGTCGATGTTCTTGAAAAGAAGGGGCAGAGGAGGTGGAACTTATGAGAACAGCAAAATCCTCACTCGGGGGATGCTTAACACTAACCCAAGTTTTCTTCAGAGAATTAGACGCAAAACTTAGGTGCAAAAAGAAGTAAATCAGTCAGATTTTCAGTCAAGAAGTTGTGTTGTGAGGTGGTTACCCACAACTCTTTATTTACATCTAAAGAACTAAACTTTCAATACATTAATTTCAGCCAAGACCCTTCCTAAATTGTTCTTCTAGATGAATTGTACTGTTTTAAGCAGATCAGTTTGGAGAATCAGAAGTTAAATGCACCTTTTTGTTTGGAAAGAATTTTTATCCTATATTATTATACAGAGAAGATATGGGTAAATTGCTTATTTAAATTTTTTTCTGATTTAGAATATTTGACATAAAGTATTTTATCACTTTTATACATAATTAAAGTTAAAATGTTTGTTAATGAAAGGCTAATTAGTTAACGTAGAGATGTACTTGAACTTCTAAGTCACTTCTTGGGAGGGAAGGAGGAAAGGTTGCAAAGCCAAGAGCTACTGTGCACAAAAGCACCATCTAGTGGCCGGAGTGAATAATTATGTGCACACAATTCTTAAGAATAAAAAAGCAGAACCCATAAAAGCACCCATTACAGGGATTGGCTTCCATGTGCTCATTTTTTAATCAGCCTCAGTGTTATTATCAGGCTTCCCTGGTGGCTCAGTTGGTAAAGAATCCACAGTGCGGGAGACCTGGGTGTGATTCCTGGGTTGGGAAGATCTCTTGTAGAAGGGAATGGCTACCTACTCTAGTATTCTGGCCTGGAGAATCCCATGTCCATGGGGTCACAGAGTTGGACACGACTGAGCGACTTTCACTTTCAATGAAGAATACTAGTCAGTAATTAGTTCCAAGACAGACTTTCATCTCCTTTCAGTAAATTCTTAGGTTTTAATGCATTTTCCCCCTTTTCAATATTAACTATTTCAAAATGACCTGACAATCACATTAACTTGTAAATGACTGAAAACTGCTCTAAACTGTTCTCCTCCCAGGATGTACTCAAATTTTGAAAGACAATATTCTACTAACAATAGAGGTATCTATTGGATGTTACCTAGATTATTGTGGTGATCATGTCATGATATATGGGCTTTCTCAGGTGGTAAAGAATCCACCAGCCAATGCAAGAGGAGCAAGACACGCAGGTTCAACCCCTGGGTGGAGAAGATCCCATGGAGGAGGAAATGGCAACCCACTCCAATAGTCTTGCCTGGAAAATTCCTTGGACAGAGGAGCCTGGCAGGCTACTGTCCATGGGGTGGCAGAGTCGGATGCAACTGAGCATGCACACACGCGTGTCATGATATATACATATATCAAAATCATTATGTGGTACACCTAAAACTAATATGGCATTTATATCTCAATTTTTTAAAAGTGGCTTTATGGGTTCGTAGGTCCGTAACTATTTTTGATAAAGGAAAACTCCATAACCATTTAAAATAACTGACCAACTATCTATTGTTGTTTGTTGTAGTTGCCAAGTTGTGTCTGACTCTTTTGAGACCCCATGGACTGTAGCCCACCAGGCTTCTCTATCCATGGGGTTTCCTAGGCCAGAGTAGTGGAGTAGGTTGCCATTTCTAATTCAGAGGATGTCCTCGACCCAGGGATCAAACCCACCTCTCCTGCACTGGCGGTGGATTCTGTACCACTGAGCCACCTGGAAAGCCCTGACTACTAATAGCATAAAATTTCCCCTGATTTGATGGCATAGCCATTAGAAAACCACTTGGAAACATCATCCAGGCATTAAAATTTGTGGCTTTTAGTACTTTTCTATTGCTTAGGAGGGCAATACACTTAAAGCAAAATGCTACAAAATTAGGTTGATATATGTTGATCACCACAATTTTTTGTTGTTTCTTTATATCCAAAATAAATTTTACTACAACTTAAAAGATAGCAAATTCCTCTTATGACGAAGAAACAGATTTCCTGAGAATATATCCAAAGAAGTTTATTATAATTTATTTTCAAACCTGGATTTTCAGTTCCTGTCTGCTGTACAACCTGCCCATTTGGCATATTCCCACATGCTTCTCGGGGTAAGGAAGTGTCATTTTTATCATTTTTATTTTAGACACCTACTTGTTAAGAAAATAGTATACACAAACTAAATGTTAAACAACAGTGGAATGATTAATAAAATACAGCCCATCTCTATGGTGAGGTAACATATAGACAGCAAAAACAAATTGTTTAAGAATATTTATTGATACAGAAAAATGTTTCTAATTCAGTTTGATGAGATTTTCTTAACCTTCATAACTGTATTTTTTGTTTGCTCTCAAGTTTGAAAAAATAAAATAATTTTTTTGTATCTCTGGGAATAATACTGTAATGACATTATTATTAATCATAGTTTTCTGTGGATGCTGAAATAGGGGATGCATTTTAATTTCCTATTTACCCTCACCTATCTTTTTCAAATCTCAGCTACTATTTTTTAGTGGATTGCTTAGTGTGTGCTGTGCTTAGTCACTCAGTCATGTCCAACTCTTTGCAACCCCATGGACTGTAACCCACCAGGCTCCTCTGTTCATGGAGATTCTCCAGGCAAGAGTGCTGGAATGGGTTGCCATGCCTTCCTCCAGGGGATCTTCCCAACCCAGGGATTGAACCCAGGTCTTCCAAATTGCAGGCAGATTCTTAACCGTCTGAGCCACCAGGGAAGCCCCCAGATTGCATTAATATCCTTAATTATTCATCTGTCTCTATAGTCTTACACTACAAGATCACCTAACACAAAGTATTTTTTTTAACCACCCCTTATATTTGGGTTTACCCAGTGACTTGCTTTGATCAACAGGATGTTAAGAAGCACCCATGAGCAAAGGCCTGAAAAGTGGTTTTGTCTGCCCTCTTGCACCTCTGCCTTGGAACTCTTTATACTTAGAATAAGAGGTACTGAGTCTCTTAGTTCTTATCAGCAGGCTGTGTGCGTGCATGTCTGGCTCGTGATCCCATGGACTGTAGACTGCCAGGCTCCTCTGTCCATGGGATTCTCCAGGCAAGAATACTGGAGAGGGTTGCCATGCCCTCCTCCGGGGGATCCTCCTGACCCAGGGGTCAAACCCTCCTATCTTATGTCTCTTGCATTGACAGGAGGGTTCTTTACCACTAGATCCACCTGGGAAGCCCCATCCGCAGGCTGAAGTTGTTAATTCCAGGAACACAGCAGCACTTCCTCCTGCTTGAAATACATAACTCACAGGAGTGCAGCTCACGTACACTGCCACTCATCTGCCCATTCAGCCACTTGGTTTGACTCACAGGCTTGGACTTGACTTTCATTCCTACCGCTGCAGCCACTGATGATAATGTAACTAATAAAATACTCCTGGAGTGTCTACTCTACACCAGGTGTTTCCTTGCTTATTGTCACATAAATGTCACTACAGGACAAAGCCTTATTAGTCCATTTGCCAGATGAGGGTTCTCTGGCTTGGATCATCTCTCCCAGCCAAGATCAGAGTTTTAGTATTTCTTTCCTGACCTTGTGCTCCTTTGAGGCAAGCCAGGGGCCTTCATAGCCACACCCACCCAGGTAGCCACACTCACCCTGCCAGAGACGGTGCGGACAGGAAGTCATTTTCCAGAACGTGTTACAATGGTTCACAGCAATGATACAGGAATATTTTGTTGACAACAGCATGCAGACTCTTTCTTTCTTTCTTTCTTTTTAATTATTCATTTGGCTGCACTGGATCTTAGTTGCAGCATGTGGAATCTAGTTACCTAAACAGGATGGAACCCAGGCCTCCTGCACTGGGAGTTTGGAGTCTTAGCCACTGGAGGACCAGCGGGGAAGTCCCAGACTACTTCTTCAAAGTAAAATAAGATTGAATTTCCCTACTGGGTGGGCAAGAGGTCTCCCACTTTGGTGGCCTTTGGTTCCCTGCCTCAATTAACCTAGGACTCCTGTGATGGGCCCTTCCTTTCAGCTTTTACTCTGTACTGCCTCCCTTCTCCCCGGGAGCTCACCTTTGTGGTTGGTCCCCACTTCAGAGGACAGTGGCAGAGGCTGTAGAACAGACGGACTGGTCAGTATGAACTTGCCACGTTGTAGGTCAAATGTGGGCATGTTTGCCTGCTTTCCCCTCACACGTCACACTTACCAAACCAAGAAGAGCGTCCTGGGGGTTTCTGTTGCATGTACATTTCATCGGAACTGAGTTTAAAGATTTAATATTTGATTAAACCCAATGAGAAACTTTTTATCACTGAGGTTTCTGTTTATAATACAAGCAAGTAGCTGTAGCTGATGTCTGTTTAGTACACTTGGATCATTTTTGCTACAGTCAAGCAGAGCAGTGTCTGGCAGAGTTACCTATAAACTGTCATTTTGTTGTTGTTCAGATGCTCAGTCGTGTCCGACTCTTTGTGACCCCATGGACTGCAGCACACCAGGATTCCCTGTCCTTCACCATCTCCCAGAATTTGCTCAAACTCATGTCCATTGAGTCAGTGATGCCATCCAACCATCTCGCCCTCTGTTGTCTGCTTCCCCTCCTGTCATACAGCATGTTAAACTTGATTGCACACCACACTGAAATATCAATAAGAGAAGTAATATTAAGCAAACCCAGAGATACTAAGTCCGAAAAAAACATTTGATTTGTTCATTTGAAAACAAAGTAGAACTATTGCTCAAAAAAGGGCTGAGTCTATTTATTGATACTTTAGGAGTTCTCAATCCTGAGGAATTAATATTCTGAGTGATAGAAAATAGAGTTTAGCCTTTCAGGGAAAAAAAGTAGTTCTTCGAAGTAACTCATCCTCCTGAAATGTTGCTTAGCCTCTGATTCCAAGCCAGCCCCTATACTGCTCCTGTCTGATTCTAACTTGCAGCCTTTCAAAAGGCCCCTTTCCTTGTTGTTCAAATCACACGTCCTAAAATCCTGCAGCTGTTCACTCAAGATTGCCGGCAAGATAACAGCTATAAAATTCCAACTGTAAGATGCAAATGTTTGCACATTTTCTCCATTTTAACCTAGCAAAAATATTCTGCCTCCTTCCCGGCTTCCCAGGAGCCACTCGCTGAGGTTTTATGACTCTTCACAAGGAAAGGAGAAGACCCTGCAGACCAGTTATGCTCTACGACCCTGTGTCTCCATTTCTCTAGAACCTGAGATTGGCCCGGGAGTGACTCAGCTTAGAAGTGCTGTGTTTGTTTCAAAGGACAGCAGACACAGCAAGGGCCATCTTTGAAGTAAGGGGGTGCAGACCACCCTTTTGCTCCCTCCAGTGAACAAAAGCCCAGCCTTTCTAGTTCTAACGGTTTGGACTAATACAGTGTGAAAAACTAAATATAGAATACTTTTGTTAAAATCAGATTAGACTAATTCTATATGAAGTGCTTTAATGAAAAATGTTTAATGGTTGAAATACTATAACTCTGGCGTTAAAATGCAGGTGCAAGAAGGATATTCTACACTCCCCAGAGGGCAAACCAGTACATACTGTGAAATATCAATTAAAGTTTATAGCTGCCTGGGTTGGCTTAATGTCTTTTTCATGGGAAATTTTCATTCTCTTATGAAATAATCATTTGGAGTTAAAATATGTGCTGAATTAGGTGGGCATTCCAAGTTATTAAGAAATGGATTTATTTTACAAGCAAGCTGGAAGCATTCTTTGCTGTTTTTATGAGGTCATCGACATGACTTTTAAATGGGGCTCCAGGCCAACTCTGATTCTCACATCAGTTCATTAATTCACACAGCTGTCTCTGAAAACTACAAGAATAATATATACTGCAGACAGAGGGCTAGAGAAGGGAGGTGGGGTGAGATTTCAAGGCTGTATTTCAGTCGGGAGATCCTGCTGACATCATAAACTATGAGAAGACAGCTTAAGCTGTTTGGGGAACAGCAGTAGCCCCCTTGATGGAAATACAGTTGGTCTAATTGATTCTTTTTCTTTTCAGAATATACAGAGTGGGGATACCCAGTCGTTTTTATTCTGAGCAAAGTCAACATGAAAGGCAGGCACTGCAGGAATGCATTAGCAGGGGAAACCCAAGCAGTGACCTAAGGTGTGGGGATGGATTTGATTGTGTTAATGACGTCTGAGCAGTCGTGCTGACACATGAAGGGCACTGGCAGAGTTTATTGCACCATGATTTTGTTTTATAGGTGATTGTGAACCCACTGTGTCTACAAAGAGATTTTTCCAAATGAGATGTGACAAGGATGATAGGATTGTCCTATGAGTGAGAGTCTAGGAGAACCAAATCCTCTGATGAAGGCCCCTCACCCTGTCTCTATACTTCCAGATTTATAGCAAACACAGGATGTGAAATACCCTTCGATGGGACTTCTGACAGCTTTTCCCACTTGGTCCGAAAGAGGCATTACTCAGAGCTACGTGAAAACCTCTTTCTGCTCTGAACCCACAGGGTTTGATACCAAACCAAATTTGGAGGCTCAACCTGTGCAAAACTAACGTTTATGAGAATGTCCTGGTTTCTGAGGCCTCCTTCAGCCTTAATAGGATATTTTTTTGAAAGGCAATCTGCAGTTTCATATCCTTGAAATTCCAAATTTGTTGTGGTTGCCATGGAAAGGTGAGCTAAGTCTCTTTGAGAGTAATTTCACTTCTGCAAATAAATCCAGCCAAGTTTTTAATGTCTTTGGATGGGGGAAAATTGTATGAAATGTGACATTTTAAGTGTGCTCTTCAGTGACTCTCCATTAAAACCTTGACACCTGGGCACATGTGGATGTTGGAGGTTTTGGGGCCCTTATCTCATCTGTGTACACAAATGTCTTTCTGTACATGTGAACTGAAGCTTTGCCTGAAAAACAGATGTGTCCTGGAAGAGTAAGAGACTGTTAATGCATAAGAAAGAGTGGGAACATTCAGAATTACTGAAGAGATCAGGGTTGATCTCCATCTCCTCCGTGTTTCCCCAGTATACATGCTTTTTCATTCCCTTCCTTATATTTAATCATTCTGTGGACAAATGCTGTGGACTTTTCTCTTGGAATATTGAAGACACATAAGAGCCTGACATGCTTATTGGGTGTTGTCTTCGTCCTTTCAGGCTGCTACAGCAAACTACCATAGATTAGGTGGCTTATAAACAAGAGACATTTAGTCATTTCTCACATTTTGGAGGCCGGAAGTCCAAAATGGTACCAACCAGTTCCGTCCGGTGTGAGTCCACTTTCTCATACAAGATCTTCTTGCTGTAACCTCACAACACAGTAGAGGCAAGAAGGCTCTTTCTGGGGTCTCTTTTATAAGGGCATGAATCACATTCATGAGGACCCCCCTTATGACTTAATCACCTCCAAAAGGCCCCATCTCCTAATACTCTCATGTTGGGGATTAGGATTTCAACATATTAATTGAGGAGAGGGACAGAAACAGTAGATTTCTTGCATCCCACTCTGGTTCCCCCAAATTCATGCTCTTCTCACATGCCAATTCAAAAGTCTAAGTCCAAAGAGGAAAAAAAAGTGAAAATACTAGTCGCTCAGTTGTATCCAACTCTTTTGTGTCCCCATGGACTATAGCCCACCAGGTCCTCTGTCCATGGGATTCTCCAGGCAAAAATACTGGAGAGGGTAGCTATTCCCTTCTCCAGAGGATCCTCCCAATCCAGTGATCAAACCCAGGTCTCCTGTATTGCAGGCAGATTCTTTATGGTCTGGGCCAGTCCCATCTAAATATCATCTGAATCAGATATGGGTGAGACTCAAGAATGACTCATCATAAGGAAAATTCCTCTCCCGTGTGAACCTGTGAAATCAAACAAGTTATATACTTCCAAAATACAATGGTGTGACAGACACACATAGACATTCCCACCTGCAAAGAGAAAAAGAGGAAAAAAGAAAAGAGTAACAGATCCCCCACAACAAGTCCAGAATGTTAAGGCTCAAGAATAATCTTTGACAGCTCTTCCCTCCTGTCCCTGGGACTGAGTTTCCACTTTACAGACACACTGGAAGGGGTCGGGCCCCCTGGGCTCTGTTGGGCACAGCCCACACTGCAGCTCTGCAGGACTGGAACTGTCTCTGCCAGTCTGGAGTTGTGACGCAGCTCAGCCCACATGGTTCCACTAGGTCCTGCCCCCAAGGTCACCCTCGGCCTGGGTCTTGGGGGCTCAGAAGCTCCATCCTTGGAAATCTCGGTGGAAGGACCTGTGTCCTCACAGCTTTATGGCTATCTTCACAGGGGCCCACGACATGCTTCAAGGGCTGCCCAGGACATGGGGACATGTGGGAAGCAGAGACTATGATGTGAGGCTGTGTGGCACAGTGGGCAGCAGTGGCTCCTTTGAAATTGTTCCACTTCACAGACCCTGGCACTCTGGCCTGTGCTGAAAGGGGTGACCCTGATGCTCCCTGAAATGCTCTCAGGGCCATTCTCTCATTGTCCTGCTAGGTCCTGCCTTTTGTGTAGGTGTCTGACTAGCATCCTCATTGCCTTGATGAATAGCCCTGGACTTCTGGCCTGCTCTATCCTTTATGCTACCCTGAGTACATTTGACCACATGTTTCATGTTCTCTCCCAAATAGGCTTTCTGATTTTTAATACACAAACAGACTGAGAATTTTTTCAAAATTTTAAATTCCCCTTCTCTTCCCATTAACAATTCCATCTTTGAGCCATTTCTCTCTTCTCTCACTTTACTGAAAGCAGTTAGCAGAAGCCAACCCATACCTTCAACACAGGGCCTAGAAATTTCCTCAGCCAAATATCCAATTTCATCACTCACAGCTTCCACCTTCTACAGAATACGAGAACACAGGCATAATTCAGCCACGTTCTTTGCCACTTTATAATGAGGATGGCCTTTCCTCCATTGTCCAGTAATGCATCCCTCGTTTCCACCTGGACCCCATCACAGTGATCTTCACTGTCCGTACACCTACCAAAAATCTGTTAAGATTACTTAGGTATTCTCTAAGATTCTCTACAGCCTTCCTCTTTTATTTCTGGGCTCTCAGTGTACATATGCCTACCAGAAAATCTGTTCAGGACTGGGTTTGCTCTAAGAACACCGGGGCTTTCTCTACAGCTCTCCTCTTCTCTCTTGAATTTTCACCAACTTTCCCTTAGTGGTCCATTCATGGCAGTGTAGGGTTTTTCCTGAATGCACCTCAAAATGCCTCCAGCCTCTACTCATTACCCAGGTCTATGCTGCTTCCACACTTGTAGGTGTTAGTTACAGGACCACCCCAACCTCCCAGTACCAATATTATGTCTTAGTCCATTCAGGCTGCTGTAACAAAAACCGTAAACTGGGTGACATAAATAAATGTTATTTCTCATGGTTTTGGAGGCTGGAAAGTCCGAGACTCAAGCACCCAGCAGATGTGGTATCTGTGGTGTGCCCTTTTCCTGTTCTTAGAGGGCTGGCTTCTCACTGAGTCCTCACATGGTGGAAGGGGTGAGAGATCTCTCTGGGATCTCTTTTACAAGGGCACTAATCCCATTCATGAAGGCTCCACCCTCATGGCCTGGTACCTCCCAAAGGTCCCACCTACAAATACTACTGGGGATTAGGATTTCAACATATGATTGAGGGAACACAAACATCTATAGCTGGAACCCCAACAAACAGGTGGCAATCCTCGAGCCTCACCTGAGAGACTTTCAAGTTGGCAGCCAAGACTCTGCACCCACTGTTCTGGCCTTGTCACACCTCCACAGCCTCCTCCACTGCTCTGATCCATAACACAGAGGGTCAGTTGGGAGCACTTCTTCACCAAGAAAAGGTTGAGGACTCCTCATGGAAAACAGCTGAAACCTCAAGATGGCAGCTCAACACTTTAAGGGGCTTGCATTGAGAAACCTAGGTTTAATTAAAAATGTTGAAATTTACCTTAAAATGTTTTGTGTTATAGTTCCACATGTAAAGGAAGTCTAAGTATAGCTAATAATGGATTTTCATTTATTAAAAGAGAATGATTCTTAATTTTGCATGCTGGAGGTAGTAGATGGTTTAGGTAAATGACAGTTTCTCATGGGTGAAGAGACCACAGTAAGGCAATTAATTAAGGAGTTAATTAATTAGGCAATTAATTAAGACAGTTAATTAAGAAGGAGTAAACTTAAAAAATTAAAAAGAAGAGCAGGAATTAAGTGAAAATTCAGTATACCTAGGAACCTTAAATGTTAAGCAACCAACAATCAGAGAGTTTGTTGAAATCAGAAACCAATCTTGCTGGGTTTTTGAAGGTTAAGACCTCTGAAGTTAACAGTTGGCAGGCGTCACGGACTGATGTTGATGTCTGCACAAAATTCATGGGTTAAACCCTAACCCCCAAGGTGATGGTGTTTGGAAGTGTGGCCTTTGGAAGGTAATTATGCTCAGATGATGTCATGAGGGTATAAAAAATATAAAATTCAACCAAGTAAATTTGAAGACCTAGTTGCTTTGTTCAGCAATTCATGAATCAGACAGCATTGTTGTTGTTTAATCGCTAAGTTGTGTCCAACTCTTTTTGACCCCATGGACTGTAGCCCACCAGCCACCAGCCTCCTCTGTCCATGAGATTTCCCAGGCAAGAATACTGGAGTGGGTTGCCATTTCCTTCTCCAGGGGATTTTCCCAATTCAGGGATTGAACTCGAATCTTCTGCATTGGCAGGCCGATTCTTTACCACTGAGCCCCCAGGGAAGCCTATCTAGCAAACAGAAGAGTGCTGTGAGGGGTTGTACAAAATGGAAAGTTTTTATAGAAAGAAGGGAGGAAGCTATTAGCAAAATGAAAGAAAGGATTATTTTTGGACCAAGACATCTTTGGGGGAGGAAGGAACAGGCAAAGATTTTATCATGCAAGTACTCAAAAAGATATTTAAGATCTATCCTATTATCAAGAACAACCATGGCCAGAGTCTGAGGATCTTTGCTGGACAAGTAATACCTTAGCCATAGAATCTGCAATGTCTGTAAGAATTAAGGAGAGGTTTCTGATCATATTCCTATTTGTATCTACTCCTATTCAGGGAATGAATTTGTTCACAGGAATCACTGTGTTTACTCATTTAAGCCAGGAGTCAGTTGTAGACTTTCTCCTAGGCTGAAATAGAGTCATCCTAAACTCTAGAGGTAATTCCCATCCACCCTTTCCCTTAGCAGTGGCCTGAGAGAGATAGAGATAGAGGCCTGTGTTATCTTTCTAGGTCAATGGCAGAGTAATGGGAAAAAAAAAAAGGGTTCTTAGTTAAAGAACAAAACCTTGATATTGCCTTTGATGTAAACATTCAGTATTGATATGAGCTAGACTTCTCCTGTCTGTCAGTTTGATCAGGAAGTCTCCAGTGTTCGTACAAGACCAGGTGTCATGTGGAGCCTTTGTACGCTGTGAGATGTGTACCCAAGACTCAAATCTCTGAAGCTGGATTGCCCCCTGCGTAGTGAGGGGGACCTGGCACAGTCCCTTCCAAGGAGACTTAAAGGCAATCCTTGTTCTAAGTGATTCCAGATCCAAAGGGTAGGAGACAATTGGGAATGTTAATTGGAGAGTCATGGCCAAATATTTGAGGAAACTAGAAGAATGCAGGATCCAGTCCAGTTTACTGATATAAAAAACCTCAAAGATAATAAGACTAGAATCTAGTTTCTACAAAAGTGAAAACAATTTTTCTTTTTACAATACTCCCCATTTTTTTCCCCTACATGGGAAAACTAATTTGTTCAACAATGAGTATGAAAACAAGAATGCTCGCTGAGAGTTTCTGAGTTCTGGAAGGATCAAGTAGGGACAAAAAGTAAAGGTTTCATCATTATTCACAAAGATATATCTTACCAAAATGTCGACAGCTTAAGAGAAAAGATTTCTTTACATATGTAAAATAATTTTAAGAACCAGCAACACAAAGTCAAAAAGATTATAGTCATCCTCATCAGTTCATTTAGTCCCGTGCTATTCATTCTTGTTCTGCTTGAATTCAATTTATCCACTAGTTTTCTCAGACTTGCCTAATGACCAAGGGTGATGTAGGCCCTGAGAATCCCAAGAAGTTGGTGAGGTTTTTGTTAAGACTCACATGGTTTGCCCAGTGAAGGGATTGCCTCGATCCATGAGGAACAGGCTCTCTAACAGTTTCTTTGCCATGCTAAGGGCATCAACCTTGAAGCAAGGGAATGCTTTACTCCTGCAGAAAGCATACATACAATTCCAGGAGCATATTGATAGCCCACACTCAGTGGCAGTTGAATGAAGTTCAGCTGCAAGTATTCAAGTGTCCAAAGGGAGAGGTCTGAGTCCTCTCTCTAGGGACAAAAATAGCTTTTTTTTTTTTGCACTTTAAAAAAAAGTGCACTAGGTAAGTGAGTGTTGCCATGCTGAGTCACTTCAGTCATGACCAACTCTTTGCGACCCTATGGACTGTAGCCTGCCAGGCTCCTCTGTTCATGGGATTCTCTGAACAAGAATACTGGAGTGGGTTGACATTTCCTTCTCCAGGGGATCTTCCCAACACAGGAATTGAAACTGTATCTCTTATGTCTCCTGCATTGGCAGGCTGGTTCTTTACCACTAGTGCTACCTGGGAAGCCCAGGTAAGTAAAGGAATTCAAAAAGAAAAATAAAAATGGGGTTTTCCAGGCAGCCTGGAAGAACCCAAGAAGCCATCTCAGGCTTCTCAACAGCCTCTGTTTACCCATCTTAATTTCTCTGACTCAGGAGAAGACTATTGTCAATGTTACATGTTACATCAAAATGGCAAAATTCTGGCAATGAGGAGTCATTTTTTTGCCAGTTTTTCTGATCTTAAAGTTATTAGATCATTTCAAATATCTTGTCAGATTTTAGCCAGCTGCTGCTGCTGCAGCCAAGTCACTTCAGTCGTGTCCGACTCTGCAACCCCGTAGATGGCAGCCCACCAGGCTCCCCCGTCCCTGGGATTCTCCAGGCAAGAACACTGGAGTGGGTTGCCACTTCCTTCTCCAATGCATGAAAGTGAAAAGTGAAAGTGAAGTCGCTCAGTCATGTCCAACTCTTAGCAACCCCATGGGCTGCAGCCTACCAGGCTCCTCCATCCATGGGATTTTCCAGGCAAGAGTACTGGAGTGGGGTACCATTGCCTTCTCCCGATTTTAGCCAGAACAAATAATAAATATTATTGGCAATGTTGAATGAACTCATTAATTTTCATTTTAGTTTACCCTTGGTTGTTTATGGGAATAACATAGTTTTGATTTTGGTTTTGTTTTTTTACCAGGAAATCCCTTAGAATCCTATAAACTTTGGAAGGGGCCCATGCAGGGACACTGAAGTTGATGCTGAAGAATTTGTACAGGGCCTTTGAAGATAATCTCTGTTCCTGTGCCCCTGTTGATAATTGAGACATCAATTTCTGGGCCAGTGTTTTCATAATGGACCTCTCAGAGTGTATAACGGGGAAAGCCTAGATGTGGTTTTAGGTCTCTGGCCCTGGAGCTGTTGTAGCTGTAAAGCTATTAAATTTGCAGCTTCCTGTTTTCAATCCTGCTCTGGGATCCTTTCAAAATGCTCAGCCACAGTCATTGCTTCAGGCAGGCTTGTGGCACGCCATCTTATTTTGTGTTTTTTGATAATGGCTTGTAAAAGATCAGTTGCTATTCTGTGAACCCTTTCTGGCCACCAATCCGGAATATCAACCTTTTGCTTCTGAAGCCAAAAACTCATCCTCAGGGCACCAGTGCTGACTGAGTCTCTGAGACAGAGCTTTGGGAGAAGTGGAATATAATAGCTTTATTGCTTTGCCAGACAGAGGGGAACACAGCGGGCTCCTGCCCTTGAAAACTGTGTCCCTACCTGGAGGATTTGATGAGGAGTTTTATAGTAGTTCAAGGGTGAGGGTGCTGACAAGATTAGGATGTGTGCAGGGCCTCCACTCCTCTAATCTGGTCTCAGGAAGTCTTCTTGAGGAGCTTCTCGGTTCCTTTAATCCTGCCTCAGGTGGTTTCTTGGCTGCTCCTCCCTTGATGAGTAACCAAAGAGCAACTGCCCTTTGGAAATCAGAGAAGGTCACAGAGGCTGGACTCTTCCCTGCAAACAGGAACCTGGGTGGTAGGGTGAACAGAGAGATTTCTATGCCCAGGGGCCCCACAGGGTCCTACACGGTTTCACCACCAACATGTGCCATCACAAAAGGTGAGGTCAGCCTCAAAATGTGGTGTGGTCAGCTTTTATGGGCTGGGTAATTTCATAGGCCAGTGAATAGGAGGATTATTCCAACTATTTGGGGAAGGGGCAGATACTTCCAGAAATTGAACCACCATCCACTTTTTGGTTTTTGATGGTCGGCCTTGAAACTGTCATGGTGCCTATGGTGTGTCATTTAGCTTGCTGATGCTTTACGATAAATGTACACTGAGGCTCAGGGTCTGGTGGAAGTTGACCTGTCCACCGTCTTGGACCCCTCTTCAGCTTATGTTGTGTCCTCAGGCCATGCCATTCTCTCAAAGGTTGTGCCCTGCCCCCCTTTCTTCCTGTTTCAGTGGGAGGAGGTTCATTTGTAACCTGGGTAGTTTTATTATAAGTGGTAACGGTCTAAATAGTCTCTTCAGAGTGAAAAAGCAGTTCAGACACAGTTAGTAAAACACAAATGAGTTCTCAGGTGAAAAAGGAAAGAACGCGAGGCAGTAGGAGTCATGTCAGTGGCCTCTCTTTTTTTTAAGGTATCACTTGTATGTTTAATTTTTTATTAGCTCTTTGCAATGAATCTTTCACTGAAGCTACTTTGCACTTTAGAAATCTTTTGTAGACTTTTTCATAGCCTTTGCTTTTAAAGTGCACTTTTTAAATGATTTTATCTATTTAGAATGTTCCCAAGATTGTTGTAATTCCCCTTAGGGCTGGTATCAGTTTGGTTGGTTCTTGGCCATGAATAGAGTTTAACCCGTGTTTCTATCCAGTCATGTCTAAGTGCAAATGGGGTGCAACTCACATTTCTATTTGACCATACTTTGGAGCCCCCAACCTCATGGCTACAGAGCCAAGCTCTCAGGACATAAATAAGTTTCTATGCAAAACAGGACAGACATGTGCCCCTTGGTATGTCTGTAGTAACCTTGAGATGTTACTGCATCCTGGCCTTTTAACAGTTCCCTATGTGGAATCTGGGGGAGGATCCCAAACAAATGGGGAATTGCAGCCTAAACCATCCACAGTTCCCAATGTGGAATTTGGGAACAGAATCAAGGGCTGGGGTTTTCCACTATTGGCAATAACCAGAAGATATTACTGCATCCTGGGAATTGTGGTCTGAAAGACGAGGAGCTTAGCTCTGGGCAGAACTGAGTCTGCCAGCTCAGTCAGGCTCCAGACTGAATCCTCGACCACCTCAAGCTGACCTGCCCTGTAAAGGAAAGCCAATTAGCTTGGGAGCTTGAATACACAAAGAGCAGAGAAACTTAACAATGGCCCTAGGAAATGGTGGGAAAAACAGTAAACTCAAAGTGTTCTCTGGGCTCCATGTCTGTGTATCTGGGGGTTGTCCCCAAGTGCCATGGAAACTCCCTTCAGTCCCACCACTGCTACCATATAAATATGTGAAAAATAAAACAGAGTTCAATCAACAGAAAGATCCAGTTGTCTTTACCCAGTGATTTGTGAACCAGGCAGCATCCTGTCTAGCAACTGGAAGGGTGCTCCAAGGGGCTGTACAAAATGAAAGACTTTTACCAGAAGTAGGATGGGCAAGGGAATTACTAGCCAAATAAAAGAAAGGATTATTTTTAATCAAGAACACTTTCTTTTGAAGGGGAAGAAACTTTGAGGTTTTTTTCCTGCAGGTACCTCTTTTTCTTGAGGGAGTTGGAGAGGGCCCACCTGATAGATTACCTTACTGGTTTGACCAGAAAATTCCAGACTAGTCGATTAAGATTGCTTTTCTGGAGAAGGTCAAAACTGCAGTTAAGTCAGTAATTAAGGCTAGCTTTGGTACCAAGGGCTTTAGCACAAGTGATGTCCTTTGGGGCTTGTGGTTTTCTCTTTAACATTGACTAAGACAGCAGATTAATTATGAATTTTAATACTTTGTTCCAGCAAATGAGTCTTTTTTTTTTAATAGTTACTGAATTTTCTTTTTTTGTTATGAAGTTGTGTTTCTTTTATTTGCAGGTTACAGGTATCCAGACTCACTAGTTGTTTGCCTATAGCTGATCTTCTCGATTTGTCTATTTCATGTCATTGCTAGTACTACGTATCACACTTTTCCAGTAACTGGTAGCACCAGAACTAGGATGCCCAGATGACAATGCAGACATCAAAAGAGTTCCCATAAAATGAGAGATGTTTTAGAACTTCTGGATCTTTAATACGTTCACCGGCGTCCGAGAGGAGCTACCCCACGTCGGAGGTCAGGGGCAGCAACGAGAGGAGCTACCCCGCGTCCGAGGTCAGGGGTGGCGACTGGGAGGAGCAACCCCACGCTGGAGGCCAGGGGCATCAGCCGGGAGGACCAACCCCATGTCCAAGGAGCCGTGGCTGCGCGGGCGCCGGAAGGCCTAGAGGAGCTATCCCACGTTAAAGGTCAGGAAGGGCGGTGGTGAGGAGATACCCCTCGTCCAAGGTAAGGAGTAGTGGCTGCACTTTGCTGGAGTAGCTGTGAAGAAATACCCCACGCCCAAGGTAAGAGAAACCCAAGTAAGACGGTAGGTGTTGCAAGAGGGCAGACACACTGAAACCATACTCACAGAAAACTAGTCAATCTAATCACACTAGGACCACAGCCTTGTCTAACTCAAAGAAACTAAGCCATGCCCAAGGCGCAACCCAAGATGGGCGGGTCAAGGTAGAGAGATCGGACAGAATGTGGTCCACTGGAGAAGGGAATGGCAAACCACTTCAGTATGCTTTCCTTGAGAACCCCATGAACAGTATGAAAAGGCAAAATGATAGGATACTGAAAGAGAAACTCCCCAGGTCAGTAGGTGCCCAATATGCTACTGGAGATCAGTGGAGAAATAACTCCAGAAAGAATGAAGGGATGGAGCCAAAGCAAAAACAGTACCCAGCTGTGGATGTGACTGGTGATAGAAGCAAGGTCCGATGCTGTAAAGAGCAATATTGCATAGGAACCTGGAATGTCAGGTCCATGAATCAAGGCAACTTGGAAGTGGTCAAACAAGAGATGGCAAGAGTGAATGTCGACATTCTAGGAATCAGCGAACTCAAATGGACTGGAATGGGTGAATTTAACTCAGATGACCATTATATCTACTACTGTGGGCAGGAATCCCTCAGAAGAAATGGAATAGCCATTATGGTCAACAAAAGAGTCCGAAATGCAGTACTTGGAGGCAATCTCAAAAACAACAGAATGATCTCTGTTCGTTTCCAAGACAAACCATTCAATATCACAGTAATCCAAGTCTATGCCCCAACCAGGAACGCTGAAGAAGCTGAAGTTGAACAGTTCTATAAAGACTTACAAGACCTTTTAGAACTAACACCCAAAAAATATATCCTTTTCATTATAGGGGACTGGGATGCAAAAGTAGGAAGTCAAGAAACACCTGGAGTAACAGGCAAATTTGGCCTTGGAATATGGAATGAAGCAGGGCAAAGACTAATAGAGTTTTGCCAAGAAAATGCACTGATCATAACAAACACCATCTTCCAACAACACAAGAGAAGACTCTACACGTGGACATCACCAGATGGTCAACACCGAAATCAGATTGATTATATTCTTTGCAGCCAAAGATGGAGAAACTACATAGAGTCAGCAAAAACAAGACCAGGAGCTGACTGTGGCTCAGATCATGAACTCCTTATTGCCAAATTCAGACTTAAATTGAAGAAAGTAGGGAAAACCACTAGACCATTCAGGTATGACCTAAATCATATCCCTTATGATTATACAGTGGAAGTGAGAAATAGATTTAAGGGCCTAGATCTGATAGATGGAGTGCCTGATGAACTATGGAATGAGGTTCGCGACATTGTACAGGAGACAGGGATCAAGACCATCCCCGTGGAAAAGAAATGCAAAAAAGCAAAATGGCTGTCTGGAGAGGCCTTACAAATAGCTGTGAAAAGAAGAGAAGCGAAAAGCAAAGGAGCAAAGCAAAGATATAAGCATCTGAATGCAGAGTTCCAAAGAATAGCAAGAGATAAGAAAGCCTTCTTCAGTGATCAATGCAAAGAAATAGAGGAAAACAACAGAATGGGAAAGACTAGAGATCTCTTCAAGAAAATTAGAGATACCAAGGGAACATTTCATGCAAAGATGGGCTTGATAAAGGACAGAAATGGTATGGACCTAACAGAAGCAGAATATATTAAGAAGAGATGGCAAGAATACACAGAACTGTACAAAAAAGATCTTCACGACCCAGATAATCATGATGGTGTGATCACTGACCTAGAGCCAGACATCCTGGAATGTGAAGTCAAGTGGGCCTTAGGAAGCATCACTACGAACAAAGCTAGTGGAGGTGATGGAATTCCAGTTGAGCTATTTCAAATCCTGAAAGATGATGCTGTGAAAGTGCTGCACTCAATATGCCAGCACATTTGGAAAACTCAGCAGTGCCCACAGGACTGGAAAAGGTCAGTTTTCATTCCAATCCCAAAGAAAGGCAATGCCAAAGAATGCTCAAACTACCGCACAATTGCACTCATCTCACACACTAGTAAAGTAATTTAGCTCAAAATTCTCCAAGCCAGGCTTCAGCAATATGTGAACCGTGAACTTCCTGATGTTCAAGCTAGTTTTAGAAAAGGCAGAGGAACCAGAGATCAAATTGCCAACATCCGCTGGATCATGGAAAAAGCAAGAGAGTTCCAGAAAAACATCTATTTCTGCTTTATTGACTATGCCAAAGCCTTTGACTGTGTGGATCACAATAAACTGTGGAAAATTCTGAAAGAGATGGGAATACCAGACCACCTGATCTGCCTCTTGAGAAATTTGTATGCAGGTCAGGAGGCAACAGTTAGAACTGGACATGGAACAACAGACTGGTTCCAAATAGGAAAAGGAGTACGTCAAGGCTGTATATTGTCACCCTGGTTATTTAACTTCTGTGCAGAGTACATCATGAGAAACGCTGGACTGGAAGAAACACAAGCTGGAATCAAGATTGCCGGGAGAAATATCAATAACCTCAGATATGCAGATGACACCACCCTTATGGCAGAAAGTAAAGAGGAACTAAAAAGCCTCTTGATGATAGTGAAAGTGGAGGGTGAAAAAGTTGGCTTAAAGCTCAACATTCAGAAAACGAAGATCATGGCATCCGGTCCCATCACTTCATGGGAAATATGTGGGGAAACAGTGGAAACAGTGTCAGACTTTATTTTTTTGGGCTCCAAAATCACTGCGGATGGTGACTGCAGCCATGAAATTAAAAGACACTTACTCCTTGGAAGGAAAGTTATGACCAACCTAGAGAGCATATTCAAAAGCAGAGACATTACTTTGCCAACAAAGATTTGTCTAGTCAAGGCTATGGTTTTTCCTGTGGTCATGTATGGATGTGAGAGTTGGACTGTGAAGAAGGCTGAGCGCCGAAGAATTGATGCTTTTGAACTGTGGTGTTGGAGAAGACTCTTGAGAGTCCCTTGGCCTGCAAGGAGATCCAACCAGTCCATTCTGAAGGAGATTAGCCCTGGGATTTCTTTGGAAGGAATGATGCTAAAGCTGAAACTCCAGTACTTTGGCCACCTCATGCGAAGAGTTGACTCATTGGAAACGACTCTGATGCTGGGAGGGATTGGGGGCAGGAGGAGAAGGGGACGACAGAGGATGAGATGGCTGGATGGCATCACTGACTCGATGGATGTGAGTCTGGGTGAACTCCGGGAGTTGGTGATGGACAAGGAGGCCTGGCGTGCTGCGATTCATGGGGTCGCAAAGAGTTGGACACAACTGAGCGACTGAACTGAACTGAACTGAATACATAAATCTAGTATATTTCTTGGTGAATAAAAACTGAAGTTTTTAAAAATGTATTTGTTTCTTGTTAGAATGTGTGATATTGATGTAATAATGATTGAAACCCTGTTTTTGCCCTTTGGGTGTTCATCCTTGTTCTTGAGTAGAAAGCAGATCTGTGAGAGGGATTCCAAATACTGAATAAATTCAAATTGTGAATAGTTTCTGCTTCATATGTTTCAAGTATATCAAATCATTTGATCCCAAATATTTTGCATGTAAGCAATGGTCTAAATCTCTTTTGAGACTAATATTATTTCCTAATGACCAGCTATTCTTTCTGAGATTAGATTGCTTTTTTAAGTGATGCTGCTGCTGCTGCTAAGTCACTTCAGTCGTGTCAGACTCTGTGTGACCCCATAGACGGCAGCTCCCCCGTCCCTGGGATTCTCCAGGCAAGAATTCTGGAGTGGGTTGCCATTTCCTTCTCCACATCCCTCTGATTCTTTCTTAGAAGGAAAGCAGGCCACTTTAGATAATCCCATGACTCTTTGGTAAAGGACTTTTTTTATTGCTGATTTTATTTATTCCCAGAAGCCCCTGGAAACGGTTCCTCCCCCACTGCTGACCTGCTGTCTGGAATCGAGGTTCTGTGGTGAATTAGGTGGTTGGGCCAATTATCTAGCCGTCAAGACTGCCTGGACCTCAGCCTTCCCCCTTACACAGGTCTCCCTGTTCTCTTAGTTCTCTCTCATCTTCAGGGCTTTCTCTCACTATTCCTGGAACCCTGGGGAGCAGTGTCAACTAGTGGTTAAAAGCATAGATTCGAATTTCAGACAGATCTCAGTTTAAATCTTGGTTCTGCTATGTAAATATTATGTAACACTGGGAATGACATCTATAAAAAAGGCATCCTTGGGAATTTCCTGGCAGTCCAGTGGTTAGGACTCAGCGCTTTCACTGCTGTGGGCCCGGGATTCAATCCCTTGTGTGGGACCTGAGATCCATCAAGCCTCTATCGCTCTGGAATGTTTGGGGTGGGGGTGAAGGGGGGTTAAAATGAGAGGACGTGCATGAAGCACCTGAGAGCAGCCGCACACAGGAGGGATGCACTCAATGTCAGTTTCCTGAACCCACTCCTTCCCTTGCTTTTCCAAGTTTCAACTCAAAACTGACTTCAGGTAGCTCTCATTGTAACAAATGTAACAAAATGCAACCAAAAGAAAGATCTAATTGTCTTTACTTAATGATTTGTGAATCAGGCAGTCTCCCATCTGGCAACTGGAAGGGTGCTCCAAGGGCTTGTACACACAGATGTCAGTAACCGGTACAACTGAGTGTCAGGGAAGTTACGCATCTTCCCTAAGAGGGTAGAGTCAATGGCAGGCAAGGATCAAACGCAGAGTGGTCTGCCCTTGACCTCTGCACCAGACAGCCTCCCGGGAGCTGCTGCCAACCCACACACGATGGGGAGCTCCCCTTAAAGGCAGGCCGAGATACAGAGCACACAAAAAGACCAGAGTGGACACAGGATAGCTGAAAGTAATTAAAAAGCCTTCACTGAAGGATATATAGCATCCCCTCTTGACAACACGGAGAAAGCACAACCATTTCTCCACACACCAGCTGACACTGAACATTACTGACAGCTGGTGTGTGTTTGCTGATGAAACTGTCAGTTTGCTAGCCGTTTCTTTTTCTGTAGTAGATTCGATTCGATTTTGGCTAATTTCTAATGTCCACTCATTCAAAAGCACTTTTTAAAAGAAATAAGAAAAATAGCTTACTGATAAAATGTTATTAGGTTGGCCAAAAAGTTCATTTGCGTTTTCCATAACATCTTAAAAACCCAAATGAACTTTTTGGCCAACCCAATATTTAGATGGCTTAGCAACAGAATTTTGATATGCTGTTATTATTATTAAATATAATGAGCAGTTGTTTTCTGACTAATGAAATAAAGATAATAGAAATTAAGGTGCTTGTTGCATGTGTTTTTGAGTAAGAAAAACATAGAAATATTGAAAATCCCTAGAACCTGACAGTAGATTCCAACATACCTACACCAAATCTTAGGTCTCTGGTCAGTGTTAGGTGAAGTATTTGTGTCAGTCATTTTTCTCTCTTAGGTAATTGTATTTTCTTCAGTTTGTGCCATTGTCTTAACTCATTGCACTCTCAATGTTGGGACCTGAGCATTTAGACAGAAGTAGTATATCTTGCAGAGAAGGCAATGGCACCCCACTCCAGTACTCTTGCCTGGAAAATCCCATGGATGGTGGAGCCTGGTAGGCTGTAGTCCATAGGGTCGCTAAGAGTTGGTCACGACTGACCAACTTCACTTTCACTTTTCACTTTCATGCATTAGAGAAGGAAATGGCAACCCACTCCAGTGTTCTTGCCTGGAGAATCCCAGGGACGGGGGAGCCTGGTGGGCTGCCGTCTATGGGGTCGCACAGAGTTGGACACGACTGAAGCAACTTAGCAGCAGCAGCAGCAGCAGTATATTTGGGGGCTTCCCTGGTGGCTCAATGGCAGAAGAATCCACCTGCCAATGCAGGAGACGCAGGTTCAATCCCTGGGTCAGGAAGATCCCCTGTAGTAGGAAATGGCAACCTGCTCCAGTAATCTTGCCTGGGAAATCCCATGGACAGAGGAGCCTCATGGGCTACAGTCCATGGGGTTGCAATGAGTCAGACACAACTGAGCACGCACACACATACAGTATATTTTTAGAATTTTTCAACAATTAGTATCATAGAGCCTGGGTGTAGAAATAATGCTAAGGCTTGAGACCTCATAAAAGTATGCATATGCATTGTTTACTTTTGTGCAAATACATACATATCCATACAAATCTCTTTTAGTAAAATGTTGTGTTGGGGCAAGTGCACCATTAACAAAAATATTTCACATACTAAAGCACAAAGTGAATCTCAACAAATATCAAACAATTTTTGTACATGGAGAGAGTCTCTGGAGAAGGCAATGGCACCCCACTCCAGTACTCTTGCCTGGAAAATCCCATGGATGGAGGAGCCTGGTAGGCTGCAGTCCATGGGTTCGGTAAGAGTTGGACACGACTGAGCGACTTCACTTTCATGCATTGGAGAAGGAAATGGCAACCCACTCTAGTGTTCTTCCCTGGAGAATCCCAGGGACGGGGGAGCCTGGTGGGCTGCCGTCTATGGGGTCGCACAGAGTCAGCCATGATTGAAGCAACTTAGCAGCAGCAGTAGCAGCAGCAGAGACTGTTCTGAGTAAAATGTGATTAAGTTAGCAACAATTAATCAAGATATCCTCCAAATTCTTTTGTGTTATGAAGAACCTTCTAAGTAATTGATGAATCAATAAAATTTTAATTAAAGTCTTAGTTTTGAATATAGAAGAAATTCCAAATATAATATTTGCATATTGAACTCACCAATATGCTAGAAAAATATATCAGAACCAGTTCAGCATAGGAATGCAAAAATGAGTTAACATTAGACACTATTAAAGCAAGTTAGCACATTAACAATTAGTTGGGATAGTGCATTATAAATTAAGAAATATAATCTATAAGTTAAAAATTCAGGGGAATTGGTTATGATGGAAAAAATAAAATTAGGTCCCAGATTCACACTGCACACAAAAATAAACTCCAAATTGTTTAGTATATTTTTCTAAGTATTACCCTTCAGTGGGGTTATTTGTTGCATAGTTCGCACAAATAAATTCATTTAACTGAAGTTTGTTCATATCAACCACATTAAGTTAGCTTTGGTTCATTTGTGGTTCTATGTATTTAATAGTATTTTATCTTTTCTCCCCACTTTGAAAATGAGATGCTCACAATAGAAATGTTACTAAAATATAACCAAAAATGAAAAGCCAAATGAAAGTTATTTTACATGAAATTTGCCTCTTGCTATGTAAAATTAGTGACAGTAAGGTTTATGATGCTGACATTTATCAGGTATTGGTTGTGGTAATGTCTGGGTGTTTGCACAGGTAGATGTGTGCATACACAGAATGAGTGTAACTTGATCTAGATGGAATTTCACTTTGAAAGAAGTAATTTACTGCATATATGATGCATTAGCTCTGACAAAGGAAAAATATTCCAGAAAAAAATTGTAGTACCTCTTATAAAGAATTCCTTAGATGACTGTTGTGTGCTATCTTAACTTTGAACAGATTGATCCTTTCTCAAGTCCTTGTCAAATAAAATAAGTCTTCATCAGACCAAAATGAAATTGTCTATTTTAAAGTTTATTTGAAGAGGAGCTTACTTTCTATGCAAGACTGAAACTTATTTTGTAATGTAAATGCCAATTATGGAAAATAGTACATAACCATTATCAAGTTTCTCTTTCAAAATGAACTCAGCTTGTGGAGTTTGACACTCATTTCCATGTTGTTGGAGTGACTTCTTGAACTGGCACAGTTGTCATTCATTTGAAAGGAGATTTTAAATGAATTTGGGGAACTTCACCCTCCCCACCCCCATCTGTCTCCCATTCAGATTGCCACAGCATTTGTCACCTGACGCTGCTGATCCTTCCCATCCGTGTTACCTTAGCAATCAGTAGAGCAAACTCCCATCTAGCCTTCCTAGCTAGAAATTCGTGTACCCTTAGCCTCCTCTCTCCCTTACAGCCCCCACACTCCACTTACCACTAATACCTCCTCCAGCCTGTCCTTCTCTGCCTTATAGCCATTTCCCGGAGTTTCAGAGGCCCATGTTTCCTCTCCTAGGCTGTTAGAAGGCTGCGCCTAAGCTCTCTCTCCCTCATCTCCTGAGTCACTGAGCACATGTCTGTTGCTTCAGACACACTAGGTTCTCACCTTTCTCGAAATATTTCCGGCCGTTTCAAAAGTCCCTGACTTTTTCTTCCTGGCTCTATTTTTATTCCGCTTAGCTGAAAAAAACAAAAAGCAAAAACCAGAAAGCCAGCCACCAGTCAGGATTCATCGCAAATGCCACCACCTCCGTGAAGCCTTCCCTGACTGACACTTTGGATTCCAACAAATGTATATTTTATGGCACACAGCATACTGTAGTATAACTTATTTTTAATTACTGCCTCCCCCCACTGGACTAAGCTGCCTGAGAACAGGGATGACTTCTTAACTAGTCTGGGTTACTGACATAGCTGCATTTTAGATGACATGTCTATTCTAAGAAATGTATTATTTTTTACTTTTAGAATTAACTGAAGATATACATTCTGAAGGCATGGAAGTACCTCTCAAACTACTGTGATCATCCTGTCCCCAAGGTGAGTCTGTCCTCGTATTGTCCACAAACGCTTCATCCAGTATAATTCCAAGTGACGACAGGAAACAGGGGCTGCTGCCCCTCACTTAAACAGCTCTCCACTGTGATGGGACTAATTGATTTGGGGGAGATTTATCCTGCTGTGTGTGCCTTCCTCCCAATAACATTGTGTGTTGCTCGCTCTCTTTAAGGCCTGGCTTAATCGATGCTATGAATCCAAACCACATTTCGAGCTCCTGTTAAGAATCCAGTGCTTCTGAGTATTAGCTTAGTGGCAATCAGTTTAACCTCCCCATCATGGATTCTATTGTGAGAGGAGATATAAATTAGGCTTTAGATTGCTTATTCTGAGTAGCTCAGGAGCAGAATTTTCATGAAATCATCTTGAAAATCCAGAAGACCCTATATCATGGCACCATAATCCAGTTTCTTCCTCATTCACCCATCTGACATCTTCTGGGGGAAAAAAATGAGTATTTTAGGCAGGAGACAAACTCAAGGAAACAAGGGGTTTGGGGTGAGAATGGGGGGGCAGAAGAGAACTCTTGTTTTGGTGAAATGGATCCGCCCACTCGGTATACCAACATTCTCCATCTGCTGGCTTCCTCTACTTTTCCACTCCATTTGACTCCCCCACCTGCAAGGTCAGCTGCTCCAAGGAGCAATTTATAAACTTGCAGCTCATATTGTGGTTGCTGTTCCAGAACTGACATGAAATTAAATCAGTCTTGAGTGCCGCAGGATACAAAAGCTACCTTCCGAGTTTACGGAGCCCTCCACGACTCCTCATAAATCTTGGAAAGGTAGCATTCCACCAGTAACTGCCCAGTTTCTCTGCTCACAAAAGGACCTTGAAATGGAAACAACGGAGTTTTCTTTGAGGCCATATTTCATACCACGGAGAGAAAGATGTATGTGGAAGCCACATTCTTAAATGCCCTTTTCCAACTCTAGGCGAGCACTGGGGAAGTCAGTGTGAAATAAACCCTTAACTTATGCCTCCATGTTCAAAATTATGGGGGCCACAGGATATGAAAACACCCACAAAAAATCTGTCTGTACTCACAAAGTTTCTTTATTGTTTTTCAAGAGCAGAAGGTAAGTTTTTAAAAACGCAATGAGTCTAGAAACATGCCTTTGCTACAAATGTGTCACCCCTCAATGTCCAGAGACTCCAAAACTTATTACTGGGAGGCTCATCAGTAGACTGAGAAGGAAGCAGATGCTGTCACGTGGTCCTGTTGAATCTACCCAATGGTAACTCATTCATGTCCTTTTTAATGTTTTAAAACTTGGTCTTAAACGATGAATCGAATCTGCCTTAACATTGTGGGACACAGTCTGTTACTAAGTCCTATGCAAAGTGTCTTTTAGGCATTAACATTTATTTTCCCCAAAGCTCTCTGAGCAGAGATTATTATGATCCCCTGTGATGGTTAATTTTATGTGTCAGCTAGCTCAGCCATGGTACCCAGTTTTTGGCCAAGCACCAGTTGAGATGTCACTGTGAAGGTATGTTTTAGTTGAGATTAACACTTAAATCCATCGACTTTGAGTAACGCAGTTTACCTTCTGTAATGTGAGTGAGCTCTTCTAATCAGTTGAAGGCCTTAAAAAATGACTAAATTCCACCCAAGAAAGAGGGAATTCTGCCTCCAGACTGCTTTTAGACTCAGGCTGCAGAATCAGTCTTCCCTGAGCCCCAGGCCTGCCTTGCAAATTTCCCACTCATCAACCCCCACAATCCATGCACCAGTTCCTTAAAATAAATCTCTGTATAAATAAATGGATAGATATTATATCTATAGATATATTGCATTATATATATGGAAAGAAAAAGAGAGAGTTCTCTGGAGAACCCTGACTAATAATCTCTATTGTACAAATGATGAAACAAAGTCTCAGACACATCCAATAATTTGCCCTCAGCCACACAGCTAGGTAGTGGCGGGCAGAGTATGGGGGCCATCTCTTTTGCCGGGCCATTCTCCCAATCAAACTAGAACCCCCATTCCTTTCAGCCTGCAGCCAGTAACCACATGAGGGACACAGGAGAAGTTGCTTGTATTTAATCCTGTCATCACTTTATTGGAAAGCTTTTCACTACAGTCCGAGTGAGGGAAAACGATTTGCTTGGGATGAATGTGGCCACCAGTGCGTTATTTCCCTTAATCTAAACAGAGCCTCAGACACACTCCATTGATCACGCCTTCAAGCTGAAAGGTGGCCTTAAAGCCGGCCAGCAAATATTATGTTTCTCAGGCAGCCCTATGCTGTCAACCACATTTCCTGATCCACTCTGATTAGATATATAAACAGCTTCAGTAAAACAGAGCCTGAGCTTTGCTGTTAAAAATATAAGATAAGGTTCCATAAAGATTCATCAAGAGCAGAGATGCTGTCTAAGTGAGGCCTGAACTTGTGTGTGTGTGTGTGTGTGTGTGTGGTAAGAAGGGTCAGTGGGCAAATAACCCATGATTTATAATCATGTTTTAATAGTGGCTGGTGCTCCAGCTATGGAACACCTTGGTGAGAAGAAAGGGTTAAAAGAATTAAGCAGGATCACAAAGTGGTCTTGCGTTAAGGACCTAGCACATAATTGACATTACTAAAATCACTTAGTCATTTTGTATCTGCTAAGAAGTATCACCCTGTCTTAACTAAGAACAGGAAGAAGAGATGTTGCCAGAAAGGTGCAAAAGGCTTATGAAGGAAGGATAAGGATGCTCAGGGACATGAAGTAATGAAATGAACATCTTATATCTTCAAACCGTCATGCCTGTTTTAATACATCTTGTACTATAAACACATACAAGGCAGGAAAAGTTTTTGGAATTTTATTATAGATATGAGTATTTGGTTGGTACACATTTCAAAATATCCTAACATTTGTCCCAGTGATGACTAAAGAATTTTTCCAGCTCCAGTTTCTTTAAATGACAACCTATGTCCTTTCCAGATAGTTTTTGGTGTGTGTTTTTCAGAAGGATAAAAGGACTATCGATATCAGTTTTAAAATGCAAAATGTAAAAGTTAGAGCAAAAAGAGAGCTCTCCAAAGTTGCTTGGTGGGAAAATGTAAGCAGTTAACATGTTAGATAAAGTTTTAATGTGCATGGATCCTTGTATGTAATCTCTAAAAGATATTTTGCTCAAGTGAAGGTTGATCACCTTTTTAAAGAGCACCTCTTTAAAGACTACTTAAATTTTTCCTAAATTAAGCAATGCAGTTTCTCTTCAACACTGAAAATCATTGTTAACATCTTTTGAGCATTTACTGTGTACCCAGAACTGTCCTGAATATTTTATACAAATTAGCTGAGAATATCCTGCCAGCAGCCAAATAACTGGCTGCTTTCTGCCTCCCTGCCCCACTCTTAATCTCAGTCTATAAAATTATACATGCTAACTTTAAATCTGTCATGAACTAGAATAGTATTCTCCCAGGCTAATGCCTGGTTTAGGTTAGCATCAAATATAAACGTCGCTGGGATTTCCCTGGCAGTCCAGTGGTTGACTCCACGCTTCTACTGAAGGGGGCACGTTCCCATTCCCAGGGTTTGACCCCTGGTCTGGGAAGTAAAATCCTGCATGCTGAGTGGTGGGGCCAAAAATTAAATACATAAATGTCTTTTATTTTCCTGAGATAGTAGTCTTATTTTCTTGGAATTATCAACCAGTGGTTCTTGTGTCTAGCTATTCATCAGAATTGCGTGAAGAGCTTTCCAGAAATGCAAGTTCCTAGGCCATGCTCCAGCTGCTGGATCCCTAAGGGTGGGACTACTAGAAGGTGTTATTTTCCTCCCTCTTACTGAAGAAGTAACTGAGTCACATGAAATCACATAAATAATAGCCTGCAGTTGGACTGATAGTTAATGGAATAGCTATATGCAAACACAGAATGACATAGGGTTGGGTTTTTTTTCACCTTTTTTTAAAAAGCTGGAATATACTTGATTTATAATGTTGCATTAGTTTCTGCTGTACAACGTCATGAATTAGCCATATGTATACAAATATCCCTCCCTCTTGAGTCTCCCTCCCAGCTCTTCCATCCCTCTAGGTCATCACAGAACACCAGGCGGAGCTCCCTGTGCTTTAAAGGCACTTCCTACCAGCTCTCTACTTTACACGTGATAATGTATGTATATGTCAGTGCTACTCTCTCAGTTCATTCCTCCCTTCTTCCCCCACCCATTGTCTACAAGTCTGTTTTTGTTCTCTACATCTGCACCTCAACTGAAAGTAGTGAAAGTGAAAGTCGCTCAGTCGTGTCCAACTCTTTGTGACCCAGTGGACTATAGAGTCAATGGAATTCTCCAGGCCAGAATACTGGAGAGGGTAGCTGTTCCCTTCTCCAGGGGATCTTCCCAACCCAGGGATTGTACCCATGTCTCCTGCATTGCAGTTGGATTCTTTACCAGCTGAGCCACCAGGGAAGCCCTACCCTGACAACAGGTTCATCAGTACCAATGGGTTTTTTAAAATTATACTTTAATTGGTCTTAATGCTGTTTGTGCTTTTATAACGGCAACGTACTTTCTTTGTACAAGGTGTACACTCACTAAGTGATAATCAGGCTGCTTTGAAGGATCCATTTGGGGGAACTTGGGCCAGCTCTCTGAGGCGTCCAGAATAATGAGCACATGTGGATTAGCTTTCATCCTTTCCTTTAGATCACATATCCTTAGGGCTTGGTTTCCACGTGCAAATGGGTTCGATTGGAGAGAACCGGGCAGACTGATGTGGGGAGGCAAGCCCAGTTGAACAGATGTCTGGAACCATAGTCATTTTCATGAGGGAAAGATACAACACAGACCTAGAATCAGAAGCTTAGGGAGGGGCTGCTGTCCTAGTTACTTCCTGTCTGCTCAGCCCTGAGCCAATCTCAGGATATCTTTGACATCACTTCCAACTTTTGCTTCTGAAGTGTCAGGGACCCCTGAAGAACAGTGCCCCAGGCATTCTCCAATGAGCATTCTGCAGCTTCCAGAACAAAGGCTCAGAACAGAAGAGTGGGGCAGGCATCTGATGAGCCCATTGCTGAATCAAGGCAAATTCTTCATGAGGGGCAAAAACTGAATCTTTGACAAAATTCAGGTGTGGAGAGCCTTAGAGAAGGTTCTTCCCTTCAGTTTAAATCGGGTTGCTTGACAGGACATTACCAAGCCACAGGTGATGGGGAAGGACATGGTATACTTAATTTTTCATCTCTGGAAGAACATTCCGTTCTATGTGCTATTTTTAAAAGTTCTTGCAATGTAGTTCCACACATTTTCTAAGGAAAGGAATTTTGTATTCTAAACATTGCATTCGGGGCTTTTACTATTACAGTAGGTTTTTTTCCTTCATTTTTTCTTAATTCCCAAGTACACAATGCAGAGATAAACAGACTTAGTCTTTTACATTACAGCTCTGAAGTGTTTATGTATAAATCCAGGAGCACTGCAGTTCGGTGCTTAGAGTGATACAGATCACATTACTCTGTCTTATGGTGTGTTCTTTGGTTGTAATTTCCTGTTTATTCAAGGTAAAGAAGGGTCTTGCTACCACGGACTGGAATCAGACATAAGCCGTTTGCACCTCTGAGAGCTGAAGTTCCAAGGACCATCTCTGTTTTTTTAAACAAGTGGTGTTTAACTCCTCCAGGTTTTAGACCTGCCCATTTCCGCATTATGTTTATGCTCCATTGCTCTATTTACATATTTCTTCCAAAAGCCCTAGGAGAGCAGCTGCATACATTGTAATTTCTTTCCTTTATAATGTAACACCTTTTCCTCCTGTAGCACATGGGCAACTGTTACCTTATGGCAAGGCCAGCTCTCTTCTCCTGCTGTTCATGGCCTGCTGATTACCTAGTAACGTCTGAAATAAACATGAAGTTGACAGTGATTTGATTTCAAAAACAAATAGGACAATTCTCTGCAGCCCCAACTTCACAAAGTGCAGTTTATTCCATCATACCTAAGTTTAGTTAAATTGAAAGAAATATCCATCTCCTGAGCTGTCCAGGGAGGCTCGAGCTTTGCCTGTCCTCAATGCCTTTGTTATTATTAACCGGTTAGGGGCCCCTACATCGCTGCCCTTCTTCTTGCTATAATGCCTTTCAGAATGCAACTGCGATTAGTGACTATGCCCTCTAATTAGTGACTATGCCCTCTGCCTTCAAAGCAAGTACCTAAGAAATGCTCATTTTTGGTTTCTGACTAATCTTCCTATTTTCAGATGCAATGCTAACTAATCTTTCTATTTCCAGATGTGGTGCTGAGTGGACTTACAGAAATGCAAAGTAAGGAGGTAGTTTAAGAATTAGCAAAAGTCTCTTAATGAGAAATTGACCTAGCATCGAGGGATATCCACATGGGTAGCTAGAACACATTTTGAGAGTGTCTTATAATCTTATAACTAGAACTACACATGAGCCCCTAGAGAAGGAAATGGCAACCCACTTCTGGCCTGGAGAATCCCTTTGACAGAGGAGCCTGGCAGGCTTTGGTCCATGGGGTCACAAAGAGTCAGACCCAACTGAGTGACTGAGCACACATGAGCCCGTGCACAGAGATGGGAGATAAATAGGCCAGAGCTTCTGGAAATTCTAAAGAACAGTTCAGTGATGACCCTTCTTAGTTTCTGTTTCTGTTCTGACTCACTTTTAACTCTCGTGCTGCTGCTGCTGCTGCTGCTGCTAAGTCGCTTCAGTCATGTCTGACTGTATGCGACCCCATAGATGGCAGCCCACAAGGCTCCCCCTCCTCCTCGTCCCTGGGATTCTCCAGGCAAGAACGCTGGAGTGGGTTGCCATTTCCTTCTCCAATGCATGAAAGTGAGAAGGGAAAGTGAAGTCGCTCAGTCGTGTCTGACTCTCGTAGGGTATCATAGACTTTTATAGTGTCCTATAGTGTCCTCCTCTAATCCAGTGTTTGTCAACCTTGGGCTATTGAATTCAGGGTCTCTGTTCTTTGGTTCTTTGTTGTGGGATCTGTCTTATATATTGTGGGACACTGAGTGACATACTCATTATATGCAAGTAGCCTTCTCCCAGCCCAGTTGTGACACCCAAGATGTCCCTGTCTCCCATTCTCTGCCCCCCATTGAGTACCACGGCTATAATCCTATACAGCAGCGGTCCCTGACCTTTTTGGCACCAGGGACCAGTTTCGTGGAAGATAATTTTTTCATGGACTGGGGGTGTGGGGGTGGTTTTGGGACGATTCAAGCACATTTACTTTTATTGTGCACTTTATTATTATTATTATTACATCAGCTCTGCCTCAAATCATCTGGCATTAAATCCCAGAGGTTGGGAACCCCTGCTATACAGTAACCCCTACATATGAATGAGTTCCATTCTAAAAGCGTGTTCGTAAGTCCAGTTTGTTCACACGTCCAACAAAGTTAGTCTAGGTACGCAACTAACACAATCAGCTACATATTGTAGAACTGTACTATAATAGGTTTATAATACTTTTCACACAAATAATACATAAAAATAGCAAAAACTAAAGAAAGCATTTTTAGTCTTACAGAACAGTACTTTGAAAAGTACAGTAGTACAGTACAACAGCTGGCACTCAGGGACTGGCATCGAGTGAACAAGCAAGAAGAGGAGGAGGGAGATGCGGTGGGGTACGGGAGAGCTGAAGGACCGTCAGCAATAGGAGACGGAGGGCAAGTGCCTGTCACTCATACCTGACGCTGATGGAACACACGTTTGAATCTGAAAGCTCACAACTTGAAGGTTCATATACAGGAGACTTGTTGTTTAGTTGTCAAGTCACGTCTGACCCTTTGTGACCCCATGGGCTATAGCCTGCCAGGCTCCTCTGTCCATGGGATTCTCCAGGCAAGAATACTGGAGTGGGTTGCCATGCCCTCCTCCAGGGGATCTTCCAGACCCAGGAATCAAACCCACATCTCCTGCCTTGGCAGGCAGATTCTTTGCCACTGAGCCACCAAAGAAGCCCTGTAATTAGAGTACATGTGTGCTCAGTCATGTCTGACTTTTTTGAGGCCTCATGGACTGTAGCCTGCTAGGCTCCTTTGTCCATGGGATTGTCGTAGCAAGTATATTGGAGTGGGTTACTGTTTCCTCCTCCAGGGAATCTTTCTGACGCAGGGATTGAACCCGGGCCTACTGCCTTGCAGGCAGAATCTTTACCATCTGAGCTACCAGGGAACCCCAGTAAGTGAGACTGTAGGCAAAGGAAGACAACCAAGGTGTGGATTGGTCTAGATGGAATATTTCATTAAAAAATATTGGGGGAAGTGAGCTTGTTTGTACAGAGAAGGGAAAGAATGGAAAAATAGAACCCATACTATTAATTTTTCAGTTTATAAAATTACAAAGGAAAAGTTATATGCTCACCAAGAAGGCTAGCTAGGGCAGGGGATAGAGGAAGCAAGTATAAAGTAAAACATGGACCATCTGAGATTTTGCCTGTGCTGGTGATTGATGTCAGGAAAACACTTGAAGAGATCTTGAATTGGATAAAGTAATTATTTTAAGGAGTGCATGAAATCATCATTATTGTAGCCAATTCATTTAGCGGTGGTATTTGGGGTTCCAGTGGATACTGGGTCTGGTCTGGGGCTCCCTTGGGGGTCCCTGTTTATTACACCATCTTCACTGCCAGTTTCTTCTTTCTGGCTCTGAGGAAGGCTAAGTGTGCTTTGTCCTCAGACTAGCCCCTGCCCCGTGACCCACCACTGAGTTGCACAGGAAGGCAGGGCTGGACCTCAGAGTGTAGATGATGAGTAACCTCTGTCTGCCCAGTGAGTCACTGGCAGATTCTGCCTTTCCTCTGTGCTATCAGATATCGGACAAGAAAAAAGTGGGCTTCTTTTCTTTTCCTGCTGCTGCTGCTAAGTCGCTTCAGTTGTGTCCGACTCTGTGCGACCCCATAGATGGCAGCCCACCAGGCACCCCCGTCCCTGGGATTCTCCAGGCAAGAACATTGGAGTGGGTTGCCATTTCCTTCTCCAATGAATGAAAGTGAAAAGTGAAAGTGAAGTTGCTCAGTCATGTCCAACTCCTGGCGACCCCATGGACTGCAGCCCACCAGGCTCCTCCGTCCATGGGATTTTCCAGGCAAAAGTACTGGAGTGGGGTGCCATTGCCTTCTCCTTTCTTTTCCTAGCCTTACTGAAATATAATTGACACATTACATTGTGTCAGGTTTAAGGTATATAATGTTTTTATTTATTTTTAATTGATTTTTTTTTAATCAGAGTATAATTACTTTGCTGGAGAAGGAAATGGCAACCGACTCCAATATTCTTGCCTGGAAAATTCCATGGACAGAGGAGCCTGGTGGGCTCTACAGTCCGTGAGGTCACAAAGAGTTGGCCATGACTGAACAACGGAGCACACACAGTTGCTTTACAAAGCTGTGTTAGTTTCTGCTGTACAGCAGAATGAATCAGCCATGCGTATACATATATCCCCTCTTTTTTGTATTTCCTTCCCATTTCGGTTGATTTGATACATTTATAAAATGCCACATGATTATCACCACAGTATTAGCCACCACCTCCATCCTGTCCCATAGTTACCATGTTTTTTTGTGTTGAGAACATTTAAGATCTACTCTCTTACTTAGATTGATAGATGAGGGAAAGAGACAGAGGGAGAACTTTTCACTAGGTACATTTTTAGGTCTTTTGGTTTTTGAAACGTGAATGTATTAGCTATTCAAAAATTAAAATTAAATTTAAAATAAAACTGCCCAACAATACACACACACACACACACACACACAATCTAGTCTTTAGCAGCATTCAAATATATGATACAGGATTATGATCTACAATCACCAAACAGCTCTTCTTTTTTTCTTAATCTTTTTATCTTTTCCTTTTGGAAGTCTAGTCTCTCAAGCATGAACTTCAGATTCTACCCTCCTTCTGCTCTTAAGCAAACTCTTTCACATAACTGATGATATTATTTACCGTGTCCACATTCTGGGAGAGACAATGTCTTCAGGACCTCGGGTTGGCCCATCAGCCAGAGAAATTCATCCTCTGTATCCATGTGTTGGCCTGTGTAATAGGCATTCAATAAATATCTGTTGAATGAATGAATAGTCAGTCAAGAAAGCTTAATTTTATTTTTATTTCTGGGGAAATTTTTGTCATATTCATAACAGTAATAGGATAATAAGATGAAGATGTGTTTTAAAGTCATATCTATCAGTTAAATAGAAGGATTTATGTGCTCATTAGAAGATAATTATCACAATAGTAAGTTGTGTTTGCCTTCAGGCTCTGTAGAACTAAAGTCAGTTGAGGCATGAGTAGAAAAGACCAAAGTATTGAGTTAACCACAGAGTTCCTTCGGGTTTTCCCCTAAGATGGTATGGAAAAACTTGAGTGAAAATTTGGGCCAGCCCAATAGTATGGCCACAGAACTGGCACAAGCTGAACAAAGAAAAACTCCATTAACATCCAATTACTACAGAAAATCAGTAGTTACTTAGAACGGCGGCTGGCACTTGTGAAGTGCTCAGTAAAGGTCAGGATGCTGATGATGGCATCATGATAACAAGATGGTTACATGGTATTTGGCTACGACATTAAATAGTGTCCAATCACACTGATAAAGTTATTTCCTTTTAATGTGATTTCAATTATACTGATGATCTCTAGAAATGTTGCCAAGTGGTACTAACATATCTTGTACACCTACTGATGTTCACTCTGAGCTGACCTTAAATTTAATACCATTATTCTGTTTTCATTGCATTTATCTTTATGATCATTTTCTATTTATTACAAACTATTGATTTTATTAATAGTGTTTGAAGTTTCCTTTAATATTTCTTTACATAGATAAAGCAAGTGAGTTTAAAGAACATATGAAGTTAGGAATAGAACAGAAGGTAGGTAGATCAGGCAAAACCCTAATGGTGGAAGGCTTAGGTATGTCTAAAATTTGCAAAAGGGACTTTCCTAGTGGTCCAGTGGCTAGGACTCTGGTACTTCCAGTGCAGGGGACCCAGGTTCGATCCCTGATCAGAGAACTAGACCCCCACATGCTTCAACTAAAGATCCCGCCTGCTGTGACTAAGACCTAGCACAGCCAAATAAATAATGTAAAAGAAAAACAAGCCCCCAAAAAACTAAAAATAAGTTTGGGAGAGCACTTTGGGGCAGTAACTTGGACCCAATGAACCTCCATAATCCAAATGTTTCTACTCAAAACTGATGCTGGGGCACCTGTGGGTGCCCCATCACCACTGCCTGGCCACCTTATTGACACAGGTGGCCCTGGAAATACTCCTCCCTGCACTGGATTACTAATGGAAAGGAGGAAACACCACACACCAGTGGCGACAGCACCCTTGTCAAATACATTGGCCCCCTTTCCAGCTCTCCCTGCCCAGCTGGTAATTGGATACACTCACAGAATCCTGTTCAGCAGCAGGTAGGTATCCTCCCCAAAAGACATAACCCTTCTCTCCAATGATGTGCAGGTGAAGGTTAACAGCAGGGTCTCTGGGGGGAGGGCTGCTTTGCGACAGTTGCTGATTTCAGTGGTCTGAGTACTTCACCTTAGTAGATTGCAAGCATGGCTGACAGCCCTGTGATTAACATGGGGCTGACAAAATTCCTGAAGATTTGACAACTGCCTGGGGTGGGTATGGGGAGCCAGTACCAGAGGTTTCAGCACACTACTGTAAGCCATCGCCCTTGGAAGCATTCGATCATGGAACTGTTCCCCACCTACCCCCTCTGCCCCCACAAGTCTGTCTTTTCTTCTAAACTTCTAAACTCCAGGAAAGAAGAAAAAACATATGTTTTATTCACCATCCTAGCCTCCATGCCTAGCACAGTCCTGAGGACCAGCAGATGCCCTACAAATACTCATGGGCTAATGTTATTGGTGAAGGATGTGAGGGTAAAAGAAGTTCCCACAAAGGCACCAGTTCCTTAAATACTGCAGATTTCTTTTTTTATTTTAAACCATATTTAACTGTAGAGTTAAGTGGCACTAAATGCATTCACATTGTTGTACAACTCTCACCATCATCTATCTCCCCAATTTTTCACCTTCCTAAACTGAAACTCTGTCCCCATTAAGCACTAACTCCCCATTGGTAGATGCTCCTCCCCCATCTACCAATGTACCTTCTCACACTGTGATTTTGACTCTTCTAGGAATCTCATGTCAAACAGTATTTGTCTGCACTTACTGTATACTGGAAAAATCTTACAGATTGCTTAAGCTCAGAAAAGTTTTGTTTTTTAACATTTTTAAAAATTATTTTTGTTTGAGCAACAAAGCATCGTGGTTCCCAGTTTCAGAGAGGAAGTGTATCTTCTTGTAAGCCCGAGATGAGCTGGGGCTGGAAGGAAATAATTGTGGAAGTAGAACAGGTCAGGTCTCTCCCGGATCAAGGGCTCCCTAAGCCTAGCACTCTCTCCCATAAGCGCAGGCCCCCTACCACCCACAGGCCCACTGGCTTAGAGTCCTACAACTCTGCTCCTATGAGCTGTCTCCTAGAGTCAGGGGAGTCGGACTGACGGTCCTGCCCCGCTGACAGTGGGGGCATTCCTGCCTGCGCCACCCTGGGGTGGGGGCAGCTGGGATGAGCCAGGTGTGGCAGGGCACCCATCCCCACCCTGAGGTAGTGCGCCCAGCAGGATCAAAGGTGGCATGCGACCAAGGCACAGTGCTGGTGGGCGGAGGACGTGGGCACAGGACGCTTGTTCCCCCAGCGCTGTCTCCCAGGCCACCCAAGAGGCCACCTACGCAGCCACTGTCGCCCCTGGATGTGGACGGTGACAGGCTGGGGTGTGTGAAGCTTCAAATTTCTCTTCTCTTTTAAGTTTAGGATGCGGGACGCCTCTTTCCTCCCAGAAGCGGGGACCTGCACTCACCCCTTGGGGATTGCTTCAGTGGCTTAAAGAAAAGTTGTCCTTGTATCCTACCCGTCTTCCTGTTCTGCAGAGCCTGCGTGGGACTTGGTGCCATATCCCTGGGCTTCAAAACCTCGGAAGCTGGCGGAAACTGGCTAAAACCAGAGGCAGGATGTTTCCCCCAAACCCGGCCCCCAGCCTGGAGAGAACCTACTTTTCCCACTCAGCACCTCTAGCCTGGGAGCTTATAAAGGGCTAACGAAGAAGCTCTATAGGCCAACATACCTTGGTTCTGTTTCCAGCGCCCTCACTAAAGGGCTGCTTGGTGACCTCAGGCAAATTACTTACCTACTCTGATCCTTAGTTGCTTCCTCTAAAAACGGATGGAATTGGACCAAGTGACTATTAATACTAAGGTCTTTTTCAGCTCTGATGGTCAAAGATGCTAATGTTCTATTTCCTGAGGATATAAAAATATAACACAATTTTTTCCTTTAGGAAAATTATATACTTAGAGGGAAGAAGACTAACAAGTAGAAAACATACCTCAGGCTTGTTTCTCATATGGCAAAACAAAACCTAATACAGAGTGTATTTAAAAGATGCAGTGCTTATTAAAAGTTCTCCAAGTGCAAGGCATTTAAAGCACTTGACTAGGAATGGATATGGAGAAGGCAATGGCACCCCACTCCAGTACTCTTGCCTGGAAAATCCCATGGACGGAGGAGCCTGGTGGGCTGCAGTCCATGGGGTCACTAGGAGTTGGACACGACTGAGCAACTTCACTTTGACTTTTCACTTTCATGCACTGGAGGAGAAAATGGCAACCCACTCCAGTGTTCTTTTGCCTGGAGAATCCCATGGACAGAGGAGCCTGGTGGACTGCCATCTATGGGGTCGCACACAGTCGGACATGACTGAAGCGACTTAATAGCAGCAGCAGTAGCAGGAATGGATAACAACAGTCAAATAAAGGAATGAACAGTCCGCTGTTTCTAAAGACTTTATATATAAACACTCTTTTGAAAGAAAAAAGAATATATTTACAGTAAAGGATATAAATGTAAAAGATTACAACACACGACAGCACCGAAATGAAGAATAGAGAAACTGAGTGTTGTAAAGAAGATTGAGACAGAACTATAGCTGCCATTGGAGAAGGAAAAAATAATGTCTTTCATACATCATTTGCATTATAGCTAGAACAGGAAACAAGGCAAGAGTGATCAGGTGATTTTTGTTGTTGTTATTATTGTTCTAGGTCAAGACTCAAGACAGTCCAAATAGGTTCATAGTGTCATTGCTGCTACTGCTAAGTCACATCAGTCGTGTCCGACTCTGTGCGACCCCATAGATGGCAGCCCACCAGGCTCCTCTGTCCCTGGGATTCTCCAGGCAAGAACACTGGAGTGGGTTGCCATTTCCTTCTCCAAGTAGTGTCATTAATGACCCCCAAATCCTATTAAGTACTATCATTCACTGCCATCTAGTGCTGAGCAGATGAATTTTTTTTATACTATATTTCTAAATTCCTTTCCCAGCTGTATCAGGTTAAAGTGAGCATGCAGATTCTCTCTCCTGAACATGTAGTCTTGTGCTGTGATGTCTGTGTGTGTGAAAACTCCTGTGTTTTTCCCCTGCCCCCAGCCAGGCAAGCCCTGCTCCTCAGAGGCTCTGTTTATTTTCTGTTCATCTTCCCTGGACCTCCATCATTGGCTCCAGCCTCTGACCATGGACTTTTCCTTCAGATGCCATAATCTCATAGGACCAGATGCATTAATTGCTGGGCAGAACATTCTTAGCAGAAAGAGAAAGTCTGTAACTCACAAATAAATTGGAAATTTGACTAAGAAAAGTGCTCCATTTTTGAAGAAAAAAAAAAAACAAAAAACTCCAAATCAAGAGAAGCCTTTTAACTTTATGTTAAATACTTGAGTTACAAACGCTCTGAAATATATTTTTTAAACTGACTAAAAGTTATTTAAGTAAACATCAATTTGCTTTCACATTTGTCTTATGACCTTAGTAAACATGTATCTGGGCATAAACAGAAATGGCCTTTACTTCCAATATCTTCAGTTACATTTGTCGACTAAAAGTCACAACCTGAGAGTGGAGAGTTGCTTTATTTGGTGGGACTGTTTCGGGTATGGAGACAGTGTCTCACTAGCTCTGAGAAAACTGCTCCAAGGAGGCAGCGGTGGGGGTGGGGCAGGGTGGGGTGCGGGGGTGGAGAGTCAGGCTATGAACAAGTTTGCAACAAAGGCAGCAGGCAGTCTGGACCTCAGAGGTAAGGTATCGAGGAATTTAGCTTTCTGTGTACAGGAAGATGAGAGCCTCTGGGCTCGCTGAATTCATTCCTTTCGCATGCACCTCAGCTCTCTGGGGCCAACCCCGTTTCCTTGTCCACCTTAAGAGTGGTAGATAAGGCAGCTTCTTGAATCTCCCCGCTCCTCGCCCCCCACCCCAGCTCCTCAGTAATCACTGTGGGGATTGGTGGCATCTTCTGGATTGTACATTTGGGAGCCCTCATTCTCATTTGGAGGCCAGAAATGGCTGATGGCTGTGACATTTCTTATTTATTGATATGGAGGAGATATTTTCATTTCACAGTTTGTTTGAATTCCCCCAGTTTATTTCAAACTATCTCCAGTCATTCAGTAAAATTCCTATTATAGTTGTTTTAGTGAAATCGTTTAAATAACAAAATCGACAAAATATAAAAATTTGATTAGTTAGAGTAAAAAGAGGATAATTCACTCACAATATACAAATTTAAATCATCTGTATTCATAAAACACTATCTTAAGAATCAGAATTCTATCAACCTTCCTTTTGAGTAATTTGTATAATCCCTAAATAGAAATCAAACTGAAGTAGATTCAAAATCACATTTTTAAGAGATAAAAATGATTGTTGTGTTCCTGAATCTTCAGAAGTAAGGTTATCTGAAAGTTGAGTTAATTTCTGTGCTGAGGATATAGGGCTAGGAAGAGAAACAGTGTTGGTGGAAACATTTTATTAATATATTGTGAACAGAAGATGTGTTAGAACAGGAAAATCCCTTGTTCTAGTCACTTAGTTCATTCACTCTCTCCTTCCCTGTTTCCTTTTAGTAAAGCAGATTTATTATTTCTGAAGACGGAGATTTTCATCAGAAGCCTCTTTTTGTTGTTGTTCAGTCTCTAAGTCGTGTCTGACTTTTTGCAACCCCGTGGACTGCAGCATGCCAGGCTTCCCTGTCCTTCACTATCTCCTGGAGTTTGCTCAGACTCATGTCCATTGATTCAGTGATGTTATCTAACCATCTCATCCACTGTCGCCCCTTCTCCTCCTGCCCTCAGTCTTTCCCAGCATCAGAGTATTTTCCAGTGAATTGGCTCTTCACAACAGATGGCCAAAGTATTAGAGCTTCAGTTCAGCATGAGTCCTTCCAGTGAATATTCAGGGTTGATTTCCTTTAGGATTGACTGGTTTGATCTTCTTGCTGTTGAAGGGACTCTCAAGATTCTTCTCCAGCACCACAGTTGGAAAGCATCCATTCTTTGATGCTCAGCCTTCTTTGTCCAACTCTCACATCCGTAAATGACTACTGGAAAGCGTCTTTTATGGCTCCGTTAAGCTATTCTTCATTCTTTTGACATATTCAAAAAGCTGTTTTGGCTGTAGCCACTTGAGACTAACTGATTTTGATACAGCTTCTCAAATCCGGAGTAACTCTTTTCTGTAATGTCCATCCATTAGTTCAAGAGCTAGTAACTTATCGTGCTCACTGTGCTCAGTCACTAGTTGTGATTAGACCTTTCTATACCAGTGTGAGAGCCCAGGGTCAAATTTTCAGGAATTTTGCAAATCTCTCTCTCTCTCTTTTTTTTCCCCTTGCTGTTGATTCCTGAGGTTATGAGAGCAGGAAGACAGTTACTAACTAGTTCTTTTTTGGTTCATCATATTGGTGGCCATGGACCAGCAGGTACTGAACTTGGGAGATGAGCAGAGAATCGGTGGTCTAAGTCCCTCCACGTTAGCTTAGAGGAGAAAAGGAGAGAGAAAACTCTGGGAGTGGATGCACTAGGCTGTAATTAACTCAGAGTAAGATAAAGTAGCCTTTTTTTGTGTTTTTCATTTTTTGGCCACAAAGCATGTGGAATCTTAGTCCCCCAACCATGGATTAAACCCATACCCTCTGCACTGGAAGCATAGAGTCTTAACCACTGGATTACCAGGGGAGTCCCAAGCCTTCTTTATTAAAACACGCACTCCAAACTTCCCAAGTTCTTTCTAAAGAAAGTTCTACTGGTAGGATAGGACGTGGTGATGGGCCACGCCATATCACACCTGCAGTCAGAAAAATTGCCGCTACCTTTACCATAGGGCAGGAGACAGCAATGGCACCCCACTCCAGTACTTTTGCCTAGAAAATCCCATGGACGGAGGAGCCTGGTAGGCTGCAGTCCATGGGGTCACACCGAGTCGGACACGACTGAGCAACTTCACTTTCACTTTTCACTTTCATGCATTGCAGAAGGAAATGGCAACCCACTCCTGTGTTCTTGCCTGGAGAATCCCAGGGACGGGAAGCCTGGTGGGCTGCCGTCTATGGGGTCACACAGAGTTGGACACGACTAAAGCGACGCAGCAGTTACCATAGGGCCCTAGGTAGGCTTCTCTCCATCATTTAGACAGTCTGACCTAATGTGAGCAAAATCCCTTGACTCAATAACTGGCTCACAGTTGAAACAGGAATGGAATGATTGAAAATAAACCATAGTAAATTCCTGAGTAAAAAGAGAAATAAACACATAGAATTTAAAGCTAAATAAATTTGGTTTCCAGAAAATTGTGCTGCTCACCATGGGCTTTCAGCTATTATCCCATTCCCCCATAGACATCCAGGAAGAAAAAGAAGGCCTTTCCTGGGATATGATATTAACTAGTTTCTAATGTATTTTCTCAAGACTGCTTTTCTGTTTAACACCTAATCTCTTGCAGAGCGTTGTACCATTTCAAAATCCTGATTAAGCCAAGTTGTCTCTGCCTTTTAACTAAGACAGCCTCCCAGTGGCTCAGTGGTAAAGAATCCACCTGTAATGCAGGAGACAAGAATTTGATCTCTGGGTTGTGAAGATCCCCTGGAGAAGGAAACGGCAACCCACTCCAGTATTCTTGCCTGGAAAAATCCCATGTACATAGTCCATTGGGTCACAAAAGAGTCAGTGACTAAACAACGATAGCCTCCTGGGGAATGCTCTGTTTTAACTTTCATATCTTCCCCAGGTGAGGTACCTAGCATTAGAAATGGCTCGACACTTTAAGGAGCTGCCTTCTTCAAACAGGTGTTAGGATTTTGTGATTTTTCTCTTCTAATTTGTGGTAGAGATTGCTGGTTGACTGCTGACATCCATTAATCCATTCTTTCAAAGAATAGCACACAGCTGCATGGAATAAGAACTGTATTTCTCAACTTCTCTCAAAGCAAAATGTAGTCATTTTGCTAAATCCAAATATAATAGTATATATGTGGTATAATACATATAGATCCTAGGAATCTTCTTTAAGAGACCATTGCTGCAGTCCTTTTTCCTGTTCCCTCCTGCAATCCACAGTCTAGAACCTGTCGTGCCAACATTTTGGACCTTGAAGACAGGGCACGTGCTTGGATGATGTGCAAAGGATTCTATGGAGCAAGGTGGCTATGTTAGCCCTGTACTCCTTACCTCTAGCCTTTATGATGACACAGAGAAATCAACCATTGGTTTATATCATTTTAACTTTAAACTTTTCATTTATAGGTATGTTATTTTGAGTTTTGCTTTTGTAAGCAGATCTGTTACGAGGTGAATTGTATCCCCTGTGAAATCCATATGTTGAAGTTCTAACCCCCAGTGCCTCAGAATGTGACCTTATTTGGAAACAGAGTCATTCAGATGTACTTACGATGAGGTCATAAGGTGGGCTTTAATCCAAAATGACTGATGTTCTTACAAAAAGGAGAAATTTGGACACAGACATGTACAGAGGGAGAATCCCATGTGAAAATGAAGACACAGATCTGGGTGATGCTTTTACAAGCCAAAGAATGCCAGTCATCAGAAACTAGGTGAAATGCATGGAGAAGATCCTCTCTCATAGCCCTGAGAGAGCTAACTCTGCTGATGCCTTGATCTTGGACTTCTAGTCTCCAGAATTGTTAGAGAATAATTTTCTCTTGTTGAACCACCAGTTTGTGGTACTTTGTTATGGCAGCCTTAGCAAACTAATACGCTATCCTAACCAAAGTCTATATAAAATAACCAGGACAATAGCCTTACCATTCAGATAATAGGAACAACATGATCTGCATGCCCACTTGAACATCTATCATAATCTCTTAGCAGTTACCAAAGAACAATTTTGGACAAATCTCAGTTTATCTGGCATGCCAAACCAAAGGAATCTGGTGACTGTCCCATGAAAGTGCAAGTACTGTATCACCAGGAGTGTGTTGCTGCTGCTGCTAAGCCGCTTCACTTGTGTCTGACTCTTCACGACCCCATGGACTGCAGCGTACCAGGCTCCTCCATCCATGGTATTTTCCAGGCAAGAGTACTGGAGTGGGGTGCCATCGCCTGTGTTAGCCACATCCAAATGTTAGTTTATTTTAGTTCCCACATAGAATACTCTCATTTCGGTGGAGCAGCTATCAGCTATCAGCATTTCAGTCAAAGTATTATATTTCCCATCATTGACTCCTCCTGGTAGAATGAATACATGAATGAATGAGATGGAGTTGACTGACACTAACTGAAGGAATTTTTATACATCAGAACTTTCCACTAAGCACTGGCTATATTGTCTAAAGGTAGGACTTCTAAAGTTATATGTCCCTGGATTCAAATCCCAGCTCTCTTTCACTTGTCACATGATCTTAGAAAACATTTTGTAATCATTCCATACCTCAATTTCCCCATCTGTAAAATGGGGGAAAGATAGTAGTTATTTTCTTCCCAAGTGGTTATGATTTATGTGAACTACTTAGAATGGTTCATGCCATGATGTGCTGTTTGTACTGGCTCACATCTTTTCTGAATCTACAAATCTTCCCATCCCCATATTAGGTGATGTCATATTAGTAGCTTGCAGTAATTGGCCTTGGGGAGAATATTTACACCATGGAAACTGGCAAATATTGTACATCAGAGGCTAGCTGGCCAGCATGACTTTGATTAAAAACTACCTATTAGTAAGTTCTATATAAATGCTCACATTATTATTATTACTAGCCAGTAGGTACTCCTATTCCCCGTGGGTTTGAGAAGGCATTCTGCTAAGTAAATAAATAATTTTGAGTTAAACTAACACTTATAGGATTCCTTTAGAAGTTGATTACCTCAGGGGAATCATTACATACATTTGTGGTCTTTAGATCTTAATCCTTAATTCACTTGAAATTGATTTTTGGCTCCATGGAAGTAGGAACTGTGTCTGCTTCTCTCATTGCTGTAGCCCCCACACCTACCAACAAAGAAAGCGCTCATAAATATTCTCTAAATGAATAAATGAATTAAATTTTCAAAGGGCTTTCACATCTATTTCATCTTTTTCTTAGCTGTCAATAAATCAAGATTTAACCCCAATGCATGGGTAAGGAAACAGAAATCCAAAGAAGTGTCTGATTGCTGCTTTGCTTTCTTTCATCACATTATGTCCATTAGCTCAGCATTTCCCAAAATATGTCCCATAGATTGTGAATTTTGAAGGATATTAATAGTTACCATGTGACAGGGGATCTGTGGGTAGTAAATATCAAACTTATTATGTTATAAAAACAAAATATATTGGTTTGTTCACTACAGGTTTTATCAGAGCCTTTACTAAGTCCGTATGCATTGTGAAACTGGAGTGGGGGTGGTTAAATATGAGCATTTCCTGTATTTGAATGTAGGTTTTTAAAATCATGTATGCAATAATAATAGTGTGAAACAATCACCAGAGCAGTGCTTCTCTAGACCAGAATCCTAGAGTGGGTAGCCTTTCCCTTCTCCAGGGGATCTTCCCAACTCAGGGGTCAAACCAAGGTCTCCCGCATTGCAGGCAGATTCTTTACCAGCTCAGCCACAGAGAAGGCCAAGAATACTGGAGTGGGTAGCATATCCCTTCTCCAGCAGATCTTCCTGACCCAGGAATCAAACCGGGGTCTCCTGCATTGCAGCCAGCTTCTTTACCAACTGAGCTATCAGAGAAGCCGCTGAATCACCAGGGACCTTGTTAAAATGCAGATTCTGACTCAGTGGGTCTAGGTTGGGGCCTGAGACTGCATTTTTAACAAGCTCCCGGAGGATGCCCACGCTGCTGGTCCAACAGGCCATGCTTTTAACAGCAAGGCAGTAGAACATTCCAGAATCAAGAGTTGTCTAGCATCTCAGTGAAAGAGTAGATGACACCCCTGGAACATATGCTATTCACCATGAGAACCAACTGTTGAAACAAGTATCCTGTTTGGGGTGGGCAGATGAGGGGATATGGGGGGGTTCCCTGGTGACTCAATTGATAAATAATCCACCTACAATGCAGGAGATGTGGGTTCGATCCCTGAGTTGGAGAAAGGCATGGCAATCCATTCCAGTATTTTTGCCTGGAAAATCCCGTGGACTGAGGAGCCTGACGGGCTACAGTGCATAGGTTTGGAAGGAGTCGGACATGACTGAAATGACTAAGCACGCATGCTCCAGGGAACATGAGACAAACCCATAGGAAGAGCAAGATCTGGAGGGAGCAGAGGGCAAGACTAAATTTTAGTAGCATGAATAGGGCAGGTCTCATTCAACTAAAGTTTAGATAGTAGATTAATTGGGGAAGGGACACAGGGAGGAATCAGTATCTTCTCAGTTGGCACATGGATTAAAACAGCTTCATTTTTGTCAATAAAAATCAGGTAAAAGAGGAAGAAAGCCAGACCCAGTAATGGTTCAGATTTAGTTATTATTTTCTCTCTCTACTCACAAACTCAAATTCCAAGGGTTATAAACTCTTTACTATTTTAAACTTTTAAAACTCTGATTTATTAGGGAAAATGGGATTTTAATGTCAGAAATTGGAAGGGGGAAAAAGTGGGCTGGGATCAAAAGAGGTTAACCTTGGGTCAGATGAGGAAGTAATACTAAAAATATAATCAAGAGTCTAAAGGCTTCCTAAACCCTCCTGTCTCCAAAGACCCACCTTTCTGACCAAGTCCTCTTCTAGTCTGGGAACCCAATTTTGGCACCTGCGTTACCCCAGCAGCTGCTACTCTCTGCCACAGCCTAGCAGACTCTTCTCTGGTGGTTCCTCGGCAACTATGTTTTAATAACCTTTGTGGGTCACACAATTCATAAACGTAGAGCTAGGATTAAGCTAATGGAGGTGTGATAAGATTCTCCCGCAGTATTTCTATCAATGATTCATGACTACCAGGTATAGCTTGACACATTTTGATAACTTACTTGAAACAAAAAGGTTAGTAACTCATGACTTCCTAATAGATCAAAACTTTTATCAGTGTAAAGCAATATATTTTTCTAATTTCAAATTTTCCCATTGAATTCTTTGTGTTAAGTTCATTTCGTCACTGCTGTTGCTTACCTTTTCACATTTACCTTTGCTCATCTTTCTATAATGCTGGTTTAGATTATTCTCTAGTTAATTAAATTTCTTAACCCAATGGAGAGTATTTTTGCTTTTACTAATGTTTGTATTTGTTGTCAGAATTGATAAGTTTTATTATTTTTCTGTTGTTTATGACTTTGGATTTTTTGTGGGCCTCAATGTTTTCCTTTTTTTTTTTTTAATGCTTTGGTTATATTGTTTGTTTTTGCTTATTTTCTTCTCTATTTTAGTGCATTGATATATATTTATTCTGTTTAAATTATGTTTGTAGTTACTCAAAAATTTTTGAAAAATAAGCTAACCTATATTTCTTTAGTTTCAAATGTGACACTTTAGTCACAAATGACGCACTATCTTTAACTTTGAGTAGAATCAACTCTTTGCTAAAATAATGAGTGATTAGCTGTGAAATGCAAATGATTTGACCTTTTTTATAGTTACCAGAGCTGACAGTGATCAATACAGAAGATATTGATATAATCTATAGTTATATTGCACTGGCTCGGTCTTTGAAATCTGTACAATGGAAATTTACAAAGAGGTTCGTCATTTTCCCATAAACATCTATGTCCTGTGTTGTATACATACATGTAATGTACATGTTATGCTGTTCTTGATCTCTTGAAACATTTGTTGATAAGTGCGAATTCATAAATGTCCCTTTTTCCAAAGTGTGGAACACACTTAGGCATGATCAGTTAAAAATGAGTTTTAAAACATCATAAAACAACTACGTGTGCCCAATAGGACCTCAGAAAGCATTCTTTTCTTTGTGTTTCGACCCTGTGTTTTATTGTTCCTGTCTTATCTAGTGAAATTGTCATACACGTCAAATGTACTCCTCATTATGGTGAAAAATGAAACAAAAGGTGCTTTTTTTCCATTACCTTATATCCTGAAATAGCCAAAATATATACACACGGCACCAGAAGAACAGAAAGTTTGCCTTTTTCTGACTTGTTTTTAAAGTGCAGTGCAGACAGGCTAATTCCAGCTGGGATTTCTGTGGGTCACAAGTGTCATTAGCTGTGCAGGGTTGAAGCCCCTGTCTGGGGCTGACTCTAGAATATTTACATGGTCAGGTTAAGCTGGAAGTGTATTTTTGTTTGTGTTGCTTTAAATCATTTTCTTTGAAGGGTATGATAGCTGCTAAATGACTAAGTAGTTATTTTTTTTTTTATCAGTGATACTTTCTTTGTTTAATTCAAAAGCATCTGATTCACATCTCAATAAAAAGTTTCAAGTTACACACATAGAATTCTGTATATGAGCACGAGAGCCCCACTGTGGTCATAGTTTGCTATCTACCCATTTGATCTGTATCATTTGAAATGTACTATTTAAATCTGATTTTACATTTCAGAAATTATCTTCAGTAGTAACTCAATATATTCACTTGTGAATAGGTCATAGAATGTCATTTTTCAAAATATGAAGACATGTATATATATCCATGTGAGCTTAAATTCTGCAGCCAATTACTTCTTCTGATACTCTCTGTATGTGTGCATGCTGTCACAATTCAGTTGTGTCTGATTCTTTGAGACCCTATGCTCTGTAGCCCACCAGGCTCCTCTGTCCCTGGGATACTCCAAGCAAGAATACTGGAGTGGGTTACCATGCTCTACTCCAGGGGATCTTTTCAACCTAGGGATCAAACCCACATTTCCTGCATTACAGGTGGATTCTTTACTGCCTGAGCCACCAGGGAAGTCTTACTCTGTGTATGTAATATTTTTCTATGATAATAGTTTCCTTAAATATTTTTTTAAAAAGAAAATATTAACAATAACCAAAAACATTTAAAATTGTCCTTATTTTTGCTAATGCCACTTTTAAATGGATGATTTAATAAAAACACCCATATTGAGTTTCCTCATTCATCCTGTCCCAGCAGGTAAGGAACTGAATCTTAGGAAACATTTTACCCAAGCGGTAGAGCTGCGCCCAACCACATAGGCCTTCCCCGCATTGTTTGCTTTAGTTACTTGCTTTTCAAATTATAAACAACCTTAAAAGCTAAAAAATAATCTCTCAAACAACTTCACACTTTTTTGGCCCTGTTTTATTCTATTTCAAAGTGGATTTCGATAGTTGTGTACCAGTCTTGGGGAAAAACTTCAGCTTTTCACAGATAACTTCTCTTGCTGAATCTCCATGTGCAAAGAACAGCAATGAAGCCCTGGGTATTATATTTATAGCAAGGAACTTGCCACATTTTGATGTTTCTTATCGTAAACCTCTCTCTCTCTCTCTCTCTCTCTCTCTCGTGTGCCTCAGTCGTGTCCGACTCTTTGTGACCCCATGGACTGTAGCCTGCCAGGCTCCTCTGTCCATGGAATTTTCCAGGCAAGACTACTGAAGTGAGTTGCCATTTCCTTCTCCAGGGGATCTTCCCAACCCAGAGACCGAACCCTTGTCTCTTTCATTTACTGCTTTGGTAGGCAGATTCTTTACCACTGCACCACCCGGGAAACCCTAGGATTTAAAATGTTAGTATCAAACATACGTCAAAAATATTTTCACAGAATTTAGCTTTTTCTCTCACTGGCTTTTCTTCAGAGTTAAAAAAAAAATACTGCCTTAAAAACTCTTTAAAAGGAAACTACTTTTAAAATGTAGCATTTTGAAAAATTAGACTGGTCACATAGGTGGTACACTTCTACACTTCATATTATGAAATTAACATAGTCCATGTTTCAAAGTTCTGTGGATTGTCCTTCATCAGTTTATGGAAACTTCCAAAATCCCTGATTTTCTCCCATTTTTTGGCAGTGTCCCTTATCAGCTTGGGTCAAATCCATTTCAAGGCAGCACAGCAATGGTAGGAAGGTAAAATGTGCAGACAGGGCTTGTGTGCTGAGTGGTAAGACTACAGTGATTTGAATGAAAAAGGGCCCCTTCATTCCTCAAGACTAAGAAGGAAGGACAACATTGACCATTAGACTCTAGGCAGCACTGTACCTGCTGCAGAACTGGGGTTCCACTCCTCTGAGTAGAGGGACAATTTGGATTAATGCATTTCTCATCTTAGTTAAATTTGGAAGATTACATATATTTTGCAGATTTATATTTGGTAAGGTTTTCAAAGTGACATTGCATGGTGGGAATTGCAGGCGTTTTTACAGGCAGTTCAGTATTGTAGTTCTGGGGACCTCCCTGGTTTCTGTGACATACTCAGCATTTGAGGCAAAACCCTCCAGGCCATCAGGCTGTCTGATGACCAACTGTCTCTGCTGGGGTGGAAGAGACTTTGAGTCCCTAGCTGAAGACTGCCGTTGGGCTTGCTGGTTTCCTTCCTTCCGAGGACCTAATCTGTATCTCAGTGGCTGAGGACACCACCCCACATCACAGTAAATTTGGGACTTGCTAGTTTATCTGGTTGTGAACATAAGAGATGTGGGTTTGATCCCTGGGTCGTGAAGATCCCCTGGAGGAGAGCACGGCAACCCACTGAAGTATTCTTGCCTGAAGAATCCCATGGACAGAGGAGCCTGGCGGGCTGTGGTCCATAAGGTCGAAGAAGAGTTGGACAGGACTGAAGCGACTGAGCACACAGCACAAAAGCTCTTGTGTCTGCCTGAGGTGTTCTGAAAGCAAAGATGTCTGCACTTTTCAACCCCACTTCGGGCTTGTCTCTACTATGGTTTCGTCAGACAACTTTGGCCTCTTCAGAATCAAAGCTTTGTGTCTGTACAGAATGTGACTCTTGACTGAGCTGGACAGTGTTGGCCTTTACTGAGTCAATTTGTAGCTACTTGATTTGTCTCCCATATGTTCCTTTTTTTTTCAAAGTCCTTAATGGGGATTAAACTGAGGATCCTGCTTTGTCCCTGGACCACGTCCACAGAAGGTCCTGATGAAGAATTCGAGTTCGAGAACAACTGTCTGAGGGGCTGTAGCAGAGTTGGTTGTTATTCTCACAGATTCCTGAGCTTCAGTATTGCTTCACAATTAGATTCTTGCAGCTTGTGTAGAAAGTGCTGGTGAGACCCTCCCTTCAGGTTTTGCTGGTACTGACATACTGTCCTTCCTTTTCAGGAGCCATAATCACCCCTCTCCTCCTTCCCTTCTCTACCAATTTTTAAAAACAGCTGAACAACAACTGAAGTTGTAATTTTCTCTTCCTAGAGCTTTCTTCCTCAATATGTGTGCCTAGTCGCTCAGTCATGTCTAATTCCTTGCGACCCCATGGATTGTAGCCCACCAGGCTCCTCTGTCCATGGAGATTCTCCAGGCCAGAAAACTGGAGTGGGTTGCCAGGCCCTCCTCCAGGGGATCTTCCCAACCCGGGGATCAAACCCACGTCTCCCACATTGCAGGTGGATTCTTTACCATCTGAGCCACCAGGGAAGCCCAAGAATACTGAAGTGGGTAGCCTATCCCTTCTTCAGGGGATCTCCCTGACTCAGGAATTGAACTGGGGTCTCCTGCATTGCAGGTGGATTCTTTACCAGCTGAGCTACCGGGGAAGTATTAATACAAGATTAATGCAGATTGACACAGTGAAAAAAAGGCAGAAAAGTGGTGTTTCAGTGTTTCTTCCACCAGTTAGAGGAAAATCATTCAACTTCTCTAGGACAAGAGTCAACAGAATAGGGGCACTAAACTGCTTTTCAGAGGCAGGCTGGACCAGTTTTCTTACAGTATCTCTCAGGCTTATACTGTTTATTATTTTCCCTGATTTTTCATTGAGCATCTGTTATTATCCATTACTCAAGGCCCTGTGCCAGAAACTACACAGGATAAAAAGAAAAAAGAAACAGGATGGAATTCTTTAGATTGCTTGAGACTATTCATGATAGTCAATCACTGACCTCAAGAGTCTACCCCTTAGTGGTCAGTGCAACAGACAGAAGTGGCAAAGGAGAAATCAAGTCTCCAGTTCAAAGGAAGCAGGGAGCACCATCTTGGGGCATTAGGAAAGACTTCTAGGTGGAGGAGCCATTTAAACTGAAGTGGAAAAAAGCCGGAGAGAGGAGGCAGAGGACATTCTGGGTGGAAGAGCGATAGTAAGAGGTATGGAGATGGGAAACCATGAAGTGTTTTGTTTTGTTTTGTTTTAATTGGAGAATAACTGCTTTACAATGTTATGTTGGTTTCTGGCGTACAACAATGTGAATCAGTCATAAGTATACATATGTCCCCTCCCTCTTGAACCTCCCTCTCACCCCCCACCCCATCCCACCCCTCTAGGTTGTCACAGAGCACCAGCTTGAGCTCCCTGTATTATACAGCTTCTCCCCATTGTTGTTGTTGTTCAGTCATGTTCAACTCTTTATGACCCCATGGACTGCAGCACACCAGGCTTCCCTGTCCTTCACTATCTCCCTGAGTTTGCTCAAACTCATGTCCATTGAGTCAGTGATGCCATCCAACAATCACACTCTCTGTTGCCCCCTTATCTTCCTGCCCTCAATCTTCCCCATCATCAGGGTCTTTTCCAATGAGTTGGCACATTGCATCAGGTGGACAAAGTATTGGAGCTTTAGCATCAGTCCTTCCAATGAATATTCACGGTTGATTTCCTTTAGGATTGACTAGTTTGATCTCCTTGCTGTCTAAGGGACTCTCAAGAGTCTTCTCCAGCACCAGTTTGAAAGAATCAGTTCTTTGGTGCTCTTCCCATTAGCTATCTGTTTTACATATGGTAATGTATGTGTTTCAATTCTACTCTCTCATTTCGTCTCAACCTCTCCTTCCCCTGCTGTGTTCACAAGTCTATTCTCTATGTCTGTTTTTTTCATAATATATATTGTCTCTCAGCACTCGACCTGTTTGTATGACAGTGTCTGGGAATGTGTGTGATGGAGGAAGAGGGAGGACACCACTGTGTCCATCTCTGGAGCAGAGATGAGTCCTCTATGGGGTGTACACCATGACAGTGAGCAGCTGTCGGAGTTCTTACTCACTGGACAGGGGGCAACTCAGTTATGTCCTGCAGACATAATGTCCAATGGAAAGAAGTAAGCAAGAGAACAAGAAGTAAGAATAAGAAGTAAGAAAGAGGGCATAGCAAATCACCTATGTAAGTAAAAACACACCCCAAACTTAACACTGTTCAACACAACACAAAAATGCATACCCGGTCAAAGACGTTCATTAAAGAGGGTGTTTCCTGGGCAGGGAGTACCATGAGACTTGAGGCGAAGAGGAAAATGAAACAAGAGAAGGACTTTGAAAGATCAATGATGAGGCGTTGATCACACTTTGTACTGGACATCAGAAGAAAAAGGACATAGATGATGGAGGTGTTTTTGCAAATCTCAAAAATAAATGTATTAACAATAGAAGGCTTACACAATAATCCCTGGGGTGACTATATAGCTTTTACATTTATTGTCATCAGCAGCAAACAAAATATACAGAAATAACAGACGCTACATATAGTAAAATTCATGTATAACAGAAGGTCTATTAATTGGGGCCTCATCTCAACGTGACATCAGGTGTGTTAGGAACAGCCTGAAGGTGGGGAATTTATTCTGGTGGGAACACAGCACACAGGGGTCCATGCACAGAGTTTTTCAACACAGCGTTTTAATACCAAGTGGTAGGATCTAATTCAATACTTCATTGTCTAATGCATTTCCCTACTGTAAATTATTAAGCAGGGATCCAGTATTGACATTTGTATTCTAGCTTAATAGTTATTACACATATTACTCCTTATCATTACAATGTGTGTTCTAGTAAATGAGCTTTCTACCCACTCAGATAATTCGAGGTAAAGTCCAACCTGAACTTATTAGCAAGGATAATCCCTGTACATAGTGACTGGCAGAAAATATGAAGAGAAACAGAGAGTCTACCTTTTATATAGAATACAGGAACCATGATTTCACATATAGTGAAATCAGAATCATATTTCTGCTTTTTCTTCACTCTTGTCAAATTGGAATGTAGACCCAGTAAGTCACATAACCCCCCATCTGACCATCAGGAATCCATTGCGCAGTTGGACAACTAATACTTAAGGGCTGTGTGTTTTTGCCTTTACCGCCCTCAATACACAATTCCATTTGCTATTCCTTTGTTCTAACTGCTGTTTCTTAAACCTGTCTTGAAAAGAACTGTGGTAATCTTCATCCTCTGTCTCAGAGATGATTTCCATCTTCTGAATGATGAGTTTAATAAGCTCATGCTGTTTTTCCAGAAGAGAACTGAGATCCTTCAGCCTGAAAGGAAATACATTTCATGGGTTAATTTTCAATTATCCTTCCAGTCCTTGAGTACAGAAAACCTTCGTACTGGGTTCTAGATCAGATTAACTGTACCAAGGGCTTCCCTGGTGGCTCAGATGGTTAAGAATCTGCCTGCACTGCAGGAGACCTGGGTTCAGTCCCTGGGTTGGGAAGATCCCCTGGAGAAGGAAAATGCACTCCACTCCAGTATTCTTGCCTGGAAAAAATATGGACAGAAATCCCATGGGAAGAGGAGCCTGGCAGGCTACAGCCCATAAGGTAGAAAAGAGTTGGACTCGACTGAGTGACTATCACTTCACTTTCAGTAGTCATGATCCTCTTAATGAATACATATTTTAAAAGTTTAAGTGGTTCTCCGAAGTTTAATTTTCATCCCCATTTTAAAGATTAAAACACAGTTAGTTGCACAGGAAGGTTAAACACCTTGCCTAGGATCGTGTAGTTAGAAAACAGTTGAATAGGTCTTTGAAAGCAGGTAAATTAGCCCTGAAGCCCTCAGGCTTCACCACTGAACACTGCATAGTTTCTCCAGGGATCCTCAAAGCTTATAGAGTTTTGATGTAAGAATTCAGACAGCTGATGAAGAATGCAGTTTAGGATACTGTTGGGCAAAATGACCTGTCAGTAGCAGCAAGTCAGTTGTTGGGTCTAAAAAGAAACAGTCTCAAAATTCTCAGTATACTAGCCACATCATCAATTAAAGCATGACAATATAGATAAACACAATTAGACAATATAGACTTTTACTATTCATCATTAAGAGTGTTAAATTTTTTTAATATAGATAAAAGGAAAAATACATACCGGTACTTTTGTTTCATTATTTCTGTTTCTAAAGATGTATCAACATTTGGTATTTCTTGTCTTGTTTCATGGGGGCAAAAGATATAATGAAATACACCACGCTATGGGATAAGAGATTAACAGTTATTCAGGTAGAACTCCATTCAAGAACTAGTTCCTGAACAGGTGCCATCAGTCAGCTACAAGCTGGGCATGCAAGCACAAATATTCAGAGACACAATCATGGCCCTCAAGGAGCTCACAGCCTCTTGAGAGAAGTAGACAAATATACACAGCCATAAAATGAAGTCACACATGTAACTGAGGGATGTATAAGATGTATAGTTAATATAGAAGGTGGAATAAACTGGAATAGGGGATTGTTTAGGAAAAGGTGTGACTGAACCATATTATATTTTCTCATTAAAAACATCCAACACAAATAGCGGAATTCCACACATGATTGGTTGTTATTTCTCTCAAACTGCTCTGCACCATTATCCAACACAACTTAATGTCACATGGGGAAATTTCTGAAATACAGGTTTTTTTTTTAATTTAGTGTCTTTTTTCTTATTTATTTTTCTTGAAATGTAGTTGATTTACAATGTTGTTAATTCCTGCTGTACAGCAAAGTGATTTGATTATACTTACATACACATTTTTTAACTATTCTTTTCCATAATGGTTTATCATAGGATTTTTTGCTTTTTATACATATTTTTTAAATTTATGTATTTTTAATTGGAGGATAATTGCTTTACAATATTGTGTTAGCTTTTTAATGTCTTTTAAACCATCAGTGCACCGCAAAGGGTCAAGGGCAGGTGTGAAAGGACCAGAAATGAGGTAATTGTAGCCATCCAGGCAAGAGAAGATGGCCGAGAAGATGGCCACTTGCACAGGCCACATGGGAAGTCAGGTGGACCAAATGTGCGATCGATTGGGTTGTGAAGGTGAGAAAGGGAAAGGAGATGGACGACATCTCTCACAGGCAAATGAATGGTGCTGACATCCAGTGAAACATGAAGGTCTGGGAAAAGATGGGATGGTTTCACCCTCTCCCTGTAGGGGATGTTGGGAGGAGGTGAAACAAGAGGAGTAGAGATCGTAAGTGTGCTTTGCATGAGTTTGTTCTGAACAGCAGTATTTGAGGTACCTTGGAGATACACCAGAGAAGATGTCATATAGACCGTTGGCTACAGGAGCCTGGAACTCAATGAGCTCCAGGCCAGAGAATTAGCTGCTGAGCTTTCTGTGTTTCAGTGGTGATGGCAACCACATTTATGAGAGAAATCAAACAAAAATAATGTAGTGCAGAATAAAGCCTAAGCCCATGCTGAGATTGACCTTATCATTTATAACTACATAATGGAAACTCAACCTATGAAGAACTCAGAAAGAATTAGAATCCAGTACTTCTGACTGTTAGTATAAGTTCCTTTTCCATTATAATGCAATAGCCTTGTCCAGTCTTTGATACTTTGTATATTTTCTGTAATGTACACTCTCCCTGTGGAGAAGGCAATGGCACCCCACTCCAGTACTCTTGCCTGGAAAATCCCATGGATGGAGGAGCCTGGAAGGCTGCAGTCCATGGGGTCACTGAGGGTCGGACACGACTGAGTGACTTCCCTTTCACTTTTCACTTTCATGCACTGGAGAAGGAAATGGCAACCCACTCCAGTGTTCTTGCCTGGAGAATCCCAGGGACAGGGGAGCCTGGTGGGCTGCCATCTATGGGGTCACACAGAGTCGGACACGACTGAAGTGACTTAGCAATAGCAATAGCACACTCTCCCTGTGTGTGTAAGTAGCTGTGTATATATACACATGTATTCTATATATGTACACACATATCTGCACACATATGTAAGTCACATGTGACTAGGAAGAAGAAATGAAGTATACCTACACTGGTCCACCCACCCTCTGCTCTCACTGGGGGGATGTGGTACGTATTTAACATGGAGGCTATGGATGAGCCACTTGGAAGACGGGAACTTTGCCCATAAACAGGCACCCTTAGGGATAACACAAAGAATGAATGTCAATATCATGTGATTGGTGACAGTATTTGTCACATGTACTTACTAATATCCCTCTGCTGTATCTGGGTCTGTTGGGATACACGATGATGGATTTCTGATCAACTTTGTGTAGGAACCAGAGTGGCAGCTTCTTCTCCAAGCTGGTGTGAAGTTCCACCTAAAGTACGTTTGGGATTTATTGACAAGAATCACTGACGTTCTTGGTCCAGCCTCTAACTACCTGGTTGGCCAAATGCCAACATAGAAAGAGGCTCAGGCAATTACCCAGTTTCTCTGCTGAGGTTGTTGGGGGAAATCTTTGTCATGATTACTGACTCTCAGACCAGAGCAGGAATGCTCCACTGACACAAAGAACTGGCAGGGTGGGGGACCTCTCAGGGCTCAGACAATGCCTGTATTAAATAACTGTGTTCTCAGAAATCAGCAGTGTTTATCCATGAATTATTGGGAAGTCATTAGTGAGTTCAGTAAGTCATAATGGAATAGAACACTTACCTGCATGGCAATTCTCTTCAACAGTGCATGTTTCTGGACCTCAGCAATGTCACCAACTGCCAAACCAATCTGAAGGACAACAGGGCAGCGAATCACTATTGGTTTAATGACTCATCTAAAAGTCTGTGTGTTGTCCCTTTGACTACAGTCAGAGTGGGCTTGAAATTTACTAGCAGGGCCTCAAGACACTGTGCTTACATGCCGTACAGAAGCCTGCAAGGGCCTGTAGACCTTTGCAACAGTGGTGGTCACATCAGTGGGTCCAGTAGTCATACGTGTTCTCATGAAAAGTGAGGGCACAGATTAACCTGCACTTCATCGTAACTTAAAATAAAAATATGTTACTTTTGGACAAGACAGGGGTGAAGTGAAAGTCGCTCAGCCGTGTCCGACTCTTTGAGACCCCATGGACTACATATAGTCCATGGAATTCTCCAGGCCAGAATACTGGAGTGGGTAGCCTTTCCCTTCTCCGGGGGATCTTCCCAACCCAGGGATAGAAACCCAGGTCTCCCACATTGCAGGCGGGTTCTTTACCAGCTGAGCCACAAGGGAAGCCTGGGATTGGTGTAGCCATACAAAATGGTTGCAAACTCCAGGAGTTGAGCACTTGAGGGAAACAAGAGTGACCTGACATCATGGAAAAGCTAAAACATTAAACTGAGGGAATGGAAGGAATTTATATCTTCCATATATTTGGGGACGAAAAGGTACACTTTAAAGGTAGGTGAGGCTCTGATAAAATCTCCCTCTAGAAATCCAAGGCTAGGTAGAATTAAGTGAGGTAAGCTGTCAGCTCAGTTCTACTGAACCTGAATTAAATCAGCTACATTCACTCACTCTCTCATCACTTGTTAGGAACTTCGTACCTGTCTATGCCAAATCAGCCTTCTACAGGTGGTAGCCAGAGAGAAAAAACCAGTCCGTGCTCTCAAGGAGCTCAGAGTCAAGTGAACTCCATGAGAGAAGGACTCTGTCTGCCCAGGACACCACCGTATGCCCAGTGCTTAGAACAGTCCATGGGACTGCAAGACTCAGACATGACCTAGTGACTCAACAACAGCATGAATCAAAACATTGAGTAGTCTGTATTATTATTTATTTTTTTCCATCAACACAGCCTAGCACAGTCTCTGCTGTATAGTCAGATTCAGACAAAATGTACTGAATGTGTGCTTGTCCATTTAATTTATCTATAAATATTTATTTCTATGGACAGCCACACATTCAGTAACAATTTTGCCAGTGAAGGCTCCCCATGGACCCTGAATTGGGATGTATTTCTGTCTGCATCAACCAAGATGCCTGTGGCTGGAGCACACTCTCTGTGGAAGAGAACACCTGTGTCTGCTGAGGTCATCCAGGCTCTGACTGGCTCAGACGTGGCAGCTGAATGCTGCCGATGCCCTCTGCATGAGCGACTCTTCCCTGCTTGAATCTCTAGAGGGTCAATGAGAAATTCTAGGGCAGAGATGAGGTCTTAATCTTCCACTCCATGAAGGTCTCTGCCTAACCTCTGACCCTCAGCCCAACTGCAAAGCAGCACTCACCATTCATCATTACCTTATTACTCTGTCGATACTTTGTACTTCTTCATGGCATTTAGGGGTGATGTCAGGCTACACATTTATTTGTTTACTACTCATCCTCATGACAAGTTTATAGTCACGTCAGGGCTGGGTATTGGTCTGTTTTGTTCACCGCTGTTGGGCCTGGATCAGTGTCTGGCATTTTTGTAGATTCTTGGTAAATATTTGCCAAATAGATGCATCTTAGCATCTCCTAACCTCACACTGCCTGGCTCGCCCCAGGTACTAATGAATGTTGAATGATTTAATTTTATAGCAGTTCCTCTTCTCCCTTCGTGAAAGGAGACAAAAGAGGCTACGAAGCATTATCATTCTCAAATGTCCCAAGTGATCTACTGACAGCAAACAATAGGATAAATTACTTACAAGTAAATTCATGAGGACAATTGGGACGAACATGGTGAATATGATAAGGTGTACAAAGGAGAGAAGTGGATACTCCAGTTCATTCTTCAAATATGGCTCTAGGAAGGCATCGTGATAATTGATGTCTCCTAGCATCATGCTGAAGGTCTGGATTATAGAAAGGAATGGAGAGCTGAAAGCATCCTGGGAAAAGATAGTAAGGGGAAAATGAAATTCAAATTGTATATAATGAAAAAAAATGTTCCCTAGAGAGTAAAATGATAGAAATCACATTTAAAATACTTTTAAAAAAAATAGTCATAAGAATATGCTACTGAAATACAGTAATAAGAACTATTAATACTAACAAACTGGTGGTAAAGTCATCAAAAGGGCTTCCTTGGTGGCTCAGTGGTAAAGAATCTGCCTGCCAAGCAGGAGACACAGCTTCATTCCCTGGGTTGGGAAGATCCCCTGGAGGAGGAAATGGCAGCCCACCCCAGTAATCTTGCCTGGGAAATCCCATAGACAGAAGAGCCTGGTGGGCTACAGTTGATATTGTCACGAAAGAGTCGGATGTGACTAAACAACAACAGCAACAACAAAAGTCATCAGAAAGATCTTTTCTGCACATGTAACAAATCATCATGCACTACACATAAACTTCCTGACAATGGAAAAAGTCATTTACTTTTCCCTGTGATAAAAACCATGTGAATGCTATTATATCAGATAAAAAATATTCAAATATTGTGAGGTTATTATGAATTTTGTACACCATTAAGATTTAAGTATAAATATGTATTCCCAGTATTCACAGCAACAAAATCAACGACTCATGCAAATACCTCACCTGGATATTCAGGAGCACATAAAAGCAGAGTCCAAAAGCCACGAGAAGGAAGACAAACACAATTGTCGATTTCAACAGAGTTTTCATGATCACCTCCAACATCACGATAAAAATTCCACACTTTTCAAATCTAGGGACGTTTTGAAAATTACATTTATTCACTTTTGTGCTGAAACTGAATTTCATTCAGTGTCAATAGTTAATGAGGCACCAGGTACTAAGGTTCATAGATGAGATCATTGAGGCCATCTACTTTCACACAGGGACACGAGAACTTGTGAAGAGTCAAGCCTTTTATTTTCAAACTGTCAAACTGCTCTGTTTCTTTTGTTTTCACTTCTTCCTAACGTTTATCTTGAATTGTTTTACCACTTGGCCACTGAAAATTATTCACAGCTTCCCAGTATCAATGCTACCAATTGCTTACGGGCTTCCCAGGTGGTGAAGTGGTAAAGAATTCGCCTGCTAATGCAGGAGACGCAAGAGACATGGGTTTTATCCCTGAGTCGGGAAGATGCCCTGGGGAAGGAAATGACAACCCACTCAGTATTCTTGCCTGGGAATTCCTGTGGACAGAGGAGCCTGGCGGGCTACAGGTCATGGGGTTGCAAAGAGTCGGACGTGATTTAGTGACTACACAACTACAACAACAAAGGATGTAGAAGTCATTCAAGCTGGTTTTACCTCTGAAGATACAGTAAGAAGTTCATCCAATAGAGGAAAATAGCAACTGCTCCACACTGCCACTGCACGTATGCTGGTATCCTGATGAACAAGGGTGACACAAATATGATGCTGGTTGTGTAGATGATCCATTCGGCTGCGTTGTCCTTATCCAAAAAGTAATTCCTTTTCTGGGGTTGCAAAGAATAAAGAATTACCACACGTAGAGCCTGAGACCTGGCAACTTATGGATGGTTATATATATATGTAACCAGTAACAACATTTTTCCAGCATTACAGCTGGTGAGAAGTTTATGACCAAGGGGCCACCAGCTCTTGCCATCCCGGACTTAACTCAGAGTCTTGGGTACAGATCAGTATTAGAGGTGCCCCAGCCTCTCCTGCTGACCTGGCATTTTGGGAGCCTAAGCAATTCTATAAGTTTTGAGGCTTTACTCATAAAGTTCACTGCATCTTAAGGAAACTCCTGGGGGGTGCAAGTTGTTTTAGTAACTCCTTTCTGTCTATATAAGGACATGCACATGGATTTCTCAGGAAAATGAACTAAAGCTGCTTCTAAGGACGTTTGGGGTGCTAAGACTTAATTACCATAATGATTTGGTGTCATCTATTCTTAAATATTTCATGTTTTGAGCATCAGATTTCCTATAGGGTAGATAATTTACATATCAATAAGGAACTGTGGAGACCAAAACTAATAAAAAAATCATACAACTTTACAGTTCAATATAAACTATCATTTGTAATTCTCATCTTTAAAAAATAAAAATGACAAGAGATATTAAATAATATGCCCTAAATCATTTAAGGAACAGTGGAACAACACAGTCTTAACTCTCAGAGTTGTGACAATTTAGTGGAAGTGTGTGTGTGTGTGTGTGTGTGTACTTGTGATGTATAATATCAGACAAATGCAAAGCACTGTTATTACTACTAACATTCTTTAATGCAAATATCCTTGTGCTTATATCATGTAATATAGTAAATTCTTTCAGAAAATGAGGCGTTGTATAAAAGCTATATGACTTATAAAAAACACAAAATTATACCAAAAAATGAATAATGAGAGACTTAAAGCCTCTACCCTGAGAGATAAATGATTGATGCCATTTATCAACTTCATCAAAGACCTACACATAATTTACATAAACCTTGGGTCTGATCTGAATGTGTGTTCACCTATTTAAAAAGACCTTGTTGTCATTGTTGTCTAGTTGCTAAGTCATGTCTGACTCTTTGTGACTCCACAGACTGTAGCAGGTCAGGCTCCTCTGTCCATGGGATTTCTCAGGTAAGGATACTGGAGTGGGTTGCCATTTCCTTCTCCAGGGGATCTTCCCTACCCAGGGATCAAACCTGAGTCTCCTGGATTGGCAGGAGGATTCTTTACCACTGAGACACCTGTAAAAATTATGCAATAGAAACGTTCCCCAATTTCATTGTAACTTGAAATTTTATCTAATAAAGTAAAGCATTCCTATTAGGAAAGGAATTCAAAGATCCATTTGAAATGGAGTCTTAAGCCAAATAAACAGTTACACCTAAATTATCTCTGTAAACAGTGACACTTAAAATTATCAAATTGAAAAAATCTGTGTGTTAGCAAAATATGAAATATATCTCAGAGAAAACAGAAAAGTCTTCCAAAAGTTCATCGAAGCTGGGTAGACACATACGTACTAATAAAACTGGAACCACTTGCTTCAGATAAATCAAATAGGCACCATCCAATGCAGGAGCCTTATCTGAAATCATGTAATTTCTACATTTTTAAGAGTTTATACTTGGTATTTCTGATTTATACATTCATCCAGCTATGTGATTTTATTCTGACGTAAATTGTTTCAATAATTGTTTAGCAATTAATCTATATTTTGCATATTAAAATATTTGCTACTGTAAAGATATAAAACATATCATGTACCTGTTGGAAAATTTGGGCCACTTCTTTGCAGTAACCTAATATACTTGATAGCAAAACTAAAATCATACAGAAATTTATAGCAAAGGAATTCTGAAACAAAAAAGATAAACAGTTATAAAGGATATCAAAGAAAACAACACTTTTCTTCATCATTTTCACTATTAAACATTTGTTTTTATCTGCTTTTATTTCTAGGTACTGTCCATTTTTGCTTTAAACAGAAAACTCCTGTGATGCCAATATAAAGACAACACAGTCATTTCATAATGTCTTTATTAATAGAGGTTGCCAATTGAATTCTAAAGGATCTATATAATATTCTTTAACTGTGGTAAAATACATATAACATAAAATTTACATTTCAAAAATGTTACATTTTACATATAGAGTTACCTTTTAAAACATACAATTCTGTGGCATGAAGTACATTCGCAATGTTATACAGCTATTACCTAGTTCCATGCCTGTTTCATTATCTCCAAATGGAAATCCTGTCCCTTCTAAACATCATTTCCCCCTCCCCAGTATCCTTGGCAGCTAGAAATCTGCTTCCTTGTATATACTTAGTTGTTCAGTCATGTCCGACTCTCTGCGACCCCATGGACTGTACCCTGCCAGGCTCCTCTGTCCATGGGGATTCTCCAAGCCAGAATACTGGAGTGGGTTGCCATGCCTTCCTCCAGGGGATCTTCCCAACCCAGGGATCAAACCCAGGTCTCCCGCATTGAAGGCAGATTCTTTACCATCTGATCCTCCAGGGAAGTCCTTGAATACTGAGGTGGGTAGCCTATCCCTTCTCCAGGGGATTGTCCTGACCCAGAAATCTAACCAGGGTCTCCTGCATTGCAGGCAGATTCTTTATCAGCTGAGCTACCAGGGAAGCCCTCTTCCTTGTATATCCTATTTTAAATTTTTATACTTCAGCACCCATCTAAGTCAGGTACATGTCACCTTATACATGTGAGGTACACTGGCTCTCATACATGTCAATTCCTTTTGTTAGTTGATAAGCTCATTTATTGATCTATTTATTTATATTCCCTCTCATTCTACAAAGGGTTTTAGAAGTTGCTACATATATGAATTCTATAAGCTCTTTGTATTAAACAAAGTCTTGATAGTTCAGATTTATTATGAGGTTAAAGTGTTTTCTAAAGAAAAAATGCCCACAGTTCTGAAAATCTCTTGTTTTAAAAAGTTGGAATATAAAAACCAATTGAAGATACCTTGGTGTCTAAAATTTCTGAATGGTCACTAGTTTCATTGATGATTCCAGTTGAGTTGAAAGCCATACCTGGTCTGATACTGACAACAAGAAAGGTCATGGGAAACAGACCAAGACAGTAAGATCCTAGGTTCAAAACATGGGCTCTAAACCCATAAGCCAACCTACAAAACATAAGCAAACCACAACTGAGTAGTTTCAACCACAAATATTCAGTTAAGATACCTGCAGAAACAGGAGTTATAGTCTCTTCTGGAAATGTATTTGATAAGTTCATTGAACTTGAAAGATTTTGGAATTCGCCTTTTTCATTTCCAGAAAAGGAATCACGACTTCCTAGGAAATTATGACTTACTTTAAACCTCTCACCAATTAATGGAAGGAACTTTAGCTCTGACTCCAAGTTGAATGCTCTTCCCAGGAATACTCTTGTTACTTCATTGTCTGCTAAACTGCAGAGCCCAGGAATGCTCCTTTGTGTTTTATATAATGATCCCCCCAATATTTCATTTAATGCCAAAGATAAATTAATATCAACATTTTTAATACCAAAATTTGCCTTTGACATATTTCTTTTTAAAGTATAAAACATTAGAAGTAATAAAGTATTCAGATACCATTAAAAATTATTTAGAAGATTTTTTTATAATCAAATATTACTGGGTCAGTTTACTTTTTGTTTTGCAAGATTTTAAATAAATTTAATGAGAGCAACATTCAAAAGAAACACTACTTAATACCCACCATTTCATAAGTAAGTATTCTTTACACACAGGGTGGTTGAGAAGCTCTATGCGGTTATGTTGCACCATTGCCTGAGAAATAAGGAAAGATCAATAAAAATACAATCACATTAAACTCTTGAGTATAAACTCAGCTTTTTGTTTGCTGGCTTTATAACTTTATTTTGATTTTATCAAAACAACACTTGCTTATTTTAGAAACTTTGAAAAATCAAAAATTATATCAAGAATATATTTCTTTAAAAAAAAACACAAGCTAGAGAGAACCATTTTATACAGATGCTAAAATTATTTGCATAGAACAGATGTGAAAGTCAGTTGTCATCACCAGTCTTATGGGCATAAAATCCACATGTCTCTTCTTCCTTCACACTCCAAGTCCTCAGTAAGCCTTTTAAAGATTTTTTTTCTGATGTGGACAATTTTTGAAATCTTTATTGAATTTGTTACAATATTGTTTATTTTTTATGTTTTGCTTTTTTTGGCCATGAGGCATGTGGGATCTTACCTCCCCGACCAGGGATTGAACCGGTGAACCGGCACCTCCCTGCCTTGGAAGGGGGAGTCTTAACCACTGGACAGCCAGGAATTCCCATCAGCCAGCCTTTTAGATTTCACATTAGGTGATGGCTGGTACCATGGTCTGTATCAAAGCCTTCCACATAGGGAAATGAACTTTAAGGTAAATGAAAGTTCTTAATTGATCTAGAACAGTGCTGTCCAATGGAACTTTCTGCAGTGATGAAAATTTCTATATCTGTGCTGTTGAGCAAAAGAACTACAAACCACATAGGCTTCTGAGGGCCTGAAACATGGCTACTGCAAATGAAGTAATGAATTTTTAACTTGATTTTAATTTTCATTAATTTTCATTTAAGCAGTCACATGTGGCTCAGTTACTATATTAGAGAGAACAGATCTGGATCCTACACCATCATTTGCCATCCAGCCTTCAAATGTTTTCTTTCACATGCACACAAGCTTTTGTGTTGCCAATATTTACACCACAAGTCTGCTGCTCCACGTGGCTAAAATCTGTTGAAACTAGTAGCTGCTGTCCTTTTAGACCAGAAACCCACTCATCTGATACCTGTTTTCCTCTGCAGTTATTTGAGTTTGAAACTCCTGGTTTATCCTGAAGCAGATTGTTTGCATGGCTTTCATGACCTCACTTACAAGAAATGTAAAAGCTCTCTTTGGAATAAAAACTGGTTTGGATCCAGTCTCTTGGGAAATTTGGGTCCAAACTGTGTGATTAGTGCCTGGGTTGGTTCTGGGTTTCAGATTGGGTTCACTCTTCCAGAAGGATATAAGAGCTGCTGAGAGGTTTGCGTTTACCCTGGAGGCCAGTGGTTAGCTGAATTTGGAGTCGATGACTGTAAACTGTCACCCCCTGCATTTTCCTGGGGTTTTTACACTGTTGGAAACTCATATACGTATGTCTGCATTGAAGTGGATGGAGGTAGGAGCAGATGCTGATGGTCAGCCTGTATTGTTTATGGTTTATTGGATTCTGGGTTGGGCAGGTCTAGCATGACCATTAGGACTAAGGTGATCAACAGTGTGGAACTTTAAGGGCACCAAATTACAAATCATTTTGTATGATTGCTTTCTTTACTAACAAATAAAGAGTTAGGCTGCATGGCATACACAGAGATCAAACTATAAATCTGGAATTCTCTCCAGACTCCTTCCTGGAACTATCATACCAAAACATTACAGAATTCATGTAGAAACTACCTGAATAAGGAAAATAGTGGACTTACATTGAGAGTTAAAAGAGGCTCATATACGATGTCCGGTACAGGTGTTCCTTTTTTGGTGAATTCTAATGGACACTGAAGATATGTGAAATTATACTCGATCTGTAGAAGATAACAATTTTTAAAAATTGCAGTCTAGCATAGGCCCCCGAAGTCCTTCTTAACACATTAAATATGCAACCCTATCAATTTGCTGAAAATTAAGTGATTCAAATAAAGTTGAGCCATTTAACCTGAAGAAAAGTAAATAAGCTATTCTGTATTCATTTCAAAAAATAAATGTGCCAACAGGGTATTTGATTCCTTTCTAATAACTCTCTAGTTGTGGGGAAAAATGCCTTATAGAAAGACCACTTAGCTCTTTTAGAATTTCATTCTTCAGGCAATATTACACAAGAAAATATAAAGATATAAATAATAAGGCTAAATAAAACTATTAGAAACAATTAAATCATGAGAGAAAACTGAAGATCCAAGGGAAAAATTATCTCATAAGTAGATAATATAATAATATGAGAAATGAAGACAATTACCATCTTTTGAGATTCTGGAGTTCTAGTAACATTATTTTTACTATTCCTTAAAGAGTTAGAATGCATTTCAAGTTATTATGACAAAATAAACTTACATGGTAGTCTTGGGAGGACTTGTCTTCTGTGGAAGGCATCACGCAAAAATCTAAAAGTACCTTTGAGAGAAAAAGACTGGCAAAGCTATTGGGCAGGAGACTAGATCCAAGACGGAATTTGGTCCCATTTCTAAAATAATACCCACGATATTACCTTCCCCTTCCTTTGCTTCTTGTACCTCAACGTCTTGTACACTATGATCTAAGTCATTCAGGAACAAAGTCTAAAACATGAAGTATTAACACGTACCACTGCATGCCTCAGCAACACCAAGTGATATAGAAAAATACGCACCTGAGAATGAAACTGCATTTACTAAATTTTAGGTAAGAAATATTCCATTTGCTTTGCCTAAAACTTGATGTCTTTCTGGGTTCCTAGAAAATATGTGGATGATTGAGGATTCCTTTGCTTAGCAACTTCTAGTGATAACTTAATTGTCTCTAACCGAGACCTTCCAGCTGAGTCCTGAGTTCTTCCCATAGTCTAGTTTGCTTCTTCTATATCACCTGATCCTGGAATATTGTGCTTGCTTCTGTACCTGGCTTACTGAGCAACACTGACAAAGTTCACATGCAAAGTGGTGTGGACAGGATGTTAGGCCACGAATATTATAATGACAAACAGTTGGAGGCCCTCGAGATGCTCAATTAAGGGAGAAATCACTTAAGAGTTAAACGTTAGATCCTCCCCTGGGAAGTGTAGGGACAGATATTTTGTGGGGGTTCCTGTCTACTACATAAACAATTTGAGTAACCCCAAATCTGTGTGCTGGGACCTTTCTGGTGGCCCCAAATCATGATCCTGAGAAAGAAATTCTGCCCAGTCAGTCTGCCCTCCTGAAACCAGATGTGGACACAAGGCCCCAGGTGACCCCATTAGTGGGTCCCTTGGAGTTCCTGGGACATCTGGTCGACCCCACCTGCAGGACACAACGGTAGAGGGTTAGATAGCACCCTGAAGGGGAGACACAGGAACTCAGGCCCCACTGGGAGGGCATGCCTGTCGTGGCTGGTCTCAAGCACCAAGGCAACTTAAAAATTTTGAGGCAGTCTCTGTTGATCATGACCCAGCATCAGTACTAGGAGTCATAACAGACATCATGAAAAAGAAAGACAAGTCCAGTCAATTGTGCTGTGCAAGGAAGAACCAGACACAGGCCTGGCTATTACAGTTTGAAAGCTTTGTAATAACCAGCGTAGGCAAACTGAAGGCTGGGCTACCAGAGGAAGGGGAGGGTCATGGGGGAAGGATTGTGTTTATTATACAAATATGTGATGTGAGGCTAAACTAAAAGACTTTTAATTCCCCCTAGCTAAAAAAAAAATTCATAATACGAAAATAATACCAAGTCATTATATAAAATGAACTAGAAAATATATAGTAACATGAAGAAGAAAAGAAAAACCAAATCATAATCACAACTGTAATTCCTATTAGCATTTTGGAATAATTTCTATGTTTTCCATATGTGAATATTTATAACTTTTTATTATTCATAATGCTGCAGGAAGCATCATTGCATATAAATCTTTCTATACATCTGATTATTCATTAGGACAGATCCAAACAACTGGAATTACTGAGTGACAAAATCTGAAATCATGTTTGCAACTAATAGATGCAAATTTGAAACAACCACATGCATGCCCCCAAACCCCCACATCTAGAGGCTTTATTCAGCTGGCAACCTCCACTAGTGCTCTCTGCTCTAGACTTGGATTGTTTGAATAAAAAAAAATATGTTTAACATATTTTCCTACATTGCATATAACCACTAACAGGATTTTTTAATCCAAGTAGGTCCTTCTCAAATTTGTTGGCTAGATTCCCTTGTAGCCTATATAAAACTAGACGCTTAACTTTAAAGATGGAAATTGCTATGTTTAGGTTGTAATTACAACAATAAATCTTCACATTTTATTACACGCCAAGCATATACCCAAAGGATTTTTGTTTTTAGAACTTACTTTCATGCATTCAGGGAGGTATTCTACCAGTTCTATAACTGGACATCTATTGGTAGGAGAACAATGATTAAAAACCTTGAAACATTCTCCCCATCTGTAAAAAAATAATAAACACAATTCTTAAACTTTCTGTTGTGTGCAACAACAGAACTACCAGTTGAAATTCAAGATTATTATGTTTAGGAGAAACTGATTGGTTCCAATGGAATCAATATGTGAACTGAAATCAATCCAATAGAGTCCTTGTTCATTCATGGAAATTAGAAATGTGTGCAAATTCAAGGATGGCTGTTATAATCACTGTTCTGACTCTTTATCTAAATGCCTTTTCAAGAAGGTAGGTTTTGACCTTGATTCCTCCTGAAGTCATGAAGGGGCATTACTTTCAAAGCTGGTCATGCTGTATGGAGATACCCACATTCACAAACATACAACAGCAACATAGTACTGGGAGCATGACACTTTACCTTTAACCCAGGCACACATCATGTATTGAATTAAACTACAAAGTAACATGTGTCAGGGCTTCCCAGGTGGCTCAGTGGTAAAGAATCTGCCTGCCAAGCGGGAGACAGTGGGTTCGGTCCCTGTGTTGGGAAGATCCCCTGGAGAAGGGAATGGCAATCCATTCCAGTATTGTTGCCTGGGAAATCACGTGGACAGAGGAGCCTGGTGGGCTACAGTTCATTGGGTTGCAAAAGAGCAGGACATGACTGCACAACTAAACAAGAACAACATGTATTAAGTACATTAATAACCACGGGCTCTGTGAGAACATTGCAGATTTGCATCTTTCTTTACTGCCATCTGGTTGGACAGGATAAGGAGATGTTTATGATACTAAGAATGAAAGAAATCTATAACAGGAGGTAAAAAAGAGCCCATTTATCTCCAAGATCCTATCTTTGTAATAGGAGGCTAGTTCTAAAAGCTACCCAGACATATTTTCTGTTAACCCTATCAGTAAAGTCTATCTAGGATATCTGTACCATCAATAGAAAACTCCAGGTTGCACTGATGAGTGCTTCTAAGGAAATGGGCCAGGGGACCTGGAGACTTCCCATGCTCCAAACACAGGCTTGGTCTGCTATGAATATGAGATTGCTCATCTCTGAGTCCACTACTGGGGGACACTGGGCCTTGGTGAGAATCAATCTGTGATGACTAATACATAGAACAGATTATGTTTGAGACATGGGACAAACTACCCTCCAACTTCATCATTAAAACTCCTTAGAGTACAGTTTAAAAAAACCCACAGCCACACAAAATCATGGGCTAAAGGAAATTTCATTTCCTGGCACTGGTAACAATAGGGATTTACCTTGGAGAATATTTTCACCAACATCCAGTTTGGGGGTTTCCATTGGGCAGGAGAGCTTCAGGCAAGTTCAGGTGAGTCAGGGCAGAGTTAGCCTGAGAATGACCATGGTGCCACAGACTACAGACACCTGACCCCTGGGAGCCTCACAAGAGTGCTGTGAAGTGGGTCTGTGCTCCCATCACTTAGAAATGGAAACTGAAGACCAGAGAGTTTAAGCAACTCTTTGGGTGTCTGTGGTCACTCAAAGAGTTCATTAAAAACTTTAGGGAAACAACTGACATTTTAAAATGTTGACTTTTGCATCTGTCTCTAAGGCAAGGGAAATAAAAGCAAAAATAAATAGGACCTAATGAAACTTAAAAGTGTTTGCACAGCAAAGGACATCATTGACAAAAAGACGACCTACTGAATGGAAGAAAAGATTTTCAAATGATACGATGCAGCTCATATAATTCAACATCAAAAAACAAACAACCTGATTTTAAAAAATGGACAGAAGACCTCTATAGACATTTTCCCAAAGAAGACAAATAGATAGCCACCGGGCACATGGAAAGATGCTGCTAATCATCAGAGAAATGCAAATTCAAACCACAATGAGATATCAGCTCACACCTGTCAGAATGGCTATTGTCAACAAGAACACATATAACAAATGGTGGCGAGGATGTGGAGAAGAGGGAACCCTCATACATTGTTGGTAGGAATGTTAATTGGTACAGTCACTATGGGGGTGCTTCAGAAAGATAAAACTAGAACTACCATATGATGAAGTAAGTCCACTCCTGGGTATATAGGTATACAGGATATATAATCCTAAGGAAAAATAAAAACACTAACTCAAAAATATACATGTACCACCGTGTTCAAAGCAGCATTATTTACAGTTGCCAAGGTATGGAAGCAACCTGTGTCCATCAACAGATGAATGGATAAAGATGTGGTATATATATGTGTGTGTGTATATATATATACATATAGATAGATAGATGTAATGGAATATTACTCAGCTGTAAGAAAGAATGAAATGTTGCCATTTATAACAACACATATGGACTTGGGAGGGTATTATGGTAAGAGAAATAAGTCAGAAAGACAAATGCTTTATGGTATCACTTATATGTGAACTAAAAATAAAACAAATTAGTGAATATTTTAAAAAAGAGAGACTCGTGGATATAGAGAATAAACCAGTGGTTACCAGGAGGGAGAAGGAAGAGGGGAAGAACAAAATAAGAGTAGGGGATTGGAGGTACAAACTACTATGTATCCAACACATAAGCCACAAGGATATAATGTATAACATGGATTATAGGCAATATTTTAGAAAACTATAAATGGAATATAACCTTTAAAAATTGTGAATCACTGTGTTATACACCTGGAACTTACATAATATATTGCACATCAACTAAACCTCAATTAAAAAAAGGAAAAATAAATAAAAATGGTGATCGACAGCTGAAACTTTGATTCTTTTTCTCCTCCTGCTTCCTCTAGGATTATCCCCAGTGCCAGAGGACACTAGACACTTGAGGGCAGGACGGCAGCGTACCTTTTGCTCCTGATGGTCGTGAGGACCACCTCCTTTCTCTTATTGTGGATTGCAACATGCAGGAAGGAGGCCTGCTGCTTGTTCAGGACCACATCAGCATCGTAGCTCAGGAGCATGGAGACGGCTTTGGCATGGCCCTCCCTCGCCGCAAAGTGAAGCGCGGTGTTCTTTCAGAGAAAACAGAACCCGGACAATCCAGTGACAAAGGCTACTCATCCTTTGGCTATTTTACAGCTTTGTTTCACTGTTGAATTGCTTAAGATATTATTAACAAAACTATTTAATGACAAAGAGTTAAAATTTGGGGCTCCCCCAGTGGCTCAGCGGTAAGGAATCTACCTGCCAATGCAGGAGACCTGGGTTTGATGCCTGATAGGGGAAAATCCTACGTGCCGTGGAGCAACAAAGCTCCTGCATCGTAACTGCTGAGCCTGTGCCACCACTACGGAAACCACGCACCTAGAGCCTGTGCTCCACAAGAGAAGCCACCACAAGGAGAAGAAACCTGTGCACCACAACTGCAGAGTAGCCCCCGCTTGCCACAGCTAGAGGGAAAAATCCATGCTCTTTCAAAGGTCTAGCACAGCCAAAAATAAAGTAAATTTTTAAAAAATCACAGGTTGATAAAAGGTTGCCAGTCTCTAGTTTTGCCACAAAAAGGCATTTTAAAAAGCAATGATAGTCCTCTAGGCTCTGTCATTTCGTGAAAGAACGTACATTTCAATACTCATTCTCCAAAAAAGAATGAAGGACATTATAGTGGACTGAAGGACAGTCTTTCAAATCAAATATGCTTAGTTTTAGGGAAAACTTACCCCTGTTCTCTTCATTTCCCTTGGGTGAAAATTTTATCATCAATTCACGTGGGCCTGTAACAGGCCTCTGAGAGACTCACCAGCTGTCCTCAACATACATCCACCCCTTGGGGCTGTCTCCTTATTCTGTTCCCCTTTGACTCTTTCCTCACTAACAGTCTGCATAATAAGGGATAGTTAGGGAGTCTGGGATGGACATGTACACACTGCTATCTTTAAAATGGATAACTAACAAGGACCTAACAAGGACCTACCAGGAAACTCTGCTCAGTGTTATGTGACAGCCTGGATGGCAAGGGAGTTTGGGAGAGAATGAATACATGGATATGTATGGCTGAGTCCCTTTGCTCTCCACTTGAAGCCATCACAACATTGTTCATCAGCTGTACTCCAAAATAAAAGTACAGCTGTTCATCAGCTGTACTCCAAGTATACATGTCCATTCCAGACTCCCTAACTATCCCTTATTATGCAGACTATTAGTGAGGAACCCAATATAGGTTCCCAATATAGGAACCCAAGAAGGGAAAAGAAGGTTTCTGGCAATGTTGGAAGGTTCCTCTATGCCAAGATTTGGGGTAGGTATGAGGAACACAGTACATACCCCTTCTTCATCTAGCCGATCTGTGCATTTCAAGTTAGTGTCAAGAATAACCTTCATGGTCTGAGTATACCCGCCCAAGGAAGCATGATGCAAAGCAGTCCAGCCATTGTGGTCACTGTTAAAGAAGAGAAAACGTGTGCATTTACCTTACAGATGAAAAGGGGAAGGACACCTCCCAATTGAAAGTGGGTCTGATGATCAGAGAAAACAAACCATACCTGAGATATTTGAGTTCTAGCAAGTAATTATGTATTGTTGTTATTGTGTTGCTAAGTTGTGTCAGACTCTGCAACCCCATGGACTGGAGCCCACCAGGCTCTTCTGTCCACGGGATTTTTCAGGCAAGAATACTGGAGTGAATTGCCATTTCCTTTTCCAGGGGATCTTCCCAACTCAAGGATCAAACCCACATCTCCTGCATTGGCAGGTGGATTCTTTAGCATCTGAGCCACCTGGGAAGCCCAAATATGTATTGCCTGGTTAATTAAACATGAGTTAATTTCAAGCTTAATTGGTGGCTCAGATGATTAAGAATCTGCCTGCAATTCAGGAGACCCAGGTTCGATCCCTGGGTCGGAAAGATCCTTTGGAGAAGGTAATGGCTACACACTCCAGTATTCTTGCCTGGAGATTTCCATGGACAGTAGAGCCTGGTGGGCTGCAATCCATGGGTAAAAGTTGCAAACTCTCAGTTATAAGATAAATACTAGGGATGTGGTGTATGACATGAATAAATATAATTAAAACTGCTGTATGTTATAAATGAACATTAACAGAGTAAACCCTAAGAGTTCTGATCACAAAGAAAAATTTTTTTCTTTTTTTTTCTTTTTCCATTTTTTGGTATCTGTATGAGATTAAGGGTGTTCGCTGAACTTACTGTGGTAACCCTTTCATGATACATGTGTTTTACCCCTTAAGCTTACACAGTGTCAATTATAATCTCAATAAAATTATAAAAGAAAATAAATAAAGTCTATAAACACATTATCAAACACTTCGGGTGAGTGAAACTGGAGTTAGCATGTCTGTGTCATACATATTTTCTTTAAGGCTGTAATGTACTTATACACACTATTTTCAATATTGCTTTATTCTTTCACTGAATATTGTATCAAAAATTTTCCATGATGGTGTTATTAGTCCTTGTGGTTACCATTCATGGCTAATAATAATAATGATGATCATTATAATAATAATATCATTATACAAAACATGGATAGAAGATGCTTAGCTTATTGCCACTTATTTTTTTCTAAAAGTTCAGGTCTAAAGAGATTGTTCCTCTCATACTCTCAAAAATTCTTACTTGATCCTTTAGGAAAATGTCTGTCTTTTCTCTCAGAAATTCAAGATATGAATACAGTGAACACTTGCCTTTTTTCCAAATTAGACATAGAAAAAAATGTGTGAGATACTGATACAATTTAATTTCAGGGCCAGTGAGTAACCATATTAGGTGCAAGAGACACCTCGCTATTACAGTTATGACATAGTTATGCAAGAGCTCTTGTCTTCTGGGTTCACCTAGGGTCCCCTTTGCAAGTCTGTTGCCTGGTGTTCATTTGGAAGCAGGAAGGAGCTAAGCAGAACATTCATTTCACGGCTGCATCATTGCTGTGCTGGGGTTGGTACTCTGATAAAGAGATGTGTTTTTTAACATTAGCCTAATAAACTCTCTGCTACCATGTTGGTGCAATTAGAAATTAGCCCATCATACATCTATGAAACGCTTCTGGGTTTTCCTTTTATTTTTACAAAGATGTCATTTAATGATGCCACTTTTTATTGTACTTAATTATTTTAACTTGGGCTTCCAGTGGCTCAGACAGTAAAGAGTCCACCTGCAATGCAAGAGACCTGGGTTCAATCCCTGAGTTGGGATGATCCCCTGGAGGAGGGCATGGCAACCCATTCCAGTACTCTTGCCTGGAGAATCCCCATGGACAGAGGAGCCTGGCGGTCTACAGCCCATGGGGTCACAAGGAGTCAGACATAACTGAGCAACTAAGCACAGCACATTTTAACTTGGTTTTGTTTCATGTGTTAGATTTCTTTTGTAGTGAAATTCAGGAAATTTTTATGTCTCATGTTGCAGCTTAAAGGAAGTTCTTCATGTCCATCAGTCATCATACTGAATGAGATGTAGAGTCTTTGATTTGTATAGCATGTGTGTGTGTGTCTGTAAAAACACACTGCCTTGTATCTGCCAAAACAGCTGATAGCATGATGAAGGTATATAGGAGAAGGGATATCTCAAAGATTCTGGAAATTACACAAAGCCACTTATTCTGTGACTCTGAACAAGGCCTTCAGCTCTATGAACCTCAGTGTTTTCAGTTGGAAATAATACTGACTTCCCTTTCAATATTTAATAAAGCATGTTATGTTTTGAGGATTAAGTGAAATGGGTAAAAGTACTTAGTGTGATTGAAAGGGAGATATTATAATCAAAAATAAAATATAAAAAAAGCCTGACAATGTCTAGCCAGTTACAAAGAAGATGTAAATATTGCAATCTTATATCCTCACCTGAGAAATAATGCGCCCTTTTTCAGAAGTAGCTGAACAACTTTATCATGCCCATTCTTTGCAGCCAGGTGGAGAGGAGTCATTCCGTGCAGGTCACCTTCATTCAAAAGCCTTGTGTCACTTATGTCTTGCAGGAGCCTCTGACAGGTATTAATACGCCCATAACTTGAAAGAAAAAAAGTTTGATATTTTCAAAGCAAATATTTAACAGAAAGAGGACATGCTTGTATGTCGCTTAAAGTGACCCTTACCTGGCTGCAAAATGCAGGGGTGACTTCTTATCTTTGCTTTTGGAATGAATGGACACATTAAAGTTGAGGAGGTTGTTTACAGAGACAGGGACCCCCTGTCGACATGCATAGTGCAGAGGGGTGCACCCATCATTGTCCTCGTCCATCACCAGCTCTTTTATATGTTGCATCTATGGGAAAGATGGATATTCTGAATATAACTCCGTGATGATGCTAACAGAGTTTTTCAACCTATTTTATAGGATAGTATTTTCTAACAAGGACCAATATATACACCTGAGTGGAAAGTATAAATAACCTTAAGGGTTATATACTAGGGACTTCCCAGCTGATGCTAGGGGTAAAGAACCTGCCTGCCAATGCAGGAGATGCAAGATATGTGAGTTCGATCCCTGGGTCGGGAAGATCCCCTGGAGAAGGAAATGGCAACCCACTCCAGTATTCTTGCCTGGGAAATCCCATGGACAGAGGAGTCTGGCAGGCTACAGTCCATGGGGTTGCAAAGAGTCGGACACAACTGAACAACTAAAAACACACACAAGGATACTAGAGTAAAATAAATGCAGATGAAGATGTGTGCTCTGTCTCCCTATAATGTGTATTACTGTATTAAAGGCGCTGAGAAATCCTAAGAATAGGAAATGTATTTAATATTTTAAACCCAGCATTTTCCAAATTGTATTTGACCATAAACCAACCTTCTCATCTCTCCCTTCATTTCACCCCCCATGCCCAGCCCAATAATACTTAACAGCTTAATATTAATGTGCTCTGTTAGTCAAAATTAGCAAAACTGTTAAATTAGTGTCACTTTAAAAAAATGAATAAAATTAAATGAAATTAACATCACTTCATCTTTTAAATAAAAATCAAATGGCAAATGAGCAGCTTAAATCAATCCATAAACATTTTATATTTTAGATATTCAAATATATTTGACTCTTTAAGACACAGACTATATTAGAATCTATTAAAAAAGTATGATGCACTTCAAATGTACCTAATAGTCACTCAGTAAGTATTAGTTGGTGAATATAAATATAGAGATAATGTTTTCAATTTGTCAACAAGCATGCTGAGTAGTTTTTCTTCATTGATTAGGAAGTGCTGCTAATTCACTCATGTACTTGACTTCTCAATTGATACACAATTCATAATGATCCAAGAGCGAAGGAAAGGCATTCTATTATAGATAAGGATATATGGAAACTCTCCATAACTTAGAAAACAGTCCCAATGTAATTTATTATTATCATTATCATAATTATCACTGCTGCTGCTGCTGCTAAGTCGCTTCAGTTGTGTCCAACTTTGTGCAACCCCATAGACGGCAGCCCACCAGCCTCCGCCGTCCCTGGGATTCTCCAGGCAAGAACACTGGAGTGGGTTGCCATTTCCTTCTCCAATGCAGGAAAGTGAAAAGTGAAAGTGAACTCGCTCAGTCGTGCCCGACTCTTAGCGACCCTATGGACTGCAGCCCACCAGGCTCCTCCATCCATGGGATTTTCCAGGCAAGAGTACTGGAGTGGGCTGCCATTGCCTTCTACTATGTTGTAAATATTCAAATATGACATCTTTCTTTAAAAATAAAATTTAAATTCCAGACTCAGCCTTCAAAGGAATAAAAATCATAATAAATGAAATCACTTTACCCTCTATTGAACCCAACTCATTTTATGGAAATCCACACATATGTATTACCTGCAAAAACTCAGGATGCAAATTTTTTAATCCATAAGGCTGTTGAACAGTCAAATGCAAAAAATTACGTCCAAGATTATCTTTTATGTCCACACGGGCACCTAAAAAGCACAATATAAATACAACTCCTACTCATTTATTTAAAGCATAGCCTATGGTGGATTTTCAATGTAAGAAAATAAAAGACTGACTTAAAACTTTGCCAGTGTTTAAGTTAGAGAACTTTATTTAGGTAAGAAAACTAAACATGGTTTAAATGTGTTTATCTTGCAGTGTGCATGTGTGTGTACAAGGGGTAGAGAATGTGTGATTTATTACATTATTTAATATATGAGGTCTCATCTTTTAACACATAAAATAGAATTATAGAGAGATTAGAGATCAAGGGAGAAGAGGTGAAGGTATCTCTTTTCTTCATTATCAGACTGGGTTAGTATCTAAAATGGGAACAGTTATAGCACCTACATCAGGTGGATTGGTTCACTGAGAGGATGCAGATAAAGTGTTTAGTGACATGCCTGGGATGTAGTCATCCCCTTACAAAGGTTATCAATTCTTGTTCTGAAGTTATCTTTCCAAGTATTATGCCCTACTGGGCTGAGAATTATTCTAGATATGGGAAGTATCCCATTTGTGTTCACAGCACCTGGCCCACACACAGCCTGGCACACAGTAAATGGACACTGAGTGTTTAACCAACCGAGTAACAGTTCTAAAGGCCTGGTTCAGCCCCTCTTAGTACCTTTAGAGAGGAGCAAATTTACAGTATTCCAGGATGCAGAAGCAGTTGCTAATAGAAGTGGAGACCGTCCTTCAGAATCGGTGATATCAATATCTGCTCCCTAAAATAAAACAAGTCATTCAACAAAGAGCCTATGAACAGACAAAACAGCTCACACTACAGTCTGTAACTTAGTGTTCATTCATTGGGACAGAATGTCCAAAATACAGCTAGCACTCAAGCACATGACTGCTTGACATTTCCCTGTAATTCGTGTTGCATGAATCATAGAGAAAATCAAGGCATTATTCTCTAACTTCAACAACTGAAGTCTTTCCCACATGTTAATCTTTTGACTGACATCTGGCAGTAGATCTATCTTTCTGCCAAAATCATAAAATGTTGACCTATATCACTAGTTTAGTTCCCACTGTAAGAGAAGATTGTTAAATATCTGTGGTTAAAAAAAATCTAAGTTTATTTCATTTGTCATTTTAAAAGCATTCACAAGAAATCATTCACTTCTATCGCCAAAATAGTGGATCCTGGGAGCTCTCATCATAAGGAAAAAAAATTTTTGTAACTTTCATGGTGACAGATGGTAGCTGGACTTGCTGTGGTGGTCACTTTTCATTGTATACAAATACTGAATCATGCTCTACACCTGAAATTCACATAATAGTACATGTTAATTATAACTCATGAAAAAAAAAACTGTTCTCTTTTTAAAAACTCTACTTCATCTGAAACAGATGAACTGAAATAACTGAATTGTAATCATTCAAATCCTAAAGTAAAATCTTAGTCAAATGTTAAAAAATGTTTGCATTTAAGAAATCACATCTCATATATATATATTTCAAGGGAATAAGTTGGTACTTACCATTACATATTATGGTTATAATATTTGATATGACAAGAAACAAAAACTTTTTAAAAGTTCATGGAAAGAATTCTATCTTTTGCACAGGGTAATAAAAATAGCTTAAACTCCGACTGGGGCTAGGATTCTGTTCTTTTGGGACCCACTGAATACAGATGACAAGGGCAGCCTGATAGTGATCAGAGAGGTCCTGCCATCCTCTTACAGAAGAGAGGGCTATATTTGCAGGAAACTGTGAATAACAAAACTCTGGGCTATAATGAGTCTTCCAGGGATTCTCCTATGTAAATACCACAATTTCAATAGTTGCTATTGACAACAAGCACAGGTTAAATACTCCAAGCCAGACTCCATTCATTACTGATATGATGGGGCTTAAATAAATACATCATAGACTCATCTGTAGAAAGGGCTTACTAAAATTGAACCCAAAAGCTGACTGAGTGAAAAAGGTCTTGTGCTTTCACTTGTAACAAACCTTGGACAGTATTTTTAGTTCTTCATGTTTTCATTGTTTGAAAGCTGGCACGGAGGCAGCAGGGGCAGAAGATTATAATGGGAGGTGAAGGGCACACTTGCTTTCTGTCCCGCCTCCACCTGCAAGCCACTTGTACTGAAGAGGGGTTGACAGAGTCAACAAGCCTGACCCTTTCCCAGGACTGGGTCACAGGAGAGCATTCCTTGCCATGAACCTATCAACTCCCCACAAAAAATGCATTGATATGGGCATCAAAAGTACACTCTGGTACTTCTAGCTTCCTGGCAATGAGGTTTGGCCATTATGCATTCATATACAATATACCCTATTTGTGAATGTATCAAGTATCTTTTTTTCTTCTAGTTTTATTGAAATATAATTGACATGTTGTTGTTCAGTCGCTAAGTCATGGCCAACTCTTGGTGACCCCATGGACTGCAGCACTCCAGGCTACTCTGTTCTCCACTACTTCCCAGAGCTTGCTCAAATTCATGTCCATTGAATCAATGATGCTATCTAACCATTTCATCCTCCACCACCCTCTTCTCCTTTTGCCTTCAATCTTTCCCAGCATCAGGGTCTTTTCCAATGAGTTGGCTCTTCACATAAGGTGGCCAAGTATTGGAGCTTCAGCTTTAGCATCAGTTCTTCCAAGGTGGTTCAGACAGTAAAGAATTTTCCTGCAATGCAGGAGGCCCAGGTTTGACCCCTGGGTCGGGAATATCTCCTGGAAAAGAGAATGGCAACCCACTCCAGTATTCTTGCCTGGAAAATTCCATGGACAGAGGAGACTGGTGGGCTTATGGGGTCACAGAGAGTTGGACACGACTGAGTGACTAAAACCTTCATTTTCATAACTGACATATAGCACTGAATAAGTTTAAGGTGTGTGGCATAATAATTGGACTTACAGATATCATGTAGTGATTATCACAGTAAGCTTAGTGTACATCCCTCATCTCAGAGATACAAAATTAAAGACATAGAAAAAATTTTCAAAATGTTTTGCAAATGTATCAATCATCTTTTTGTAAACTCTTTTGCTTGTAGGCAAGAAATCAAAGAGAAAAACAACTATTGTATATTAATGCATATGTGTGGATTATAGAGCAATGGTACAGATGAACCTATTTGCAGGCAGGAATGAAGATGTAGAGAACAGATGTCTGGACACAGGGGTAGGAAAGGGTGGATGAACTGAGAGAATGGGATAGACATATATACTACCATGTGTAAAACAGCACAGGAACCTCAGCTTGGTGCTCTGTGGTGACCTAGATGGATGGGATGGGGGAATGGGAACCAAGAGGAGGAGGATGTGTGTATACGCATAGCTGATTCACTTAATCGTACAGCAGAAACTAACACAATATTGTGAAGCAAGTATACCCCAATTTGAAAAGTTTGATTGAATTTTGAAGATCCATGGTATGTAATTATATGATTTTTCAACCGTAAATAGTAATAAAAAATAAATCTGTCAAAGAAATAGTTACCACTGAAATTAAGTAGTCAGCTAGTTCATGGTGATCAAATAATGAGGCTCTGCAAAAAGAGAATTATAAGCATATTAAGGAACTATTGATATAAATATACACAATAAAGCTACTATTCAATATATTCAGAAAGTGAGTTTAAAGGATCATTGAATAACATGATAAAAGGCTAGAGAGTTAATAACCTTTCAAAATCTACAATTGGATTCTGATTAGGGTAACTTTTCAAGTAGGAGTAATAGAGAAAGATAAAATACATCACAAGATTTTCTTCCTCATCTTTCTGCAAACCTATTTTCTCCTTGTAAAAAAACCATCATGAACATGTTCTGAAGTGAAGAGTAAAATCTGTCCTAAGAGTTTAAAATAAAGGCCAAAAAACTGGCTATTACCACTGTGACCATGAGAAATAGCAACAATTGCATACAAGGTACAGCTAAGATTTACCTGCAGGGTTCACAATGCCCCTTTGTTGGCAAAAGTTAACAAGGCAGTGTTAGCGTTCCTAAAGCTTTAGGAAGCCAAAAAAAACCCGATGGATGTAATTGAAGTCACTTGGTATCATCTCACAAGCAGCCATAAGGATAATGTTAATTAATACATCAAATACAGATTTTTAATCTATATTAAAGCATCACCATAACAAATGTTAATACCAATGATTTAAAAGTCTGTTTCCTAATGCAAATCTTATTTCTTTGTTCCTACTCAAGATCATCTCCTCTATTCTTAACGTTCTGTGTATATAAGTCTTAGTATCAGCTTGCCAATTTTCATTCAAAATTCACAAGAGGTTACATTCTAAATGTTATTAGATATATTGAGTAATTTTAAGAGTCAAATAATGTTAATTTAAGGCCCCATTCGATTTGTTCTGTATCTTCTCAGTCTAGTGCTCTGGTGCTCCAAGTGTGGCCTGCACACCACTGAGATCTTTGCACTACAGTAGCAAAAGAAGCTGTAGATCAAGGAACAAACTTTCCTTTGAAGCTCAAGATGAACTCCAATGTCACTGGCTATTAAAAGGACATTCCAGGATCATAGATCAGCATTAGGTTCATCAGAATTGGACTGAACCAGTCCAAGAAATCTTCAGCCAACTCAGGTTGAAAGCGTCCAGCTAGTCACCAGGCTAAGTATATTTTTTGGTCAGGTAGATGGGTCTGTTATCCTAAAATAACTCCTTCTTGTGCATATTTGTATATTAAAGCTCTAGGGTAAATGTACACATTTTAACTAAACTCAGATCACTAGGTTTCTGAATTGGCTAAACATTGGCATCACAAAGGGTTTTTAAAAATTCCTGAGAGTCATTAGCAATTCTGATGTAATCTGAGTATGAATTAATGTTGGGATTTTATAAATTCCTCACAGGATTCTAACGTGTAGTAGTTTGAAAAATATCTGGTCTAGAGGTTAATCCGTCTACTGAGTTTTTGTTTTATTTCAATATTTGGTTTTTTTTTCCTGTCTAGGGTTTCCAACTGCATCTTTTTCACATCATCAATCTTTGATTCATAAATGCCAATTTGTTTTCCATAATGCCTTCTCTTAATACATTTACTTTACATAACTGACCATTCCTTCTTTTAAATTTCTGAAAGTTTTAAATACCTTTATTATGAAATTATTTATAAATTGCCCTGTTATTTCTTTTCCTTTGGAAGTAAATTAGCCTTTTGTCGATTTGATTGTCATAATCTTATGAATTTCCTTTATGCTATGAAATTTTAGTTTGCAAACTCATCCTGCATGGAAGTTCCTTGGAGTTCCTTCTGTTCATGTGTAGCCTATTATGGCTAGTGGTTTTGCTAATGTGTACACTCACGCCTCCATCTCCCCAGTTTAGAACCAGATCTTATATTGGTAGCTAGAGTTTCTTTTTCACTGTGGGATAGTGTAGATTTCTTGGTTCAGTTACTTATTGAGACTATCTCAGTTCTTCTTCTGCCATTCCAAGCTTCTAGCTCTGCCTCCATGAGTGTTGTGTGTGTGTGTGATAGAGAGAGACAGACAGACAGATAGACAGAGACAGAGATGGTAAGAGATAGAGACAGAGAGACAGCAAAGCCCCTTCCCAGCCATTTCTTTAACTCACATAGGGAACAGCCAGTTTTTGTCTTCTCAAGGAACTGAACACTCAGTCTACACTGCCTGTTTCCTGTCTTAGCAGCTAGTAAGCCTATAATTTCAGATGCTTTTATCTGATGTGTATTTCTGTTAAACTCAACAGAAGTATTTATCTTCTTTGGAGCTTGGCTATCATTCCTTAAGACTAAGTACATATATGTTTTGAGAACTTTTACATGTAATTGTGGGACTACGTGGAAAGGGAAATCGGGTGGGAAAAGTGGACCACTCATATGTATCTGTTCCATTATCCCCCCTGAGAATGAAGATAACACACACGTGAGGACCTGAAACAGGTTAGAAAGGTTTTGAAAAGCTGTGTATGTTGACCTCCTGAGCATATAGGAAGTGAATCGAGCCTATAGCCACTGGACAAAGAACTGATCCAGAATATTCCACTGGAGAGTTTATCCTATGAAAATCTGTTCAACTTTGTATTTTTGATTCCAGAGGAACATAGAGATTGCAGTTGAACCACAGGATCTTTGTTATCTCTGCTCTTTTCTTTTGAACTATGGAGTCTCTGCTACCATAAGCAGTAACTTTGTCTTGTCTTCTTAATTAAATACATAAAGACAAAAAATCTGTACTCAGAATGATAGGAGGGAAACTTGCCTGTGAAGCAGTGTCTCGTGATTTCCATCCACCTCATTAACAATATCGCTGTTGCCAGAATAGGAAGATACCATCAGCTTAACAATCTCAGTGGCTCCCTGGGTGGCAGCAAAATGAAGGGCTGTGCACTTCCCTTTCTGTAAAGAGTTTTGATACCAGCATCAATCAATATTCCGTCCCAATTTAAGGATCAAACCTAAATTCAGTTGTTTTTTTCTTCCTAGTCCAACAAAATCAAGGAGTATGGAATTTAAGATGGCAAAGAGTAATCAGTTTCACCTACTGAGAAGCCTCAATATAAAAGTCATAGCTAGCAACTGTATTTCCTTGCAAGGTGACAGTTCTTGACAGCTCTGACTGTACTTAGCTTCTATCATCAGTGTCTTTATCTCTACTGTATCTGTATCTGTGTTTGCAATTGTCTTTGGTAGCTTTCAAAATTCTTTAGATAGATTAAAATTTGAGAGAATCTCTTGTTCTGCTTTTGCATGAATAGCAGGAAGTAACATCTATCTAAATTAACTGTGAAAGAGCTGCAGGGCACTTTGGCAAATAGAACATGAACAATTCTACAGGTGGAATCTGAACAGTTACCTCCAGCAGGTCCAGCTGCGCACCATTGTCCAGGCACATTTTAATCATGTCCAAGTCCCCACTTTGAACTGCCATGTGGAGAGGGCTGGCTTTCCCACTGTTCACAAAGTTAATGTGAGACAGTCTGCTATACCCATGTTCCTCACCTTTAGGAGGAAATAAAATTCAAGAGAATAAATACTATAAATAAATAAAAGGTATTTTTTTAAAAAAAGAAGAAACGACTTTTAGACTTACATAAAAGCCCAGGTATAAATCATATTAAATATTTCTCAATAGCATCCACCAAAATAGGCTTCTTTATAGTATATAATGGAGGAAAGCTTCTACTCACCAAACTTTAATATTATTTCCATGCATTTTTTGGCACCCGAAAATGCTGCCTGGTGAATAGGGAAGCACCCCCATTTATTTGATTTACATGGCTTAGCCCCTTTATTTAACTGGAACAAAAGAAAGAACAAAAGAAATAAATGACAAAGATTAAACCCATCACAAGGATGGACAAGGATTTATATGCCTCTCCCATAACTTTTCGCTACTCTGTGCCTATGTAAAATTATTTACATAGAAAAGCTTTGTATGGTATGAAACCTGGACAAAAAGGTAATTTTGGAACTAGGCTAACATTCTGAACTAGAGACACTTTAAATTTTCTAATGACAAAGTAACAACATTTCACAAAAATTTCAACTTGATCTTCCACCAAAGTCAACACATTTTTTAGTGAAATTAAAGAGATTTTAAAAAACATTATCACGATTGCTCCTATACCCATTCTCATTTCCTTATACAAATAAAGTGATAATATTTCCCAGATCATTTTCCTGTCATTTGTGCAATTAATAAATGATTAGACCAGCACTTGTATTAAATCATGAAAATCAGACATTTTCACTAATGAATGTTCTCTACTAAAAAGTTGTTAAAATGAACAGAATGGTATATTACCTTCACCTCTAAGTCAACCATTCTCAATCACCATTTTCTATAGAACACTGGATTTCAGTTTTAAGTACCTCTTACCACAAAATGAGAGATTTTGAAAAAGCAAAAAAGTGTGAAGAAGCAAATACACGTATCATCTTGCTTTCTAGGGACACTGTTGTTTTACATTTTAGAAGACAATATTTTGTCTTCTTTGCATAAGTAATATTTACATGTATACTATGTGATCACATCATTTTAAAAAGTATTTTATTTAATATTCTTAAATTACATGATTTTATTAAATACATATTCCATTTGGGGGTACATAAAACTTCATACAATGAATCCCTATTACTGAATTTCAACTTTTTCTCAGTTTTCTCTGCTATACATAACACTGATGTTAATATTAGTGATATCTTTAATTATCTCCCTGAGATGTATTCCAAGAATTGGTATTGATGAGTCAAAATACATTTGTGCCAACAGTGAATGAAATTCCCCAACTCATTACATTTTCTAACACTCATTACATTTTCAATCAATAAGGAATTTTTGTCCTTTCAATTTAAGAGATTTAAAAAAAAACTCATTGTTTTAATATCTTCCTCTTTGATTACTAGAGAAATTAAATAAACTTTATGTGCCCCTTGCCAGTTTTCTATGGAGCACTGTCTTTTTCTTATAAATCTGTGAAAATACAGATAATTTTATATCCATTTAAAGATAAACAGATCAATATAATCATATGCTTTGTTAGCTCAGGTCAATCAAGGGATTATAATCTAATCTAATACTGAACTCTCCATTCAGTCCCTGGATAAGGCCAATGTGGTATTACATGGTACTTTTCATTATTTTGATGAATTAATTGCTAGTATTTTTAAGACTGCATCTATGTGAAATTGATCTATGTTTTTCTTTGGGGGGAGCTCTCAGGTTTTGGAGTTATTATGTCTACTTTATAAAACTAATCTGCACAATGTCACTCTTTTCTTGTGCTACAGGAAGATTACCTGAAACAGAAACTTCTTTGCAAGTTTGAAAGAAACTATAAAATCTATAAAAGCATATATTAGCTGGTTCCAGAGCTTTAACAAAGTATTAGCAATGCTTTTTTTTCCTAAATACTTTCCTCACAGATATTTAATTTTGTAGTCAATTTTAACACTTTAATTACTTTCAGTTTTTTATCCATTGGGCTTCCCTGGTGGCTCAGATGGTAAAGAGTATAACTGCCTGCAATGCAGGAGACCTGGTTCAATCCGTGGGTTGGGAAGATCCCCTGGAGTAGAAAATGGTACTCTTGCCTGGAGAATCCCATGGACTGGGAAGCCTGGCTGGCTATGTATAGTCCATGGGGTCACAAAGAGTCGGACACGACTGAGCAACTAAGCACAGCACATTTATCCATTAAAAATCATTTCTAAATTTTTAGGATAGGATTGCATACTGATCTTTTGCCATTTAAAAATTCTCTTTCATATTCAATTAAATCCTTTTGCTATTTCTAATTTTATTGATTTTTGCTTGAGGTTTTTCCATTGTGGTTGGCTGGTTGTTGGTTTAGTTGCTAAGTTGTGTCCGACTCTTGTGACCCCATGGACTAGCCCACCAGGCTCCTCTGTCCATGGAATTTCCCAGTATAAACTGTCATGATTGGACCAAAAAAAGTTAAATCTTTTAAAATTCTTTTTTTGGTCCAATCATGACAGCTTATAAGAATATATATTTTCATCCAAGTATATTTAGTAAATATGTTAGAAGGTATTTGTAATTTGAAATATCCCACAGATAGTCTGAAATTATTTTATTTCATTTTATTTACTCCCTGGAGGTGGTGGAGAGGGAAAATCAAGTGCTAAAAATAGAAAATCTGGCCTGAATAATGTACAAGTGATTGAGGAATATTTAAAAGAAAGCTCTTTGATGAAATTCTAATACCACACTCAGAAGGGGCACTCCGTGGACCAGGACTCAGCCATGGCGACAGACACCTGAAGAGTCGGACTGGATCATCCCGAGAAATCTCACCGGAGAGAAGGCTGGCTCTTCTTGTTGGGCTATGGCTGAGGAGCTCAGTCATTATATCATGCAAGGGTCCCTTTCTGAGAACCTATGGCAGCTGTTTCTTCTCATGTTGGAAACAGATATGGGGCTGTTTCTCCTGGCTTTTATTTCAGGCCCCAACAATAATTTTGCAAATAACAATCTTCATCTTTCCTTTGATGATTCAGAAGCTCAGAGTCCCAAGTATGATTCACCGTTATGCACATACAGGCCATTATGCTTTGTCTTTTGTATTCTGGGCTTTCCTGATAGCTCATCTGGTAGAGAATCTGCCTGCAATGCAGGAGACCCCAGTTTGATTCCTGGGTCAGGAAGTACTCTTGGACAAGGGATAGGTGACTCACTCCAGTATTCTTGGGCTCCCCTGGTGGCTCAGCTGGTAAACAATCTGCCCACAATGCAGGAGACCTGGGTTTGATCCCTGGGTTGGGAAGATCCCCTGGAGAAGGGAAAGGCTACCCACCCCAGTAGTCCATGGGATCACAAAGAGTCCGATGTGATTGAATGACTTTCACATTCACTTTCATTCTAGGTCTGACTACCAGTTTCACATTAATTTTTCTTGTCGATATTTTCTTTTCACTTCAGTCATCTCACGTTTTCTGTAATGCTTTCCTATTTGTCTTCCAGAAGAAATTTCAGACTCTTAAGATTTAAGAGGTGTGCTCAGTTGCTTCACTTGTGTCCGACTCTTTGTGACCCCAAGGACTACAGTCCACCAGGCTCCTCTGTCCATGGGATTCTCCAGGCAAGAATATCGGAGTGGCTTGCGTTGCTCTCCTCCAGGGGATCTTCCTGACCCAGGGATTGAACCCTAGTGACCTGCATTGCAGCCAGATTCTTTATGTGCTGAGCCATCAAGGAAGCTCTAAGGGGTGTGAACATGTACTCAAACTCATAGAACTATTTTTTTTCTGACACACTTTCTACATTTTATATTTTGCTAAAAGAGAAACTGAAAATAGTTTTGTTTATTTTTTATTTTTTGGCCACACCACATGGCACGTGGGACCTTAGTTCCCTGGCCAGGGATCGAACCTGTGTCCCCTGCATTGGAAACATGGGGTCTTAACCACTGAACCACCGGGGAAGTCCCTGAAAGCTGTTTTAAAGAACAAAAATTCATGTTGTACTAAAGGATAAAGAAAACAGGAAAAAATATAAATAAAATACAAACCAAAAGCTGCATGGCTTCACTGTTGTCTGTGAAACATGTGATTATCAGAGCTGTGTTTCCATTTTCTCCTTCCAGATTAACATCAGTACTGCTGTGCTCAATCAAGACCTACATTTAAAAGAGGGAATAGTCAGTCAAAAGTCAACCTGCAGGTTTTCAAATAGGGTATTTGTCTTCCACTGGGTGTTAAGCTTTCAGTACCAGGAACCATGTCCTTATTCATCTTTTCCATCACTCTCCCGTGGAATCTGACATAAAACCTTGTACCTAGTGGGTACTACAAAAATTTCTCATATAGATGAAATAATGGCAATTTCTATAGCTCATAAATTAAGCCAACATGGAGTTGTAGAATTGAAAATAGACTAAAAATCGTAAATACTAGTTAACATTGCTCACTAAATATTTTTCACTTGTATTAAGTAAGCTATATATATGTATATAATTTTTACTGGAGTATAGTTGCTTTATTTATAACATTCTGTTAGTTTCTGCTGTACAGCAAAGTGAATCAGCTATACACATATATCCCCTCTCCCTTGGCTTTCCTTCCCATTTAGGTGTCCACAGAGCAGTAAGTAGAGTTCCCTGTGCTATACAGCAGGCTCTCATTAGTTATCTATTTTATACATAATAGTGTATATATGTCAATCCCAGTTTCCCAATTTATCTTACCCTCTTCCCCTCCTTGGACTTCCCTGGTGGCTCAGACGGTAAAGTATTCGCCTGCAATGCAGGAGACCTGGGTTCAATCCCTGGGTCGGGAAGATCTCCTGGAGAAGGAAATGGCAACCCACTCCAGTATTCTTCCCTGGAAAATGCCATGGACCAAGGAGCCTGGTAGCCTACAGTCCATGGCGTCACAGAGTCGGACACAACTGAGCGACTTCACTTTCACTTTTCACTCCCCCCTTTGGTATCCATACCTTTGTTTTCTCCATCTGCATCTCTATTTCTGCTTTGCAAATAGTATCATCTGTACTATTTTTCTAGATTCCAGATATGTGATTTTAATATATGAGATTAACTAATATCTACCAAAAATAAATTGATGGAGCCAAAAAATAAATTGAGAATGTGTGGGTGGTGATAAGGGAGGAATGTAAGAAAGGAGAAGGAGAGAGAGAAGAGAGAAAGGGAGTGGGAAGCGAACATGGGAGGGAACTGTTTCCTTTTCCCATCTGGACATTTTTCTTTGACCCAGATTGCAAGTATTCTGGGAAATGTCCATTAAAACCCCATTCCTTCCAGGAAAGAAGAGAGTCTCATGTAACAGAGATATAGCTTAACTCAATCGGTTCAAACTTAGTCTGGAACCAGAAACTCTTTCTCCGACATAAGAAATGAGAATTCCTGCTAAAATGGTTAAGCAATTTTTCTAATGGGATTTAATTGAAGACCTGTTACCCCTTCATCTGGCTGACTCACAGCTGATTATTGGCTAAGAATCTATTGATCTTGAACTAGTTTTCTTCTAACAAAATTTTTCTTACATAAATGTCTCCCTCAAAAGAGAAATCTCTGAATTAGCCTGCTAAAGACCTTTTCTTTTGCAGCAAGACTCTGATAAAATTATATCATGTGCTCACAACTAAGAAAGAATTTATTAAACAAGCTGTTTCCTAAAAACTCTGACTTACAAAAGAAGACACACAGAGCTGCTAGTTAATAGAATGTGTCCTGATACGTCAGCAGATGAATCAGGCTTACTAATCAGCTCTTCTCATAAAGGAAAATCACACTGGAATTTTAGGCCATAAGAACACACAGGACGATTATGGATGAAGGAAAATAAGAACACACAGTTCAGTCAATGGACCTGAGGCATCGCCTTCTGTTCTTAACAAAGTCTGGATTGATTCGCATGTGAAGTAATCTACCCAAGTCCACAAGGAGAGGTTTTTTTGGGTTTTTTTTTTTTTTTTATCTCTGCCCTCTTAGAATCACAGCTCCTAGATTTGGAGCCTCTATTAGGGTGTTTCTTCTCACTGCCACTAGCACAGTCTTTCCTAAAGCTGTGTTAAAGTGTAGGTGGCAGGGGGCCCAGAGAGTGCAACTAAACTGTGTGTGGGGAAGCGCCGGAAGCGCAGGGGATGGGGCGGCGGTGACGCGAATCTGTCCGCGTTGGAGGGGCCGGGCCGCTGCAGTAGTCGCCGCGGCTGCCTCGTGACGTGGCACAGCCGAAGATTTAACGCCGGAGCCGGAGCTGCCCCGCCAGTCGCGGAGCAGGCCCTCACCCCGCTGGCCGGGAGCTTCTTCGGACACGCCGGCTAGCGAACCGTCCCCGCAGCCGTCTTTCTTCCTCAGCAGCTCTTTGCTCGCTGAGTTTTCTGGGAGCGTAAAAGGAGAAGGTCCGGGGACGCCCCAAACCCCTTTTGCTCCTGCCCATTCCAAGTGTCACTACCGCCATGCCCCTCACCATCTCCTCCCTCTTCTCCCGCCTCTTTGGCAAGCAGCAGATGCGCATTTTGATGGTTGGGTTGGATGCTGCTGGCAAGACGACCATTCTGTATAAACTGAAGTTAGGGGAGATAGTCACCACCATTCCTACCATTGGTTTTAATGTGGAAACAGTAGAATATAAGAACATTTGTTTCAAAGTATGGGATATTGGTGGTCAAGATAAAATTAGGCCTCTCTGGAGACATTACTTTGAAAATACCCAGGGTCTTATTTTTGTGGTAGATAGCAATGATCGTGAAAGCATTCAGGAAGGAGCAGAAGAGCTGCAGAAAATGCTTCAGGAAGATGAGTTGCGAGATGCAGTGTTGCTGCTTTTTGCGAACAAACAGGACTTGCCGAATGCTATGGCCATTAGTGAAATGACAGATAAATTAGTCTTCAGTCCCTTCTTAACAGAACATGGTATGTTCAAGCCACTTGAGCTACACAAGGAACCGGTCTGTATGAGGGACTTGACTGGCTGTCAAATGAGCTTTCAAAACGTTAAATGAAGCTGGATATCTAACCAAGGACATGTTTGATAGAATTGGTCTAGGCTTGTTACAACAAAATTAGTTTGCATCTTGGTTATTAAACAGTATCTGGGACTGGTTTGGGCAGAATATTATTGCGTTTAAACTTATTTTGTTGCCAATTATTGTTTACCAAGTATAATGTTGCCATTTAGCAATATGCTTGGTTTTAAAGAGATTCTCCTTAACTTGGGGGAAAAAAAGTGTCCTCTTACTTCCCTTAAGCCTAAATGCCTGGAGGTAGCTAATGTGACACCTTTTAAATAAATCCATTTTGAATGTTTTTTTTTTTTTTGAGCCCACAAGGAATAATGTTTTAAAGTTACCCCCTGCTACTTTAATGATACCTTTATCATTCCTGGGACAGTCTGCTGATTTTAAAAATTGTAGCATTCCATTTGTATTTTCCCCCCTTCCCAAAAAGATTTTTTACTACTGCTTGTACCAGCCAGGGAAATGCTCTAAAACACTATTCAGATCTTGCACTGAGGAACTTCAATTTCTCCCTCCATTTTTATTGACTCCTGGCTTCCATCAGCCAAGCTTACTTTGGTGTGGTTTGGATTTGATAATTAGTTCTGTGCTAGATGCAAAGAGTGCATATGGAGATGATTTTTAATCCTCAGCAGACTGTCTTCCTTTATATTGTATCTTTTTTATGTTTCATGTTGCTTTTGGTATCAGCCTGACTCTTTGCCCAGTATATGATAGTTCTGCTGATGTTTTATTGTTTATTGGTGAACATATCTTCATTAAGAGTTTTTGGAAAACTCATCAAACTCAATGAATAAGTTTTCTTCATAACCCATTTGGAATTATTCCTAATAAAATGATAAAAAAAAATTAAAAAAAAAAACAATAAACTGTGTGTCTAGTTCAAGCTCAGTCATGACCAGACAAGTCTGGAGGCTGGCAGGTGAGACCTCCAGAGATCCCTGTGATGAGAATCCAGGAAGCCTCATGGGAGGTCCAACTGTATCCTTTGGGGTTAAGCCAAGAACTAAGACCTGCAGGCTACCGAGAAGCAAGGCCAGCCCCCAACCCCGGTCCAATGTGCCCCAGGAAACACTATGCACACCAGTGGTATGTGTGTAAGAACTTGAGGTCACACAAGGTCACACATGGGTAACAGTTGTTTACTTTACAACCACAAGGCAGCTGTGGAAGGTTTGGGGGAAGGCTGGATAATGGAGACTGAAATTGGCAAAAGCTGGTGTTATAAATAGGGCTTCCCTGTGGCTCACAAGGTAAATAATCTGCCTGCAATGCAGGAGACCCGGGTACAATCCCCTGGGTCAGGAAGATCCCCTGGAGAGGGGAATGACAACCTACTCCAGTGTTCTTGCCTGAAGAATTCCATGGACAGAGGGAACCTGGTGGACTGTAGGTGGTATAAATGGGACAGGCAGGCCCTGAGGATGCAAGCACACAGAGAGACCCTCCTAAATTCCTTCTCCTTCTTCTCTGGTGAAGCAAAAGGGCTTGAAAACATCTTTTGATGAAGTGATGGTTGGTAAGACTAAGCAAAGGAGAGACAACTAATTTCAGTTCCCTTACAACCCTATTTTTTTTTCCTTGTTCTGGTGTCACAAAGGAAAATCTGTTATACCCACCATCTAGTTTGTAAATCAGTTATGGGTTTATTTCTAGACTTTCTTCTATTTCATTGTGATACCTATCCTTCTGTATTTGTTAGCCTGAAGATTTGATTTCTAGTTAACAGTAGCTTTCAACTGTAACCTGCCTTTGAGTTCCCAAATCACACTTTCAGAGGTGACATTAATTAAGTCAATGGGCATTTGTTCTTGAAAAGAGCCTTCAGAGGAAGCACAAGAGTTCATTGGGGAAACGTGGCATCTCTCGGGGGGAGGGGTCCGCACTCACTGGTGGCCCAGCACAGATGATACAGAAGTAGCATCAGGCTCATGAATAACGCAGACATCGACAGAAACTGACAGCCTATTGCCAAAGGCCTCTCCAATAACCTCTGCAAGGGGCTGTTCTGACTTGTCTTCTTAGGCACAGATACTTAAACTCTCCCCTTGCCCTTCAGCCAGGACACCTAGTTACTAATTTATTCATTCAAAAGCCATCATTTAGCAGCAATGCTGAGGACTGGAGATGTTCCATTAGTCACACACAGTGTCTTCTTCCAATATAAGCAGTCAGAGCGGGAAATGAGCATGTGAACATTTGATTGCTGTACCCTGTGCTAAGGATTATGGCAAGGCTACATACAGGGCACAAGGGGAGAGTGGAGAGGGGGCTCCTCTCACATCCTCTCTGCCTGGCTTACGGGAGCCAAGAACTCAGGGGCCTGAGAGGAAGGGGTCTGAACTAAGGAAGCATGGAATTCATGGACACCCCTGAGGTATTGTTGGTATATTATAGGCTAAGTAGGTTTGGATGTGGTGTGATAAACTGAATGTTTTTGTCCCTCAAAATTCATATATCAAAATCCTAATCCCCAGTGTGGTATTAAGAGGAGGGGCATTTGGGAAGTGCTTAGGTCTACAACGGAGAAGGCAATGGCACCCCACTCCAGTACTCTTGCCTGGAAAATCCCATGGACGGAGGAGCCTGGTAGGCTGCAATCCGTGGGGTCGCTAAGAGTCAGACATGACTGAGCGACTTCCCTTTCACTTTTCACTTTCATGCATCGGAGAAGGAAATGGCAGCCCACTCCAGTGTTCTTGCCTGGAGAATCCCAGGGACGGGGAGCCTGGTGGGCTGCCGTCTATGGGGTCACACAGAGTCGGACACAACTGAAGCGACTTAGCAGTAGGTCTACAAAATGGAGTAGAAGGACATGCGCTCATCTTCTCCTGTGAGAACTCCAAAATTACAACTGACTGCTGAACAACCATTGACAGGAGAAAGTTGGATCCCACCAAAAAAAGATTCCACACGTCCAAGGGCAAAGGAGAAGCCTCAGCAAGATGGTAGGAGGGGTGAAATTCTGTTTAGAATCAAACCCCATACCTACCAGAGACACTCGGAGGGCTCAAACAAAACCTTGTGTACACCAGGAGACCCCACAGAGACTGAGCCATACTTGCCTCTGAGTGTCTGAGTGTCTTCTGCAGAGGTATGGGTCAGCAGTGCCTTGCCACCAGAGTAGGGGCTCTGGGTGCAACAGATCTGGGTATTGCATAAGTCCTCTTGGAAGAGGTTGCCATTAACCCTACCATAGAGCCGCCACAGCTTACACAGGACTGGGGAAACAGACTCTTGGAGGGCACAGACAAAACCTTCTGCACACCAGGACCCAGGAGAAAGGAGCAGTGACCTCACAAGAGACTGACCCAGACTTGCCTCTGAGTGGCCAGGAGTCTCTGGCAGAGGTGTGCGTCAGTGGTGGCTTGCTGCAGGGATGGTGCACTGAGTGTGGCAGAGCATGCACGGGACCTTTTGAAGGAGGTCACCATTGTTTTCATTACCTCCACCATAGTTTGCTCTCAGGTCAAACAACAGGGAGGGAACACAGCCCCGCCCATCAACAGAAAATTGGATTAAAGATTTACTGAGCATGGCCCCGCCCATCAGAACAAGACCCAGTTTCCCCCCACAGTCAGTCTCTCCCATCAGGAAACTTCCATAAGCCTCTTGTCCTTATCCCTCAGAGGGCAGATAGAATGAAAACCACAACCACAGAAAATGAATCCAACTGATCACATGGACCACAGCCTTGTCTAATTCAATGAAACTATGAACCACGCCGTAGGGCAACCCAAGACAGACAGGTCGTGGTGGAGAGTTCTGACAAAATGTGGTCCACTGGAGAAGGGAATGACAGACCACTTCAGTATTCTTGCCTTGAGAACCCCGTGAACAGTATGAAAAGGCAAAAAGATATGATACTGAAAGATGAACTCCCCAGGTCAGTAGGTGCCCAATATGCTACTGGAGAAGAGTGGAGAAATAACTGCAGAAAGAATGAAGAGATGGAGCCAAAACAAAAACAACACACAGTTGTGGATGTGACCAGTGATGGAAGTAAAGTCTGATGCTATAAAAAAAAACATTGCATAGGAACCTGGAATGTTAGGTCCATGAATCAAGGCAAATTGGAAATGGTCAAAGAGGAGATGGTAAGAATGAACATCGACATTTTAGTAATCAGTGAACTAAAATGGACTGAAATGGATGAATTTAATTCAGAAGACCATTATATCTAGTACTGTTGGCAAGAATCCCTTAGAAGAAATGGAGTAGCCTCATAAGTCAAGAGAAGAAATGTAGTTTTTGGGTGCAGTCTTAAAAATGACAGATTGATCTCTGTTCCTTTCCAAGGCAAACCATTCAATATCACAGTAATCCAAGTCTATGCCCCAACCAGTAATGCTGAAGAAGCTGAGGTTGAATGGTTCTATGAAAACCTATAAGACCTCCTAGAACTAACACCAAAAGAGATGTCCTTTTCATTATAGGGGGCTGGAATGCAAAAGTAGGAAGTCAAGGGATACCTGGAGTAACAGGCAAATTAGGCCTTGGAGTACAAAATGAAGCAGGGCAAAGGCTAACAGAGTTTTGCCAAGAAAATGTACTGGTCATAGCAAACACCCTCTTCCAACAACATGAGACAAGACTCTACACATGGACATCACCAGATGGTCAACACCAAAATCAGATTGATTATATTCTTTGTAGCCAAAGATGGAGAAGCTCTATACAATCAGCAAAAACAAGACTGGGAGCTGACTGTGACTCAGATCATGAACTCTTTATTGCAAAATTCAGACTTAAACTGAAGAAAGTAGAGGAAACCACTAGACCATTCAGGTATGACCTAAATCAAATCCCTTACAATTATATAGTAGAAGTGACACATAGATTCAAGGGATTAGATCTGATAGACAGAGTGCCTGAAGAACTATGCACAGAGTTTAGTGACATTGTACAGTAGCCAGTGATCAAGACCATCCCAAAGAAAAAGAAATGCAAAAGGCAAAATAGCTGTCTCAGGAGGCCTTACAAATAGCTGAGAAAAGAAGAGAAGCAAAAAGCAAAGGAGAAAAGGAAAGATATACCCATCTGAATGCAGAGTTCTGAAGAATAGCAAGGAGAGATAAGAAAGCCTTCCTCAGTGATCAATGCAAAGATATAGAAGAAAACAATAGAATGGGAAAGACTAGAGATCTCTTCAAGAAAATTAGAGATACTAAGGGAACATTTCATGCAAAGATGGGCACAATAAAAGACCAAAATGGTATGGATCTGAAAGAAGCAGAAGATATTAAGAAGAGGTGGCAAGAATACACAGAAGGACAATACAAAAAAGATCTTCCTGACCCAGATAACCACGATGGTGTGATCACCCACCTAGAGCCGGACATCCTGGAAAGTGAAGTCATGTGGGCCTTAGGAAGCATCACTAAGAACAAAGCTAGTGGAGATGATGGAATTCCAGCTGAGCTCTTTCAAATCCTTAAAGATGTTGCCGTGAAAATGCTGCACTCAATATGCCAGAAAATTTGGAAAACTCAGCAGTGGCCACAGGACCAGAAAAAGTCAGTTTTCATTCCAATCCCAAAGAAAGGCAATGCCAAAGAATGCTCAAACTACCACACAATTGCACTCATCTCACACGCTAGCAAAGTAATGCTCAAAATTCTCCAAGCCAGGCTTCAACAGTACCTGAACCGTGAACTTCCAGATGTTCAAGCTGGATTTAAAAAAGGCAGAGGAACCAGAGATCAAATTGCCAACATCCGTTGGATCACTGAAAAAGCAAGAGAGTTCCAGAAAAATATCTACTTCTGCTTTATTGACTATGCCAAAGCCTTTGACTGTGTAGATCACAACAAACCATGGAAAATTCTTAAAGAGATGGGAATACCAGACCAGCTGACCTGCCTCCTGAGAAATCTGCATGCAGATCAGGAAGCAACAGTTATAACTGGACATGGAACAACAGATTGGCTCCTAATCAGGAAAGGAGTAAGTCAAGGCTGTATATTGTAACCCTGCTTATGTAACTTATATGCAAAGTACGTCATGCAAAATGCTGGGCTGGATGAAACACAAGCTGGAATTAAGATTGCTGGGAGAAATATCAATAACCTCAAATATGCAGATGACCCCTTATGGCAGAAAGCAAAGAAGAACTAAAGAGCCTCTTGATGAAAGTGAAAGAGGAGAGTGAAAAAGCTGGCTTAAAACTCAACATTCAGAAAACTAAGATCATGGCATCCGGTCCCATCACTTCATGGCAAAAAGATGGGGAAAGAGTGAGAGACTTTATTTTTGGGGGCTCCAAAAATTACTGCAGATGGTGACTACAGCCATGAAATTAAAAGATGCATGCTCCTTGGAAGAAAAGCTATGACCAACCTAGACAGTATATTAAAAAGCAGAGACATTACTTTGCCAACAAGTCTGTTTAGTCAAAGCTATGGTTTTTCCAGTAGTCATGTATGGATGTGAGAGTTGTACTATAAAGAAAGATGATGAGTGCCGAAGAATTGACGCTTTTGAACTGCGGTCTTGGAGAACACTCTTTAGAGTCCCTTGGACTGCAAGGAGATCCAGCCAGTCCATCCTAAAGAAAATCAGTCCTGAAAATTCATTGAAAGGACTGATGCTGAAGCTGAAACTTCAAAACTTTGGCCATCTAATGGAAGAACTGACTCCTTTGAAAAGCCCCTGATGCTGGGAAAGACTGAGGGCAGGAAGAGAAGGGGCCGACAGAGGATGCGATGGTTGGATGTCATCACCCACTCACTGGACATGAGTTTGAGCAAGCTCCAGGAGTTGGTGAAGGACAGGGAAGCCTGGTGTGCTGCAGTCCATTGTGCTGCAAAGAGTCGGACACGACTAAGCAACTGAACTGAACTAGGTCATGAAGGCAGAACCCTCACGAGTGGGATTAGCACTCTTATAAACGAAAGCCCAGAAAGCTCTCATTCCTTCCTCAACATGAAGACACAGAGAGACAAAGGCCGCCTATGAACCAGGAATCAGGCCCTTACCAGATACCAAATCCACCACTGCCTCAATCTCGGACAACCCAGCCTCCACAGCTGTGAGAGACAGCTGTTGTTCACGCCACTGGGTCTGTGGTTTTCTGTGATAGCAGCCAGAACTGTGACACAACAGCCATGTCATCCTTCGCAACGTTTTTCCTAAAGGAAAATTTACTGCAAGGTCCAAATTACCTACCTCAGAAATGAATTTCTAGAATATAATTCATTTGTAAACTGCGTTTCTCAAGGCTTCCTCTATTTGACCCAATTCACTCACTTAAAAAAATACTAAGAAATTTCCCCATATTATGATTATGTCTTCTGTTAAGACATGCCATCCACTAAGGCCTGTCACTGACTCTCACAAAAACAATAAATCCTAATTATATTTCCTCTCTTCATGGAGGCACTGGTCACCTCCTTTTTTTGAAGCATTCGATCAGCCAGGTAAAAGCAGTAAAACCCTGACTTGAGAAACATAAAAATGAAGACAAATTTCCTAACTCTTGCTTTCGCCTCCTAACTCTTACGCACTAACTAAGCACGTTATTTAATTCACTCTCTTCCTCAGTTTCCTCAGCTATGAAATGGGGATAATAATGGTCTTATTTTATAGATTTTTTAAAATGGAGATTTAAAAACCAAAAACACAGAAGGCTCCTAAACACAGAAAAAGGCTGGTAGCTGATACATAAGAACTAATCAAGAAAATAAGATGGTGCTTATTATTCTTCACGTCATCATCATCACGATCACTATGGAGATGGTTTTGGTCAGAAGAAAAGCCAACTTTAAAATCATCACATGTTGTTGGCCCTGGCAGCCGAGGTTGGCCTTTTGGACGAAGCAGACATAGCTGGACCTGAGGCCCGGCCCACGCTACGTTGCTCAGCCTGGGGACCACCAGCAAGCTCACCTTCATCACGTCATTGTACCCGCCCTGCACAGCCACATGCAGTGGGGCCATCATGCTGCAGTTTCGGAGGTTTGGGTTGGCTCCTTTGCGAAGAAGAAACTTAACACTTTCCACCTGGTTTTTTCCTGCGGCCCAGTGCAGTGGGGTATTTCCATAATCATCCATCACATTCAGTACTAGAAAAAGACAGCAAAATACAGGTGAGACGTTGCTTGGACTGTACTCGGCACCTACTGCATGCCTATTTACTGCAAAGCTCAGTGCTCAGTCCCATGGTAGAGGCTTCACCTTCTTTAGGAGAAATAAAAAGATAGCTTCAGTTCTCAAAAACATCTAACAGACACCTTTGGGGCTGCATGTCAGTGATGGCACTGACTTTGTCAAATGAGTTAGCTGTCAATCTGTAGGATCCATAGGAAATAGGTCTTCCTATTGCTACATGCTTTTATCTGTGCTATGAATTGGGGGATTTGTTGCAAAGCATTGAGCTTATATAAAAGTAACAACTCTACACCAGGCAACTCTAAGTTCCACGCAACCATTATATCATCCAACCCTCTAATAGCTCACAAGGGGCCATGACCATTTTTCAGAAAGATGAGGACTAGAGAGGTTCAAAATCTTGCCAACATTATGCAGCCAGTAAGAGCTCTGTAAGCTGACTTAGCTCTTTGAATCTCAGTTTTCTCATATTCAAATTTGGTGGAAGGAAGGAAAGAGGGGAGGGAGGAAGAGAAAGGAGTGTAACAGATAGGTACACCTTGCAATATTCTTAGGAGAAGAATATCAAATCATGTCCTTAAAGATCTTAATGGGGTGTTTGGCCTTTAGCAATGGTTCAAAAAAATGTTAGTGAGAAAAAAGATGCACCACTAACAAACACAAGACTAGAATTAGAGCTTGTGCACCTTGATGTCATACATGATTTTGACATACTTCTACAATATATCATTGTATTATTTACCCTGTGATTAGCATGCCCTTTGACACTACAGGATTTACTTTATATCTGCTCTAAAATAGACACTACCGTCTGCTTTATCAACCATTTTAATTGGTGGTAGTATATTTTTATGTCTGAAGAGAAGGGAAAAGAGCTCATTCATAAATATGACTTAAGGACCACCTACAATGCCTGGAATCATGCTGCAGCCATATTTCTCATTTCTCTCCTTTTTAACATTTATCTCCCCACTATCTTCTCTCAGTCACTCCAGTGCCTCATTCTCAACCACACACACACACACACACACACACACACACATTCTCTCTGTCTCTCTCTCTCGCACATACTCACACACATCCCTTGACCATTCTGTCTGATCAAGACAAAGCACCACACTCAGCATTTCATTTAGCACCAAACCTCATGAAACCATGGCCAAAACTTACAAACTCCAACTCATCAATTAAATAACTTGAATTTGGCTTTTACCACCATTGCTTTTCATAAATCACTTTTACAGAGGTCAGGAGGCCTTCTAATGTCAAGGTTATTGTGTCTCCTTTCTATATGATCTCTCTGTGGTACCTGATCCTTCTAACTAATCTCTCCCTTGGCTCATGTGCCATCAATCTCATGCATCACTGTCTTCACCATTGTTTTTCTGGCTTTTCCTCTGCCCTCTGACCCTGAGCATTGGTGTTTTACCCTTAGCCACCTTCAATGGCAATTCTATGGTCTTCTAAAGGATTTTCATTCATTTACACAATTTGAGCTACTTCCTATGCAATACTGGCCCTGTAGTGTGACCCTTTCCTTCTATATTTTTGGTCTACTAGATACAAGGTATTAGGCTACAAGTCTACTAGAAATTTTCAAGTGGATGTCCCCTGGGCCTTTTAAACTCAGTATGACCATATTTAAATTATTTCCTCACATTCACTTTTCTTCTGTTTTCTTATAAACCTTCTTTTCCAGATGGCTAGACTATTAATCTAATTCCTAAATTAAGAATGTCAACATCAGTACACCTTTTCATCACTTACTCCTTGCATTCAATCTTTATCAAGCACTTTCCACTCTACATGTGAAATAGCCCCTGAATCTCTCCCTTTCTCCTTATTCCAGTCTCAAAACCCTAGTGGATGCTCAACTTCTCTTTACTACTAAAATAGCTTTTTAACTGACCTTCATCTTACATTAAATAATAATGGTCTTATTACACCACCTCACTGCTTAAATCTCTGTGTCATCCTGCTTCCTTATCAACTACAGCTGAGTTTCTCAGAGAAGGCTGGGGGCACAAGGCTGGGGAGGATGTGACATCTTCTTGGGGTGTCAATTTTATTGACACGATAAGGGTGGCACTAGAGGTAAAGAACCCACCTGCCAATGCAGGAGACATAAGAGATTCGCGTTCGATCCCTGGGTCGGGAAAATCCCCTGGAGAAGGAAATGGCTAGCCATTCTACTATTCTCGCCTGGAGAATCCCATGGACAGAGGAGCCTGGTGGGCTATAGTCCACAGGGTCCCAAAGAGACAGACACAACTGAAGTGACTTAGCATGCGCACACAGGAAGCAAGCAATTTAAGTATGTGATGACCTCAGTGGAAACAGTATATAAGAATACATGAAATACACATGAACTTTTATGATCTATCATGCAATTGCAAAGAAAATCTGCACTGGCAGTGGGCTGCCCCAGATCCTTGCACCGTCCTCTGCAGTATTTCTGTGGAAAAGATTGAAGGGCACTGGCTGGAGGAAAGACCACATTCCTGAGTGAGACATTCAGACCCTTTATAATCTGGAACTAATCAACCCTCCAGAATCACTTCATTCCACTCTTTCCAAATGAGTCTAATGAGATGATGAAATACATGGCACTAGCTGTAAAGTTCTGTTACCTTCACAGGAGGATTCATTGACAATCATCTCCATCAGCTCCACTTGACCTTCTTCTGCAGCATGGTGCAAAGGTGAGGCATTCACATCATCATATTTTTTAAATCTCTTTTGTTTCTTCACAAAGTTTTGTAAACCGCATTTGTTTCCCTCGAACACCACCTAGAAGTATATACAAAATTGTTACCTTAAATAAGCATATATAAAACTTAGTATAATAAGTTCATTGACAAAGGATTATCATCCAAGCTAGTTCTTGTGCTTATGATAAAGTAAATAATTTTTTTTTCTGAAGAACACAAAATGTTTAGACATATAGAGCATGCCCCAGAGCATACATGCTCAGTTGTGTTTGACTCGTTGTGACCCTACGGACTGTAGCCCGCCAGGCTCCTCTGTCCATGGGTTTTTCCAGGCAAGAATACTGGAGTGGGTAGCCATTTCCTACTCCAGGAGATCTTCTGAACCTAGGAATCGAACCTGTGTCTCCTTAATTGCCTGGCCGATTCTTAGACATATAGAAAGAAAGTGAAAGTGTTAGTCACTCAGTCATGTGTGACTCTTTGAGGCCCCCTGGACTGTAGTCCGCTGACCCCCTCTATCCATGGAATTCTCCAGGCACGAACACTGGAGTGGGTAGCCATTCCCTTCTCCAGGAGATCTTCCTGACCCAAGGATCGAACCCAGGTCTGCAAATGCTTTTACATTGATAAGCACATTAAATAAATAATTTGATTTTCTGATGCCAAACCTGTATATGCTGTAGAAATAAAGGCCTTGAGAAGAGTTTGGAAGTAAATGTAATAGATGCGAGCTGAGAAGAAAATAAGTAGAGTGAAAACATAGAGGCATTGTCTCTTCTAGGTGAAAAATGTACTGAAACCACAGCACAAGGGATTCTGGTTGATGAAAAAAGATTTTCGTGAATGGAAGGAGTAAGAGTAGAAGCTAAATTACTGTCCTTTCTTTGGCCTTCCTGCTGATAGTCAATTCCCATACAATGTGTTCCCAAGCAATGGAGATAGAATCATACTGAAGGATGGTGATGTAAGTCTCTTGGTCAGTTATCTTGAACAGCTGCCCACTCTCCTCTGGGAATGAACTATCCCCCCTCTTTTGATGACTTGGATTCTGAACCAGGCCAAGTCAGGTCAGGTGCAGTGCCTCATGGTTCTCTGCAGGCAGGAAGGGCTAGCATTTAGTTTAGTTCAGTTCAGTTCAGTTGCTCAACCATGTCCGACTCTTTGCGACCCCATGGACTGCAGCATTCCAGGCTTCCCTGTCCATCACCAACACCCAGAGCTTGCTCAAACTCATGTCCATCAAGTTGGTGATGCCATCCAACCATCTCATCCTCTGTCATCCCCTTCTCCTCCTGCCTTCAATCTTTCCCAGCATCAGAGTCTTTTCCAATACTCTTTTCCAGTCAGAGTCAGTTTTTCACATCAGGTGACCAAAGAACTTGAGCTTCAGCCTCAGCATCAGCCCTTCCAATCAATATTCAGGACTGATTTCCTTTAGGATGGACTGGTCTGATCTTGCAGTCCAAGGGACTCTCAAGAATCTTCTCCAACACCACAGTTCAAAAGCATCAATTCTTTGGCACTCAGCTTTCTTTATAGTCCAACTCTCACATCCATACATGACTACTGGAGAAACCATAGCTTTGACTAGATGGACCTTTGTTGGCAAAGTAGTATCTCTGCTTTTTAATATGCTGTCTAGGTTTGTTGTGGCTTTTCTTCCAAGGAGCAAGTGTCTTTTAATTTCATGGCTGCAGTCACCATCTGCAGGGATTTTGGAGCCCCCCAAAATTAAAGTCTCTCACTGTTTCTACTGTCTGTGTACTTACTTACCACCAAAGATCAAGACACTGAGAGGTTACATTGTTTACCCAAAGGCACACAGTAAGGAACGAAGTTAGAATTTGAATGGAAGGTACATGGAATACAGATTTTGTCTGACTGATGAATGCCAAAAATCCAACATACAGTGGAGATTGAAGTTGTGATAGAGAAACTGTGTGATAAAGTTTCCAGATCAAAAAACAAACTTTGCAGGACAAGTTCCATAAGTTTTGGGCATAGTTGGCAGTTGTCACTGGCCTGGAAAAGTATGATTCCAAACAGACATTAATGTCCACTGACGTCAGGGAGGAGAAAGAACTTTCTAGAATATCTAAATTTTCTCTAAGATTTGTTTTCTTCATGCTCTTTATATTCTTTATTATAACTGCACTAAAGATGACTTATCATGGATGACAGTATATCTCTTCCTTGTGAAATTTCGAGGTGTTGATATTCTGCTTTTGATTCATTCTCACAAGGTATGAAATTTCCAAATTTATATATATTCAGTAATAGATTTAAAATGAGCTCTTCACAGAAGTAGGCTCTTTTTCAATGTCTCACCCCATCAAAGGAAGTTTACCTGACTCCATTAGGAAGTATTATAGCACTTGAAATTGATACGTTCTTCCAGTAATAATAAAAGAATTCTATCGTCTACCCCACAGTGTCAAAAAGAGCAATTTACAGGTCTACTCAGTGATGTGCAGTCAACACAAACCCAATTACACACTCTTTGACAGCCAGGCCTGGGTTCAGAGGCTCATGAGGTACTGCTGAGTTCACAATGATAACAAAGCATCTAAATATTTTATACAAGCTCATCAGATGTGCTGTCTGAATTTAGTTCACGGCATGTTACCTAGGCTTCCAAGAGATTTCTTTAAAGAAAGTACTGAAAGTCAAGGATGTCATCTAGACAAGTTATTACACATTCAGTCAATAGAGTTTTCTGCTGTCACAGGTCACTTCACATTCTTTCCGGTTCTGAACTCTATGACTAGATACAGGATGTAACAGACTAGACCACGTTTGTTGTTGTTGTTCAGTCGCTAAGTTGTGTCTGACTCTTTGCGACCCCATGGCCTACAGCACGCCAGGCTTCCCTGTCCTTCACCGTCTCTCAGAGTTTGCTCAAATTCATGTCCATTGAGTAGGTGACACTCTCTTAACCATCTTATCCTCTGCCTCCCCCTTCTTCTCCTGCCCTCAATCTTTCCCAGCATCAGGATCTTTTCCAATGAGTTGGCTCTTCACATCAGGTGGCCAGAGTATTGGAGCTTCAGCGTTAGCACCAATGATTATTCAATATTTTAATGAATATTCAGGGTTGATTTCCTTTAGGATTGATTGGTTAGTTCTCCTATTACGTTTAAAGAAGCTAATTCTGAGTTCTTTAAACTGGAGGTATCAAATACACCTGTTTTAGGTGGTTTTAATGAAATACATATAAGCAGTATGGGGCAAAAAGGAAGGAAATTATTACAATGAGAGATTTTAACAAATGGGAGATTATAACTATGAGAATTAAGTAAGGTAAGTGTTAGTCACTCAGTCGTGCCCAACTCTATGCAATCCCCCCATGAACTGTAGCCTGACAGGCTCCTCTGTCCATGGAATTCTCCAGGCGAGAATACTGAGTAGTTAGCCATTTCCTCCTCCAAGGGATCTTCCCGACTCAAGGATTGAACCCAGGTCTCCTGTATTGCAGGTGGATTCATTACTGTCTAAGCCATCAGGGAAGCCCATAACAATGAGAAATTAAGGCCCAATGCTAAAGTATTAACTCCCTTGAAAGAAAGTCATTGGAAAAGATTAAAAGCATCAGTCAGATGATTCATATTCCACATTTCTAATCTTGTAAGTTTTCTGCCATACTTCGATTTTGTCAGGATTCCTGAGATGTGTGTGCATGCTGGAGAAAATATTGTACACCATGTCTTCTTAATGAGGAAATCCTTAGAGTTCAGAACTCTCCAGAGTGCTACATGTATTCGTTTGTAATTATTCTCACTGCTGAGATTTCTACAGGATGATTTAAAGTCAGGTAACAAAATAAAATGTATAAATCCCTCAATCTACAAGCTTGACTGTGGTTTTCAAAAGCCTTAGATAACATAAATGCTTCTGCTGGATTTAGGCAAGAAAACTAAACAAAGACAAATAAAAACACAAAGAAAGTAAGTTTGAGACACTGTATTGCAAAATTCCTTCACTGATTATCTCCAGAAAACAGAGACCACATTGATAAGTAAAGAAAGTACATTTGGTGCGATTTTCAAAATTAAAAATTTTTTTCCAGTCCCTTAATGTTAATTCCAAAGATGCTATCCTAGTGTTTGACATTCACTTATAACTTCAGTTCTTTGTATTAAGCTAAAAGACCATAGTTATTATACTAATATTAAGGAGGAGGAAAAGTATTTAATCTGGATTTAATCTGGATGCACCTTGGGAGGCCTGGTGTGTGGTTTTATGTAATTTTCTATGCATGCCTGACTCACATGCAGAATTAAAAACACTGTCATTCACCTAACCTATTTAGAGGGCAACTTGGCAATTTCTACCAAAATTAAGCCCATAGGTGACTTTAGATCCTACTAGGCCTTTAACATACTCATTAAGGTACTGTAGACAGAGGAAGCCATATCTACACCCACAGACACTCAATCACGTGTGTAATAGCACAACAAAACAAACACACACGTGCTGGTCTGGTAAAGCATAACACATTCATACAAGGGAATATTATAAAGCTGCTAAGAAGAATGAGATACATCTCCAGCAGCTAATTTTGAAAGTATTCCAAAATATATTCCATGAGCAAATCCAGGTGTAAATGGTTTCACCATGCAAAGACATTTGTGGTGGCGTTGGAGAGAGCTTTTAATTCTTTTAATGTTTAAAAAGAGATGTTTCCTCCTACTGACAACGTGAGGCATCCAGCGATGAGTTTTCTGAGCATCCGATAGCCTCCGCCCTCAGTTAGCACCATCAGCCAGCAGCAACCTGAGCTGGTGCAGCCTTTTGGTCAAAGCGACTTTGGAATCCGCAAAAGAAACAGAAGCCCCATCCTAGTCCTTGGGACCTCCGGAAGACCACCTACCTAGCTTCGAAGGGTCTCCTCCCTCAAAGTCCCTTCCGACTGACTGCCCCAGCCCCTGGAGGAGTCTGCCCACCCGTCCTCCAATCCCTGCAACACCTCACTGTTAGGTTCTGCTTCCATTTCCCTCCGCAAGACAAGCATGCTTCTAGAACCCCAAACTCCTATTGAGCAGCTAGCTCTCCGACCGCCAGATTCAGCCATCTAGTTGTTTGGTTCTAAATAAAATCTGTAAAACGGAGAACAGCACGCACTCCAAAACTGGTTCCGATTTTGGCACCAGGCAGTTGCGGCCAAATGCTAGCGGTACTTTGGGGGTAGATCTCCTCACGCTGCAGCTGCCCACCACAAGCAAGAGCAGGGTGAACAAACAAGCAAACAGGAAGGACAAAGCCGGCACCTGCTGGCGGGCGCCTTTTAAGAACGCGGCTCCCCGAGTTCCCCACTTCCCGAGGTCCATCCTGGACCGCACGCACACCCCAAGCAGACAGCCCTCACCTGGCCGGGTCCTCCCATCCCGGGGCTGCCCGCTAGGAAACTTCGAGTCGAGGAGGGTAAAGTTAGGAAGAGCCGACCCGCGCCCGGACTTGCGAGCGCGCCCGCCCGGGTACCTTGAAGTCATTGCTGTTGTCCTTGTGGTCCTCCACTCCCAGGCAAACGAAGTCCCGGGGCTCCTTCTTCTCCCCGGGGCGCAGCATCTTCCTCAGGCTTCGCCTCATTGACCATGCCCCGAACGCCACCTGCGGCAGCTGCTCCCCGCGGGCGCGGGCACCTAGGGCGAGACAGTCGCCGTGAGCCGGCGCCGGGCGCGGCCTGGGCGCTAGCGGCGCGGGCGCCGCTGGAGTCCGCGCCGGAGCTCAGAGCTCTTCCGCACACGGCGGTCCCCGGGAGAAAGGAGGTTTGCTCTGCGTGAGGCCGGGAGGACTTCTGGCCAGAGTTGCCCGGCTCGGGCTACTTGTAGGGCAGGAAGCAGGAGGGGCGCGTGGAGGGGTGGGGACGCGCCATCGTGTCCACGCGCGGCCAGGGGGAGGCCGCGCCATGTGTGTCCCCGGGCGGTAAGCGGAACCGGCTGCAGCAGCGCACCCTTGAGTCTAGGTGTCAGATCAGAGTGTCTCCACCGAATCTAGACTCATAATAAAAACCCTGAGAGCCCCAGTCCTGTCCTGCAATCAGAGAGAAAGGAAGGGGCGAGCAGCGGGACGGACGGGGGAGAGAATGACAAGAGAGTGGCTGGGTACACTGGGAAGATGTTTATTTTTCTATTATTTAAATATTTTTTAATTTATATATTTATTTAAAAAAGAAAATCGCAATACTCAGACCATTCTTAAAGTGGGACAGTCAACTCTTGTAAAATGGGTGTAAATCAAAAGAATACCCTGGAATTAGAGGCATTGTGTTCTAAGGCTTTCAATTTTGAGATCAGTCCTGGCTTCTTGCAAACCAAAGCAGAAAGTTGTTACATTTTTTAATGAAAGGCTTTTAGTGGAGTTTTATTTCTATGCAATGCAGAATTGACAGACCTCTGTATTCTCTCTCTTCCTGGCACATAGTACTACATACAGTTTTGAGGTAATGATGATGTTTACAGCAGGTTTGGGGGGAAGGTTTCATTTATCTCTTAAATGATAAACACCACAAAATGTCAAGATTGTGAGATCTGACACAACTTTGCCTTCAAGAGTACTAGACTGTGAAACTTGTCATATAATGTTTAAGGAGGACTTGGAGTGTTCATTGATGTTTAAGATTTTAATATTTCTAAAGGCCATTACAGTGACCTGGATATGTGCTGAAAGCCAAACTTAACATTTTGTTTTGTTTTAACAAAAAACTGTTTCAAATAAATCCTATTTCAACACAGTGAAAAAAAAGTTTGTTGTGAGACTTCCCTGTCAGTCCGGTGGTTAAGACTCCGGGCTTCCAATGCAAGGGCCCTGTGTTTGATCACTGGTGGGGGTACTAAGATCTCATATACCATTTGGCAAACCCAAATTTCAAAAATAAATGAATAGGTTTATTTGTTTTCCCAGCTAAAAGTCACCAGGCTTCAGCTTCCTGTGCTGCATCATTGTAGAAGGCTCTTTGAGCTGGAGAGGTTTTTAGAAAAACTTATCTTTCCAAAAGAAAAGAAAGTGAAAGTTGGTCTCACAGTCGTGTCTGATTCTTTGTGATCCCATGGACTGTAGCCTGCCAGGCTCCTCTGTCCATGGAATTCTCCAGGCTAGAGTACTGGAGTGGGTGGCCATTTCCTTCTCTAGGGGATCTTTCCAACCCAGGGATCGAACCCGGTCTCCTGCATTGCAGGCAGATTTTTTTACCAGCTGAGCTACTAGGGAAGAAAAGAGGAGTGATTAAATCCTAGCAGTGGGTTGAGGGATTAGAAGTCACTTTGAACCTCTGGCCCCATTTCCTGTGCATAACAATACTAATCCCCTCAGGGACTGGTGTTTCAGCCGGGCTAATAAAATGACTGTTAGATTATACAAGAAATCATGATGACTAGTATCCACTTGTTTACCCTCTGCACTGTTTGAACAGGCTTATCTTCATGGGCCAGTGCTGAGTTTATTAATCAACAGAGCTGGTGTAATTGTGGAGTGGAAGGTGTCTACTCTCTGTGAGAGAGGCTAGTTTTACATCTACCTACAAATAATATAGCCAATGAAAGTATGTTTGCCACATGTTGCCACTATGTTTCTGGCACAAGTTTAGAAAGAAAAAACTTCCTTCCAAAGCTAATTACTCTGCACAGTCTTAAATTTAACTGACACTCTTTTGGCAGTTGGGGAGCTTCTTAGGTGGCACAGTGGTAAAGAATCTGCCTGCCAGTACAGGAGACACAAGAGACAGGAGTTCGATCCCTGGGTTCAGAAGATCCCCCAGAATAGGGGATGGCAACCTGCTCCAGTATTCTTGCCTGGAAAATTCCATGGACAGAGGAGCCTGGCAGGCATAGGGTCCCAAAAAGTCAGACATGACTGAGCACTCATGCTCTTTTAAACACTCTGGATTGTCATAGTCACCTGTAATCTCCAGAGCCTAACATAAGAGCCCTGTGGACCCAAGACCTGACAGAGAGCAGGCACTGAATAAAGGTTTGTTGACTGCTTACTCTGCAGGCTACATTGGAGAGCATTTAAGGGTAGGTAGTTGCTGCTAAGTCACTTCAGTCGTGTCCGACTCTGTGCGACCCCATAGACGGCAGCCCACCAGGCTCCCCTGTCCCTGGGATTCTCCAGGCAAAAACACTGGAGTGGGTTGCCATTTCCTTCTCCAATGCAGGAAAGTGAAAAGTCAAAGTGTAGTCACTCAGTCGTGTCCGACTCTTAGCGACCCTAAGGACTACAGCCTACCAGGTTCCTCCATCCATGGGGTTTTCTAGGCAAGAGTACTGGAGTGGGGTACCATCGCCTTCTAGGCAATGCCAAAGAATGCTCCAACTACCGCACAATTGCACTCATCTCACATACCAGCAAAGTAACGCTCAAAATTCTCCAAGCCAGGCTTCAACAGTATGTGAACTGTGAACTTCCAGATGTTCAAGCTGAATTTAGAAACAGCAGAGGAACAAGAGATCAAATTGCCAACATCTGTTGGAACATCAAAAAAGCGAGAGTTCCAGAAAAACATCTGCTTTATTGACTAGGCCAAAGCCTTTGACTATGTGGATCACAACAAACTGTGGAAAATTCTAAAAGAGATGGAAATACCCGACCACCTTACTGGCCTCCTGAGAAATCTGTATGTAGATCAAGAAGCAACAATTAGAACTGGACATGGAACAACAGACTGGTTCCAAATTGGGAAAGGAGTACATCAAGGCTGTATACTGTCACCCTGCTTATTTAACTTATATGCAGAGTACATCATGAGAAATGCTAGAATGGATGAAGCACAAGCTGGAATCAAGATTTCCAGGAGAAATATCAATAACCTCAGATATGCAGATGATGCCACCTTTATGGCAGAAAGTGAAGAACTAAAGAGCCTCTTGATGAAAGTGAAAGAGGATAGTGAAAAAGTTGGCTTAAAGCACAACATTCAGAAAACTAAGATCATGGCATATGGTCCCATCAGTTCAATTCAGTTCAGTCACTCAGTCATGTCCAACTCTTTAGGACCTTATGGGCTGCAGCACACCAGGCCTCCCTGTACATCACCACCTCCCAGAGTTTACTCAAACTCATATCCATTGAATCGGTGATGCCATCCAACCATCTCATCCTCTGTCAGCTTCTTCTCCTCCTGCCTTCAATCTTTCCCAGCATCAGGGTCTATTCAAATGAATCAGTCCTGCGCATCATAAGGTGGCCAAAGTATTGGAGTTGCAGCTTCACTATCAGTCCTTCCAATGTATATTCAGCACTGATTTCCTTTAGGATAGACTGGTTGGATCTCCTTGCAGTCCAAGGGACTCTCAAGAGTCTTCTCCATGTATACCTATGGCTGATTCATATTGAGGTTTGACAGAAAACAGCAAAATTCTATAAAGCAATTATCCTTCAATAAAAAATAAATAAAATTTTTTTTAAAAGTCTTCTCCAATACCACAGTTCAAAAGCATCAATTCTTCAGCACTCAGCTTTTTTATAGTCCAACTTTCACATCCATACATGTCTACTGGAAAAACCATAGCTTTAATTAGACGGACCTTTGTTGGCAAAGTAATGTCTCTGCTTTTTAATATGCTGTCTAGGTTGGTCATAGCTTTTCTTCCAAGGAGCAAGCGTCTTTTAATTTCATGGCTGCAGTCACCATCCACAGTGATTTTGGAGCCCCCCCAAATAAAATCTGTCACTGTTTCTATTGTTTCAGCATCTATTTGCCATGAAGTGATGGGACCAGATGCCATGATATTAGTTTCCTGAATGTTGAGCTTTAAGCCAACATTTTCACTCTCCTCTTTCACTTTCATCAAGAGGCTCTTTACTTCTTCTTCACTTTCTGCCATAAAGGTGGTGTCATCTGCACATCTGAGGTTATTGATATTTCTCCCAGCAATCTTGATTCCAGCTTGTGCTTCATCTGGCCCAGCATTTCACATGACGTACTCTACATATAAGTTCAATAAGCAGGGTGACAATATATAGCCTTGATGTACTCCTTTCCCAATTTGGAACCAGTCTGTTGTTCCATGTCCAGTCCTAACTGGCCCCATCACTTCATGGCAAATAGATGGGGAAACAATGGAAACAGTGACGGACTTTATTTTGGGGGGTTCCAAAATCACTGTGGATGGTAACTGTCACCATGAAATTAAAAGATGCTTTCTCCTTGGAAGAAAAGCTATTACCAAGCTAGACAGCATATTAACAAGCAGAGACATTACTAGACGAAGGTCTGTCTAGCCAAAGCTATGGTTTTTCCAGTAGTCATGTATGGATGTGAGAGTTGGACTATAAAGAAAGCTGAGCACTGAGGAATTGATGCTTTTGAACTGTGATGTTGGAGAACACTCTTGAGAGTCCCTTGGAATGCAAGGAGATCAAACCAGTCAATCTTAAAGGAAATCAGTCCTGAATATTCATTGGAAGGACTGATGCTGAAGCTGAAACTCCAATACTTTGGTCACCTGATGCGAAGAACTGACTCCTTAGAAAAGACCCTGATGCTGGGAAAGATTGAAGGTGGGAGGAGAAGGGAACGGCAGAGGATGAGATGGTTGGATGGCATCACCGACTCAATGGACATGAGTTTGAGTAAACTCCGGGAGTTGGTGATGAATAGGGAGGCCTGGCGTGCTGTGATTCATGGGGTCGCAAAGAGTTGGACACGACTGAGCAACTGAACTGAACTGAACTGAATATAAGCATTTAAAGTTCTTAAAACAGATATTGTTAACCTTTTTAATACTGTTTAATACTTATGAATGATAGCCTCAGGGAAGTTGGAAAAATCGCAAAACTTGGAATTTGGAAAGGAGAACTCACAATCATTATTAAATTCTTAAGGAGCTACTACCATCAAATATTTAAAATCCTGACTCAATCATGGAATATCCTCTAGTCAGTGACATCCTGTATTTGTAAGCAAGCAATTCATGATAGGGCTTTCCTACTATTTTCATTATTTTTCTGAAGGAGATATTACTTTAGGAGACTAACTTCTTGTATCTCATGGTCAGTAGATAAAATATATTGATGGTAATAGCTTCATAATGTAGTGGAATCTAAAGATAACATCAATTGATTTCCATTTTGTTATGAAATAAATGGAAAACTATTCTAAGCAGTAGACAAATTGTACTATGTATCTAAAACAATGGTATTATCATAGAGAACAGCTTTAAAAAAAATAGTAAGGAGTCATCCAATTAATAAATTATATGGATGTGAAATGTAAAAAAAAAAAAATAAAGCTACGAGATAGTTTCTAAACAGTGTTTTAGTTGCATCCAATAAATCTCATGATTTGTTGTGTTTACATTTGTGGCTTCTTCTTTAATTCACAAGTTATTTTTTGAAAATGTGTGTTTAATTTCCAAGTATTTGGGGTTTTCCCAGATTTCTTTCTGTTGTTTTTGGCAATCTGGTTGTGGTCAGAGAAATACTTTATATGATTTCAGTGCATCTAAATTCAAATGTGAAGTCACTGAGACTTGTTTTGTGGATGTCATGTGGTCTCTCCTAGAAACTGTTTCATGTATACTTCAAAAGAATGCATTTTCTCTTTCTCTTGGTAATGTTTTTGCATGTTTTAAAGTCCATTTGGTTTATAGCAGTGTTCATGTCTTCCATATTCTTAGTGACTTTTTGTCTATTCTTCTATCAGTTGCTGAGAGAAGAATAATAAAATCTCCAGTTATAACTGTGTGTGTGCCTGCGTGCTCAGTGATGTCCGAGTCTTTGCAACCCTATGGGCTGTAGCCCACCAGTCTCCTCTGTGCATGGAATTTTCCAGGCAAGAATACTGGAGTGGGTTCCCATTTTCTCCTCCAGGGGATCTTCCCAACCCAGGGATTGAACCCACGTCTCCTGCATTGGCAAGCAGATCCTTTACCACTGTACCACCTGGGAAGCCCACAGTTCTAACTGTTAATTGTTGATTTATTCTTTCAGTTTTGTTCAGGATTTACTTCTTTTTGGGTAGCTGTGTGTTCTTAAATGTATGCATATTTTTAATTATTGCTATTCTGTTACATTTCCCCTTTTATTATTATGAAATTTCTTTCTTTGTCTTTAGTAATATTTTTTGTGTTAAAGTCTATTTTGTCTGAGATAGCTATTCCGGATCACCTATATTTATTGTTTACATGGTAGACCTTTTTGTATCCTTTATGTATCTTTAAAGTGTTTCTAATACATTGTGTCAAGTTAAATCTTGCTCTTTTATCCAATTCCAGTCTCTGTCTTTTAATTACTATATTTAACCCTTGAAATTAACTGTAATTGTTTCTGTGGTACTGCTGTTTTGATATTTGTTTTCTATGTCTCATATCTTTCTCTTCTACCCTATTCCTCTTTTACTGACTTCTTTTGTGTTCAACAATTCTTTCAGCAAACTATTCTTATTCTTTGGTAGATTTTTTAATAAGTTATTTTCTTTGTGTAGTGATTACAATGTTCAGCTTATCACTGTCTACTTCAGGTTAGTACTTATTTAATTCCAGTAAACTATATCAACTTTGTTCCAATACACCTCCATTTCCTCTCCCATCTTTATTCTATTATTGTTATTTGTAATGCATTTATGGATATATACTATATCTATGTATGTTATATAATTCAAAATAAAAGTGTTATAATATTTACCATATTCACTGCTCTTCATTTCTTCCAGTAGACTTGCACAATAATCTGGTATCATTTCCTTTCAATCTGAAGAACTTCCTTTAGAATTTCTTGTAAGGCTGTTCTGCTTGAAAAAAATTATTAATGGATAATTTTGCTAGATGTATAACTTTTACTCAAGATTTTTTAAGCACTTTAAATGTTATTACATTGACCTCCATTATCTCTGATGGGAAATAATCAAAATATTTTGTTGTTATTCCTCACTTAACATTTTTGTCAATCTCAAAAGTTAATGCTTGTCTATATCTTCCCATTTACAATACAACAGCTTACATTTCTCTCTTGCTGACTATCCCCATAACCCATATTAATATATCCAGGGTTTTAGTTTCAGATGTAAAAATTAAGCTTTATAAAAGTATTTAGATAATTGTAAATTGTATCATTATTTTTATATTACTGTTTCTCACAATCCTTATCATTCCTTTTCTTAGAGTCATATGAATTTTTCCTGGATTCCGTATATAAGTGATTCTTCTAAAGAAGAAACATTTGTTGAAGAGAAATTGGTGGTAAGAAATTCTAGGCCCTACATGTCTAAAACTTTCCTTATTTTGGCTTCCTATTGGATGATAACTCCAATACTTCAGCCACCTGATGCAGAGAGCTGACTCATTTGAAAAGACCCTGATGCTGGGAAAGATTGAGGGCAGGAGGAGGCAGGAGGAGAAGGGGATGACAGAGGATGAGATGGCTGGATGGCATCACTGACTCGATGGACGTGAGTTTGAGTGAACTCCGGGAGTTGGTGATGGACAGGGAGGCCTGGCGTGCTGTGGTTCATGGGGTCACAAAGATTCAGACACGACTGAGTGACTGAACTGAACTGATTGGATGATAGTTTTAATAGACATAAAACTATTTCAAAGTCATTTTCTCTGAGAAATTTGAAGAGTTTATTTTTCTCTTTCATCATTCATTTTTACAGGTAAAGTATCTTATATCAATCTGTTTATCATTCATTTCTTGGTAATTTGTTTTATTTTTCTCTCTGGAATGTTTTAGGATTTTCCTCTTATTCTAAGTGTTATGAAATTTCACCAATATGTAACTCAGTGAGGCATTTCTATTTTGCCTTGTTCTGAACTCTGTGGTACTTCTAATCTAATGATTTTCTTTGCTCTGAGAAACTGTCTTCCATTTTATTCATTCTCTTCTTTTGTATCTACAACATTAGGTATCTTTTCATGGCAGATAATAGAAAAACACAACCAAAACTGGCTTAACCATTAGTAGAATTGACTGGCTCATAGAATAAAAAGTCTGTGTTAATGTAATGTACTAGTGTAAGACAGATTGATCTGGGACTGAATGTCATCAAAGCTGTTTCTCTCTCCTCTTCTATCTCTTTTTTCATCAAGAAAGAGAAATTTCTCTACTGTTTGAAAGCTACCACTCTTCCAAGTTTATGACCGTCGGAATGATCACTGAGTTTTCTATTAGCTCTATAAAATTTCATGACGTAGTTTTGACCTCCCACCTTTCCAGAATCCTTTAACATCTCTAAACTGTTGGTTGCATGCATTTTTTTTTCTGCTTTCATTTGGATTTTCTCTTTATTAAAAAAGAATTATTATTTCACATTTTCAGATGGGAAAGAAAGTAGATGTGTCTCAGACAACTATCTTAATTCAATCACTTTCTCTTATTTTCTCTGTAATTTAAAAAATTTTATCCTGTGTCTGCCAACTTGTGTGGAAATGTACTTTTTTTTTTGTATAGTGCATCTTGAAATGATTAAGTTACATTAGAAAAGGGTTGAGTTTGGGAGGAAGGGGAGAAAGTAATATTTAATAAATTCTACTTCTCACTAGGCCATGTCATTAGTTTGGTGACAGCAAAGTCCCAAATGGAAAATTCTGCTTAACACAGATATATAGATGTTATACACATATGTGTGTGTGTTAGTCGCTCAGTCGTGTCTCAGTCTTTGCGACCCCATGGACTATAGCTCGCCAGGCTCATCTGTCCGTAGAATTCTCCAGGCAAGAATACTGGAGTAGTTGCTATTCCTTTCTCCAGGGGATCTTCCCTACCCAGGGATCACACCCAGGCCTCCCGCATCGTGGGCAGATTGTTTACTGTCTGAGCCACACGTACATGCCCAAGCACAGAGACACACGGACACGCACACACCGTACACATATTACTGTGGACACCTGGGAAGTACTCTTTTCTATCAGGAATCAGAGACTGTCCATGAGCTTTGATACAGAGAAGCCGCCTGAAGCAGATTTTTCCCTCTCTATCTCCCAGAAGACCAAAGGATAGACACAGATTATCCAAACCAGCCCCATACCAGGGCCCTTGGCAACTGTGGTCTGAGAGATTATTAGTGCAATTAATAAAAATGCAAATCTGATAAGGTTATTTCAAAGGTGAGATATTTTTAAAAAGCTAATTAATTGGCCCCCAGACCAAGAAAACCTTGCTAAGAGTCAATTGTGTCATGGCAAATAGTAATTCAAATTTTAGAATAAAGTAAGATATATAAATTTATTTTACTTGTATTCTATTCCTATAAATTGTATTCTATAAAGCTTAATCAGATGGTGGGTTAATCTTCATGTTCTGAATTTTTATTTCTAACTATTTAACCTGAAGCAACAGTCAAAATTTAAAATACGTTTCCATGATGTCTTCCCATGAAGGAGATAATGGTACATTTCTCATGTTAGCAGTGTTACTCTATAGGATTTGAAAGTACAGTTGAAGATCCCTGATGATTATGAAAAGCCTCTGTGGTACAACTTTACCTGCTATACACTTAATTCATTTATACCAAGGTCATTGTTGACTGGGGCAGTAAAAGTACAATAGAAGGCACCTCTGCTATTTACCTTAATAACTTGATTGTATATGGAACCTTTTAAGCACAAGGATATTTTAAATTAATATATGAAAATGTCTTATTGAATTTATCTTAAGCTGTTAACACAAATAATATCTGTAGTTCAATGTATTTTCAGTATATAGAAATATTATTGTTTTATTGTTTTAAGAATACATTCAATTTCCCAGTCTGTAAAGAGAAAAACTTTTTAGATTTCCAAGTCTTAATTAAGCTTCTCAGTAATTCTGGACAACCATAGCTCAAACAATTTGAATAAAATTATATGTAAAAATGAAGTTTTTATTTCATCCAATTCATGATGGGAACTAGGTCAGATGCTGTCTATGGGGTTGCACGGAGTCGGACACGACCGAAGTGACTTAGCAGCAGCAACATCAAATATAAAATGAGAACTTACATTCCTTAGAGTTGAAACACAAACTAGCCTTTGAAGTATTACTTAGTATTATCATTATGTTAATTTCTTATATCAGAAAACTTGACTCACCTAACATCTGAAATGTTAGGACATTTAAAAATCTTAAAGTTATAAGATAGTGAATAAAAATCATGCTTACCTTTATTCATGGAAATTGGCGTCTTGTACCTGATGTTACCCAGGTAAAGAGCTGTTCCTTTTCTCACAGAGTCCGTAGGTTGCACCCGCTTTTATAATCATATATAATTACACAAGGGGTGGTTCATTCTAGGAGTCAATATTGTGTCTTTTTATTAGACTACCTTATATAAATGATGAGTGAACACAAAGTTTTCATACTTTGAGCTTTGAAATTTGATTACTGGCTACTGAAAAGGAGTCACCTGATTTATTATTGCTTAAAGTTTATCTCACTTACTCTTATAATGTAATATCACAAATCAAACTAGTTACAAGTGGTACCCTCAGGAGAGTTGTTTAGCTTCTGTGGGAAACTAATCACCATCCTTCTAGTGAATAAAAGATGGATCACCAAGAAAAGTATATAAAAGTTTGCAACATTGTCATTCACATATAAAATGTGCTATATACCAGTAAAATGGGGACAAAACTGAGTTGTTCAAGAGAAAATTATCCAAAATAGAATATGACAAATGCCTCATGCCATAAGCATATATTTGAGTCTGCCATTATTTTAAGAAAAATAAATTTCTTAAGAAAGTAATTAACAAGATACTTTGTGAAAGCTGTAATATCTTTTAAGTTACACTAGCTTTGTACATCAAATATGACAACTTGATTGGAGATGGTCCATCTGATATGTCCTTTGTTTTCTGTTTCTAATGCATTTTCATTGTCAGTCAATTATTAACTTAGAAACATTTTTTTGAGCAGAAATTATATACTAGGTAGTATATTAAGATATCCTAAGGAGCTGAGATCTCCTCAAGAAAATTGGAGATATCAAGGGAACATTTCATGCAAGGATGGGCACAATAAAGGACAGAAACAGTAAGGACTTAACAGAGATTAAGAAGAGATGACAAGAATACACAGAAGAAATATTTTTTAAAAAGGTCTTAATGACCAGGATAATCATGATGGTGTGGTCACTCACCTAGAGCCAGACTCCTGGAATCTGAAATCAGGTGGGCCTTTGGAAGCATTACTATGAACAAAGCTAGTAGAAGTGATGGAATTCCAACTGAGCTAAAAATTGTAAGATGATGCTTTTAAAGTGCTGCATTAATATGTCAGCAAATCTGGAAAACTCAGCAGTGGCCACAGGACTGGAAAATGTCAGTTTTCATTCCAATCCCAAATAAGGGCAATGCCAAAGAATGTTCAAACTACCACACAATTGCACTTCTTTCACAGGTTAGCAAGGTTATGCTCAAAATCCTTCAAACTTTGCTTCAGCACTACATGAACCAAGAACTTCCAGATGTTCAAGCTGGATTTAGAAAAGGCAGAGGAACCAGAGATCAAATTGCCACATCTGTTGGATCTAGAGAAGCAAGGAAATTCCAGAAGTATATCTACTTCTGTTTCACTGACTACGCTAAAGCCTTTGACTGTGTGGATCATAACAAACTATAGAACATTCTTAAAGAGATGGGAATACCAGACCGCCTTACCTGTCTCCTGAGAAACCTGTATACAGGTCAAGAAGCAACAGGTAGAACCAGACATGGAACAACAATGGTTCCAATTTGAGAAAAGAGTAAGACAAGGCTGTGTGTATATTGTCACCCTGTTTATTTAACTTATATGCAGAATACATCATATGAAATCCTGGCCTGGATAAATCACAAGCTGAAAGCAAAATTGCCTGGAGAAATATCAACAACCTCAGGTATGCAGATGATACCATTTTGATAGCAGAAAGCAAAGAGAAACTAAAGAGCCTTTTGATGAGGGTGAAAGAAGAGAGTGAAAAAAGTTGGTTTAAAACTCGACATTCAGAAAACTAAGATTGTTGCTTCCGGTCCCATCATTTCATGGCAAATAGAAGGAGGAAAAGTGGCAGTGACAAATTTTATTTTCTTGAGCTCCAAAATCACTGCAGGTGATAACTGCAGCTATGAAATTAAGATGCTTGCTCCTTAGAATAAAAGGTTTCATTAAACCCTGAGAGCATATCTGTGTAGTTAATGCTATGGTTTTTCCAGTAGTCATGTATGGATGTGGAGAAGAGAATGGCACCCCACTCCAGTACTCTTGCCTGGAAAATCCCATGGACGGAGGAGCCTGGTAGGCTGCAGTCCATGGGGTCACTAAGAGTTGGACACAACTGAGTGACTTCACTTTCACTTTTCACTTTTATCCATTGGAGAAGGAAATAGCAACCCACTCCATGGGGTCTCGAAGAGTTGGACATGATTGAGCGACTTCACTTTCACTTTTCACTTTCATTCATTGGAGAAGGAAATGGCAACCCACTCCAGTGTTCTTGACTGGAGAATCCCAGGGACGGGGAGCCCGGTGGGCTGCCGTCTATGGGGTCGCACAGAGTTGGACACGACTGAAGTGACTTAGCAGCAGCAGCAGCAGCAGCATGTATGGATGTGAGAGTTGGACCATAAGGAAGTTTGAGCAATGAAAAATTGATGCTTTCAAATTGTGGTGTTGGAGAAGACTCTTGAGAATCCCTTGGACTGCAAGAAGATCAAGCCAGTCAATCCTAAAGGAAATCAATCCTGAATGTTCACTGAAAAGACTGATGCTGAAGTTTAAACTTCAATACTTTGGCCACCTGATGCGAGACATCCACTCATTAGAAAAGACCCTGATGCTGGGAAAGATTGATGGCAAAAGAAGAAGAGGATGACAGAGAATGAGATGGTTAGATGGCATCACTGATGCAATGGACATGAATTTGAGCAACCTGTGGGAGATAGTTAAGGACAAAGAAGCTTGGCATGCTGCAGTCCATGGGGTCACAAAGTCAGACATGACTTAGAGATTGAACAACAATTACAGAGGGGAAGAAAAGAAGTAACTGTTTTTCACATTTAGTTGTTTTGGTGTTGTTTTTCTGTGGACTTTCCAGGGATGAAATGAATATAGTAATTTCATTTTAGAAATTAAAACAACTATAGACCAATATAGTTGTTGTTGTTCAGTCACTAAGTCATGTCTGACTCTTTGAGACCATATACAGAACATTACAAAGGTTGGTCTATGGCCCCAGTAGGAAATAAGCAAACTCATGGCCAAAATGCCATCCACCCATAGAAGATCCCCCACATGCTCTATTAATCCAGGCTTTTCCAGGCCAGGAGATCAAAGGTCATGCAATGACATGGAAGTTGAAGTAAGAAAACCAAAGTCTGAGTCCCAGCATGCCATCTGGCAATTCCGTAATCCTCGGTTGGTAATTTCTCTGATTTTCTGACTTCTTATGAACAGAAGTAAAGCCAGCCCCACTAGCATTCTGTTGAAAGCAAATTAGACAGTGTATGAGAAAATGTTCTCAAACTACACAATTCTGTGCAGCCTAATCTGCGTTTTATGAGCAGCATTACAAAAATGCTTATTTATTATGCTGATGATCCTTTTAGTAATAGGAGAAAGCATTAGGAGTTCAATACAAGGCAGACCATTATGAACCTTTCAGATGGAGAAACATTTAATCTTGAACTCCTCTGGACTCTTCTAAAGTCAAAGGTGCTTTATTGAGGTTCTTGGGAATAAGATAAACCATTGAGGGAAATGACTATAATATTTTTAATTGAATCACTCTAACAAAAGGGAAGCAATACCTTATGCTTTTTATTCCAGAGTCACAAGTTATTTATCACAATTACCAGATGGTCTACACTAGATGGATGGCTAACATTTATTGATGATCACAATGAGCCAGATTTCATACTTATTATCTCATTTCAGTACTTTAGATTTATTATGTCATTGAATTCTCATGACTGCTTATGAAAATAGGTCCTTAATTTTTTCCCATTTTACAAATGAGAAAGCTTAGGCATAGAACGGGAGACTGCCTTTCCCAAAGTCCATAAGATGTTATGGAAAAAAACAAACAAACTTTCTGGCCAATCCAATATATGACTTTTAAGGACTGTTAGGGACAGAGATGGGCTTCCCAGGTGGCGCTAGTGGTAAAGAACCTGCCTCTCAAAGGAGGAGATGTAAGGGACACAGGTTCTATCCCTGGGTAGGGAAGATCCCCAGGAGGAGGGCATGGCAACCCACTCCAGTATTCTTGTCCAGAGAATCCCATGGATGGAGGAGACTGGCGAGAGAGGAGTCCATATGGTCTCAAAGAATGAGATACAGCTGAAGCAACTTAGCATGCATGCACGCAGGGATAGATATTCCTTGGCATCCTTACTGCCAACTCCAACATTTAATAATCTCCACGCATCAACAAGTTGCCTCACCACCTCCTTTCATCCCGCTAATCATGCAATTGTTATTTTCAGCTGTAAACACTGAAATTGCGTAGTCTGATTCATCTTGACTCAGCTCAATAAAAACTTCCCAAATTGCTTCCCCAAGAGTCAATCCTTCCAGATATAAATTTCCTGTGTTGTGGTTTAAGAAAATGAAACAAAGTAAAATTACGTTCTTGCTTGGGAAGGCACAGAATCAATCCAAGTTAGGGTTAATATTGGACAAATTGTGTACCGTCCTCGTTGGGAGGTTTCAAGCACAGACCCAAGGGAGATAACCAGTTAATCTCTAATAAAGATCAAAATGAGAGTCAAGGTGAACATCATTACCCTCTTTCCTTATAAATCACTTAATAGATGAACAGCAAGTTCCTACTGTATACATCAGAGGGCTTCCTTGGTGGCTCAGGCAGTAAAGAATCTGCCTGCAATGCAGTAGACCACCTGCAGTGCAGGAGACCTGGGTTCGATCCCTGGGTCAGAAGAGCCCTTGAGGAAGGAAATGGCAATCCAAACAAGTATTCTTGCCTGGAGAATCCCAAGGACAAAGGAACCTGGCGGGCTGCAGTCCATAGATTTGCAAAAAGTCAGACACAACTGGAGCAACTGACTATGCATGCACGCAACAGGCAGGGGATCATGAGTCTGACTGGGGGCAGTAGAACCTCAAATGGCGGCCCTGTTCATCTCTTCTTATCCCCCAATTGCTTCCCAGTACTATCTTCCTTTCACTTTCTCTCTTGCACCCTGAGTTTCTAGATTTATGTGTTGTTTTTTTTTTTTTCCTCTTGAGAGAGCATTGTTTAATGAGAATTTCAGTCACCTTCATGGGAATAATCTGATCCAGTTCCATCCATCTGTTCCAACAAGCAAAACTCTGCTCCCCTTTGGACTGCAGTCCCACAAAATGCTGGCCAATCTGGCACCAAGGATGCACTGCATACCTCCGACGTTGATGCTCCCTGTTTGAACTACTAATTTTCTTTCTGTGCAGATGTTAATCTTCCATTAGGATTAATAGAGCAGGTGTTTATATTACCAAATGTTGCCTGCTTATCTGTAAAGTTGCCTCATCACTATTTCACAGGGTTGCTGCCTAGCCACAAGGCTGTCTAGACACATGAAAAAATTTTAAACATCAGAAAAGCTATCTTAGCAAATGAAATACATATCTGGGGAGAAGATAAGCTCAGATGTGTTTGTTCCGGAACAGTAACCAAGATAAAATCTCCAACTCCACTTGTTGATTTTTCCTTCTTTCAGTGGATTTTCGGGCTATCTTTTGAGTTCTTTGATACATTTTTACAGTGTTGTTTTGATGTCCAGGAAACTTCTTGGTGACTTGGTGTCTGAAGATGAAATATCATCAGAGGTAAATATTTTAATTATTTTTTTATGATAGTAATGAAATTGCGTTCATCTATTAGTACTCCTTCCTATCCATTCTTTGTAGTGCTGTAGGATTGAAAATGTCTGCTCAAATATTATCTACCTCTCAACTCATGCTTGACCTAGAACAAGTTTACTAAAGTGACATGGCTCATAAACCTTCCATAAAATAGATAGACAAATAAAGTATACTGTTGTGTCTGTGCATGAAAAGTTTTAATAAAAAAGTTGTTTTTGGTTTTCTTTCTTTTCATGTTGGTTTTTGTTGTTCTACATCTGGTGTATAACATATGTTGACACATGCAAGGTTGGAGACCTCGTGTGAGGACTTTGTTCAAAATGGTGCATTGAAGAAAACCATGATGCAACCCAGGACATTCCATTCCATCTTCTTCTTTGATAATACTGAGTTTTGTTTGATAAGCCCCAGAGACTAAACCATAATAGGTCTAATTATGACTATTCTTTGGAAAGACTGATGCTGAAGCTGAAACTCTAATACTCTGGCCACCTTGATACGAAGAACTGACTCATTAGAAAATCCCCTGATGCTGGGAAAGATTGAAGGCAGGAGGACAAGGGGACAACAGAGGATGAGATGGTTGGATGGCATCACCAACTCGATGGACATGAGTTTGAGCAAGCTCCGGGAGTTGGTGACGGACAGGGAAACTTGACATGCTGCAATCCATGGGGTCACAAAGAGTCGGACACGACTGAGTGACTGAACTGAACTGAACTGAACAGATAATCCTGTTCTACTTTGCCAGTGATTGGTTTGGGTATGAACAACTAGAACTTGAGACATGAGAAGGTTGGCTGGGGGTGGTGGGCTTCTGAGAATAACTTTACTCTTTGTTTGAAGAAGGACCATATGAAAGGCCCTTTTCTTTCTGCCTACCTCCTTTTGTTAGCTTGGGACATGAATAGTACCAAAGGATGAACAGAATCTGTGTCTGTGACATGATCATTGAGCTACTGAAGCAACTTTGAAATTGGTCTACTCTGTACTTTTTGTTAGTATAACAATAAAGACCTTTTCCCTTGCAGTTAAAAACAGTACTTCTCTTTAGATTCTTGGATCCAGTATCAATGTTTGGCAGAAGAGGTTTCTGAACACTAACAAACAGCTCTCCAGACACCACTGGGGTGCCCTACAAGTCAATCTACCGGGAGTAGCACGAGACTCCACGGGCTGGGCACTCAGTCCCACAGTACCCCTCCACCCCCATTTCAGATGCCAGTAGCAAGCCTGGGCTGTCACTGGTGCTTCTGACCCACTGGCTACAGATTGGAGGTCCCAACGACCCTCTTGTTGGACTTCAGATGACAGTTACAAGTCCAGCTTGTTACCTGTCCTTCCATCTGGCTATAAATCAGAGGTTCTTACTACCTCCTCCTTGGGTTCAATTAATTTGTTAGAGTGGCTCACAGAACTCAGAGAAAAAATTTACTTACTGGATGACCAGTTTATTATCAAAGGATATAAGTCAGGAACATCTGGATGAAGACAGGCAAAGCCAAGGTTATGGGGAAAGGGCATGAAGCTTCTCTGCGCTCTCTAGATTCTCCACAGATCTTCATGTGTACACCAGTATGGAAGTACTCCAAACCCTCTCCTTTGGGGTTTTAATGGAAACTCCATCACATAAGTATGATTGATGAAATCACTGGCTACTGGTCATTGAACTTGACCTCCCCTCCTCTTCCTAAGGGTCAGTGGGTGGAACTGAAAGTTTTAACGCTCTAATAATGTGGTTGTCTCCAATGAACACCATCCCCCATCCTTAAGTTACCTACCCACTTCCCCAAAACCACATTAACAATACAAAAGATACCTCTGTGGGTCTCAACATGTAGGGAATTCCAATGGTTTTAGGAGCTCTCTGCCAGAAAAGAGGACAAAGACCAAATATACATATATAATATACATATATATATAATAAATCATAGTATCACATCTCCCAATACATAGCATCTCCCAATTTCTCACTAAAGACACAGGAAGAATACTAGTAACTCATTCTAAAAACAAAAGAACAGCATCAAAAAGCCCTTATCGTTATCATCCCCCCGTATTAAAAATGACACAAATTTAGAAGATGCGTCTTGGGTGCTGGAAGAAGAAGAATTAAAATTTTAAAAGAGATTAGCTCCCAAATTTTGACTTCATTTTTTATTTGGGACAGGAGAACTCACCCATATTGTCAAGAATAAAATCAACCGGCTGGAGTTTCTTCCACGCCCTACTTATTTTTTGCCGGGGCCAATTACAATGAGGGAAGAGTCCGTATTGACAACTCTGCCAAAGCACTCTTCTGCTTTTGTCACCACAAAAGTTTACTCATGGAAACATTATCTAGCAAAGCATCACTGTATTTCCAGGGCTTAGACCAGCTTCCTTATTGATGACTCAGAGCTCCCAATATCAAGACCTGTGGAGTAAATACAGGTCATGGTAATATAAATACCTTTTGCCATCATTAAGGAGAGTATATTTGGTGTAAACATCCTGTACTCAAGAACCACCATAATTCCTTTATACAAATGTCCAAAGCACAGCAATAAACATGTCCCATGTATTAGTATATGTCACTTGAATCCACAAAGCTAACTTGCAAGCAGATTCTTTACCATCTGAGCCACCAGGGAAGCCCTATAATTTTCTACAGAAAGCAAAATTTTCATCTTCTGCCTTGATTATCTTCTGAACCCTCTTCTAATTGTAAGTTCAAATATTGATTTTTAAAAAGCAATTTCTTCTAATTTATTTGCTCACATGCATCATTCTGAAAAACAGAATATTGTAAAAGATAGTTAACAAAACTATAGGGGAGGAGCCAAGATGGCGGAGGAGTAGGACGGGGAGAACACTTTCTCCCCCACAAATTCATCAAAAGAGCATTTAAACGTCGAGTAAATTCCACAAAACAACTTCTGAATGCCGGCAGAGGACATCAGGCACCCAGAAAAGCAACCCAACTCTTCGAAAGGAGGTAGGAAAAAATATTAAAAACAAAAAAAAAAGAGACAAAAGAGGGAGGGACGGAGTTCCGTCCCGGGAAGGGAATCTTAAAAAGAGAGAAGTTTCCAAACATCAGGAAACCTTCTCACTGCCGAATCTGTGCCGAGCTTTGGAAGCACAGAGGGCAACATAACAGGGAGAAAAAATAGATAAACAATTTAAAACTCGCAGATTGCGAGCCCTACAGTAACTCCCCCAGCAGAGAAGCAGCGCAGACGCCTGCATCCGCCATTAGTGAATCGGGGCTGGGCAGGGAGGCGCGGCGTGGGCTGCATCGCTGAGAGTAAGAATCTGGCCTGAATACCCTGAGCGCTATCTGAGCGAAATAATTTGGGCTAGCAAACCAGACTGTGGGATACCTACCACGCGAAAAGCCAGCCCTAACCTAAGACCGCCAGGCCCGCGCACGGAACAAAGGACTGAACAGAGATAGCCGGCTGCAGATCTTCCCCCTCCGGTGACAGGCAGCCAGAGCCGGAAGGGGGCAATCGCAGCCCCAGAGAGACATTATCTATAAAATTGTAAGCAGGCTTCTTTGCTAACTAAAACTTCTTGGGGGTCTGGACGGTCAACATCTGCCTGAGAAGGTGCGCCGGTTTTACATCCAGATAACCGAGTGGCGGGGAGGCGATAAGTCGCAGCATTGGCGCTCGCCTGGGAAGAGCAAATTGGCGCTCGGACCTGGGAAGAGTACAAAACGCAGGCCCAACTGAGTCTGCGCCTCTGAGGACTACCCGAGTGCCTGAACCTGAGCGGCTTGGACCTGGGAGGTGCATGCAGCCCAGGGCCAGCCTCGGATTGTTCCCGGCGGAACAACCTAGAGTCCGAGCAGTGTGGACAGGGAGGCTACACGCGCCGTGAGCGGGGGCAGACCCAGGGTGGCTGAGGCACTGCAAGCCCACGCCAGTGTTATTTGTTTGCACCCTCCCTCCCTCCCTCCCCACAGCGCGACTGAACAAGTAAGCCTAAAAAAAAAAAAAAAAGTGTCCTCCACCGTGCCCTTTGAGTCAGGGCGGAAACCAGATACTGAAGAGACTAGCAAACAGAAGAAGATATAACAGAGGGAAACGCCTTGGAAGCTACAGGCAATAGATCAAAACCCTGTGGTTACTACGGACTACATAGGAAGGGGCCTATAGATCTTGAGAAATATAAATCTGACCAAGGAACTAGCCAAAAATGAACTGAACCCACAACACCCACAAAAAAAGAAACAAAAAAGTCCTAGATATATTTTTATTATTTTTACGATCATTCTTTCTTTTTTTTTTTTAATTAAAAAAAAAAAAATTTTAAGTCCCCTATTGTTCCTTTAATTTTCACTTTTATAACCTATTACTCTGCAAAAAAAAAAAAAAAAGACCCTATTTTTTTCTTCTTCAGCAAACTTCATATATATATATTCTATAATTTTTTGACCTTGTTGTTTTTTTTTGTTGTTGTTGGTTTTTGTTTTTTTCTTCTTTTCTTCAACATTGTATTTTTGAAATTCCAAACTCTACTCTAGATTTTTAATTTTCGCTTTTTGGTATATGTTATCAATTTTGTACCTATAGTTTTTTTTTATATAATTTCTGTGATTTTTTTTTTTTCTTCTTCTTCTCTGTTTCTTTCTCTTCTTCTTTTATATAACATTGTATATCTGAAATTCCAAACTTTACTCTAGATTTTCAATTTATGCTTTTTGGTATTTGATATCAATTTTGTACCTGTATTTTCTTTATAATTTTTGTGACATTGTTCGTATTTGTTTGTTTGTTTTCTCTCTTTATTTTTCTTCTTCTTCTTTTTTTTTTTAACATTGTATTTTTGAAATTCCAAACTCTACTCTAGATTTTTAATTTTTGCTTTCTGGTATTAGTTATCAATTTTGTACCTGTACTTTCTTTATAATTTTCGCGACCTTGTTTGTTTTTGTTTGTTCATTTTTTCTCTCTTTCTTTTCCTTCTTCTTTTCTTTAACATCGTATTTTTGAAATTCCAAACTCTACTCTAGATTTTTAATTTTCGCTCTCTGGTATTAGTTATCAATTTTGTACCTGTACTTTCTTTATAATTTTCACGACCTTGTTTGTTTTTGTTTGTTCGTTCTTTCTCTCTTTCTTTTCCTTCTTCTTTTCTTTAACATCGTATTTTTGAAATTCCAAACTCTACTCTAGATTTTTAATTTTTGCTTTTACGTATTTGTTACCAATTTTGTACCTTTAAGGACCCAATCTTCAGGACCCATTTTTCACTAGGGAGTGAGATTACTGGCTTGACTGCTCTCTCTCCCTTTGGACCCTCCTTTTTCTCCACCAGGTCGCCTGTGTCTCCTCCCTAACCCCTCTCTACTCTACCCAACTCTGTGAATTTCTGTGTGTTCCAGACGGTGGAGAACACTTAGGGAACTGATTACTGGCTGGATCTGTCTCCCTCCTTTTCATTCCCCCTTTTATCCTTCTGGCCACCTCTGTTACCTTCCTCCTTCTTCTCTTCTCTGTATAACCCCGTGAACATCTCTGAGTGGTCCAGTTGTGGAGTGCACATAAGGAAGTGACTACTGGCTAGCCCACTCTCTCCACTATTGATTCACCTCATCTCATTTGGGTCACCTCTAACTCCCTCCTCCCTCTTCTCTTCTCCATGTAACCCTGTGAACCTCTCTGAGTGACCCTCACTGTAGAGAAACTTATCATTTTTAATGTAGATGTTTTATCAATGGTGCTGTATAGAAGGAGAAGTTTTGAAACTACTGTAAAAATAAGACCGATAATCGGAAGCAGGAGACTTAAGTCCAAACCCTGACTCCAGGGAACTCCTGACTCCAAGGAACATTCATTGACAGGAGCTCATCAAATGCCTCCATACCGACACTGAAACCAAGCACCACACAAGGGCCAGTAAGTTCCAGGGCAAGACATACCAAGCAAATTCTCCAGCAACAAAGGAACACAGTCCTGAGCTTCAAGATACAGGCTGCCCAAAGTCACCCCAAAACTATAGACATCTCATAACTCATTACTGGACATTTCATTGCACTCCAGAGAGAAGAAATACAGCTCCACCCACCAGAACACCGACACAAGCTTCCCTAACGAGGAAACCTTGACAAGCCACCTGTACAAACCCACACACAGTGAGGAAACGCCATAATAAAGAGAACTCCACAAACTGCCAGAATACAGAAAGGACACCCCAAACTCAGCAATTTAAACAAGATGAAGAGACAGAGGAATACTCAGCAGATAAAGGAACAGGATAAATGCCCACCAAACCAAACAAAAGAGGAAGAGATAGGGAATCTACCTGATAAAGAATTCCGAATAATGATAGTGAAATTGATCCAAAATCTTGAAACTAAAATGGAATCACAGATAAATAGCCTGGAGACAAGGATTGAGAAGATGCAAGAAAGGTTTAACAAGGACCTAGAAGAAATAAAAAAGAGTCAATATATAATGAATAATGCAATAAGTGAAATTAAAAACACTCTAGAGGCAACAAATAGTAGAATAACAGAGGCAGAAGACAGGATTAGTGAATTAGAAGATAGAATGGTAGAAATAAATGAATCAGAGAGGATAAAAGAAAAACGAATTAAAAGAAATGAGGACAATCTCAGAGACCTCCAGGACAATATTAAACGCTACAACATTCGAATCATAGGGGTTCCAGAAGAAGAAGACAAAAAGAAAGACCATGAGAAAATACTTGAGGAGATAATAGTGGAAAACTTCCCTAAAATGGGGAAGGAAATAATCACCCAAGTCCAAGAAACCCAGAGAGTCCCAAACAGGATAAACCCAAGGAGAAACACCCCAAGACACATATTAATCAAATTAACAAAGATCAAACACAAAGAACAAATATTAAAAGCAGCAAGGGAAAAACAACAAATAACACACAAGGGAATCCCCATAAGGATAACAGCTGATCTTTCAATAGAAACTCTTCAAGCCAGGAGGGAATGGCAAGACATACTTAAAATGATGAAAGAAAATAACCTACAGCCCAGATTATTGTACCCAGCAAGGATCTCATTCAAGTATGAAGGAGAAATCAAAAGCTTTTCAGACAAGCAAAAGCTGAGAGAATTCTGCACCACCAAACCAGCTCTCCAACAAATACTAAAGGATATTCTCTAGACAGGAAACACAAAAACGGTGTATAAACTCGAACCCAAAACAATAAAGTAAATGGCAACGGGAACATACTTATCAGTAATTACCTTAAATGTGAATGGGTTGAATGCCCCAACCAAAAGACAAAGACTGGCTGAATGGATACAAAAACAAGACCCCTACATATGTTGTCTACAAGAGACCCACCTCAAAACAGGGGACACATACAGACTGAAAGTGAAGGGCTGGAAAAAGATTTTCCATGCAAATAGGGACCAAAAGAAAGCAGGAGTAGCAATACTCATATCAGATAAAATAGACTTTAAAACAAAGGCGGTGAAAAGAGACAAAGAAGGTCACTACATAATGATCAAAGGATCAATCCAAGAAGAAGATATAACAATTATAAACATATATGCACCCAACACGGGAGCACCACAGTACGTAAGACAAATGCTAACAAGTATGAAAGGAGAAATTAACAATAACACAATAATAGTGGGAGACTTTAATACCCCACTTACACCTATGGATAGATCAACTAAACAGAAAATTAACAAGGAAACACAAACTTTAAACGATACAATAGACCAGTTAGACCTAATTGATATCTATAGGTCATTTCATCCCAAAACAATGAATTTCACCTTTTTCTCAAGCGCACATGGAACCTTCTCCAGGATAGATCACATCCTGGGCCATAAAGCTAGCCTTGGTAAATTCAAAAAAATAGAAATCATTCCAAGCATTTTTTCTGACCACAATGCAGTAAGATTAGATCTCAATTACAGGAGAAAAACTATTAAAAATTCCAACATATGGAGGCTGAACAACACGCTGCTGAATAACCAACAAATCACAGAAGAAATCAAAAAAGAAATCAAAATTTGCATAGAAACGAATGAAAATGAAAACACAACAGCCCAAAACCTGTGGGACACGGTAAAAGCAGTCCTAAGGGGAAAGTTCATAGCAATACAGGCACACCTCAAGAAACAAGAAAAAAGTCAAATAAATAACCTAACTCTACACCTAAAGCAACTAGAAAAGGAAGAAATGAAGAACCCCAGGGTTAGTAGAAGGAAAGAAATCTTAAAAATTAGAGCAGAAATAAATGCAAAAGAAACAAAAGAGACCATAGCAAAAATCAACAAAACCAAAAGCTGGTTCTTTGAAAGGATAAATAAAATTGACAAACCATTAGCCAGACTCATCAAGAAACAAAGGGAGAAAAATCAAATCAACAAAATTAGAAACGAAAATGGAGAGATCACAACAGACAACATAGAAATACAAAGGATCATAAGAGACTACTATCAACAATTATATGCCAATAAAATGGACAACGTGGAAGAAATGGACAAATTCTTAGAAAAGTACAACTTTCCAAAACTGGATCAGGAAGAAATAGAAAATCTTAACAGACCCATCACAAGCATGGAAATTGAAACTGTAATCAAAAATCTTCCAGCAAACAAAAGCCCAGGTCCAGACGGCTTCACAGCTGAATTCTACCAAAAATTTAGAGAAGAGCTAACACCTATCCTGCTCAAACTCTTCCAGAAAATTGCAGAGGAAGGTAAACTTCCAAACTCATTCTATGAGGCCACCATCACCCTAATACCAAAACCTGACAAAGATCCCACAAAAAAAGAAAACTACAGGCCAATATCACTGATGAACATAGATGCAAAAATCCTTAACAAAATTCTAGCAATCAGAATCCAACAACACATTAAAAAGATCATACACCATGATCAAGTGGGCTTTATCCCAGGGATGCAAGGATTCTTCAATATCCGCAAATCAATCAATGTAATACACCACATTAACAAATTGAAAAATAAAAACCATATGATTATCTCAATAGATGCAGAGAAAGCCTTTGACAAAATTCAACATCCATTTATGATAAAAACTCTCCAGAAAGCAGGAATAGAAGGAACATACCTCAACATAATAAAAGCTATATATGACAAACCCACTGCAAACATTATCCTCAATGGTGAAAAATTGAAAGCATTTCCTCTAAAGTCAGGAACAAGACAAGGGTGCCCACTTTCACCATTACTATTCAACATAGTTTTGGAAGTTTTGGCCACAGCAATCAGAGCAGAAAAAGAAATAAAAGGAATCCAAATTGGAAAAGAAGAAGTAAAACTCTCACTATTTGCAGATGACATGATCCTCTACATAGAAAACCCTAAAGAGTCCACCAGAAAATTACTAGAAATAATCAATGACTACAGTAAAGTTGCAGGATATAAAATCAACACACAGAAATCCCTTGCATTCCTATACACTAATAATGAGAAAACAGAAAGAGAAATTAAGGAAACAATTCCATTCACCATTGCAACGGAAAGAATAAAATACTTAGGAATATATCTACCTAAAGAAACTAAAGACCTATATATAGAAAACTATAAAACACTGGTGAAAGAAATCAAAGAGGACACTAATAGATGGAGAAATATACCATGTTCATGGATTGGAAGAATCAATATAGTGAAAATGAGTATACTACCCAAAGCAATTTATAGATTCAACGCAATCCCTATCAAGCTACCAACAGTATTCTTCACAGAGCTAGAACAAATAATTTCACAATTTGTATGGAAATACAAAAAACCTCGAATAGCCAAAGCGATCTTGAGAAAGAAGAATGGAACTGGAGGAATCAACTTACCTGACTTCAGGCTCTACTACAAAGCCACAGTTATCAAGACAGTATGGTACTGGCACAAAGACAGAAATATTGATCAATGGAATAAAATAGAAAGCCCAGAGATAAATCCACGCACATATGGACACCTTATCTTCGACAAAGGAGGCAAGAATATACAATGGATTAAAGACAATCTCTTTAACAAGTGGTGCTGGGAAATCTGGTCAACCACTTGTAAAAGAATGAAACTGGACCACTTTCTAACACCATATACAAAAATAAACTCAAAATGGATTAAAGATCTCAACGTAAGACCAGAAACTATAAAACTCCTAGAGGAGAACATAGGCAAAACACTCTCTGACATACATCACAGCAGGATCCTCTATGACCCACCTCCCAGAATATTAGAAATAAAAGCAAAAATAAACAAATGGGACCTAATTAACCTTAAAAGCTTCTGCACATCAAAGGAAACTATTAGCAAGGTGAAAAGACAGCCTTCAGAATGGGAGAAAATAATAGCAAATGAAGCAACCGACAAACAACTAATCTCAAAAATATACAAGCAACTCCTACAGCTCAACTCCAGAAAAATAAATGACCCAATCAAAAAATGGGCCAAAGAACTAAATAGACATTTCTCCAAAAAAGACATACAGTTGGCTAACAAACACATGAAAAGATGCTCAACATCACTCATTATCAGAGAAATGCAAATCAAAACCACTATGAGGTACCATTTCACACCAGTCAGAATGGCTGCGATCCAAAAGTCTACAAATAATAAATGCTGGAGAGGGTGTGGAGAAAAGGGAACCCTCTTACACTGTTGGTGGGAATGCAAACTAGTACAGCCACTATGGAGAACAGTGTGGAGATTCCTTAAAAAACTGGAAATAGAACTGCCTTATGATCCAGCAACCCCACTGCTGGGCATACACACTGAGGAAACCAGAAGGGAAAGAGACACGTGTACCCCAATGTTCATCGCAGCACTGTTTATAATAGCCAAGACGTGGAAGCAACCTAGATGTCCATCAGCAGATGAATGGATAAAGAAAGCTGTGGTACATATACACAATGGAGTATTACTCAGCCATTAAAAAGAATACATTTGAATCAGTTCTAATGAGGTGGATGAAACTGGAGCCTATTATACAGAGTGAAGTAAGCCAGAAGGAAAAACATAAATACAGTATACTAACGCATATATATGGAATTTAGAAAGATGATAACAATAACCCGGTGTACGAGACAGCAAAAGAGACACTGATGTATAGAACAGTCTTATGGACTCTGTGGGAGAGGGAGAGGGTGGGAAGATGTGGGAGAATGGCAATGAAACATGTAAAATATCATGTAGGAAACGAGTTGCCAGTCCAGTTTCGATGCATGATGCTGGATGCTTGGGGCTGGTGCACTGGGACGACCCAGAGGGATGGTATGGGGAGGGAGGAGGGAGGAGGGTTCGGGATGGGGAACACATGTATACCTGTGGCGGATTCATTTTGATATTTGGCAAAACTAATACAATTATGTAAAGTTTAAAAATAAAATAAAATTGGAAGAACAAAACTATAAAAGTCTATCATACAGACCCATAGGAAAGGGGGATATTTTTAACATAGAGTTTGAATATGTGTATTTATGTGTGTGTGGGTTTGTGTATCTAATATTCAGGAAACATTGTCATTTATTCATCAAACAAACCATTAGTAACAACTAAGCTTGCTTTTAGATATATAGATGATGGTGCATGCATGCTAAGTCACTTCAGTCATGTCTGACTCTTTGTGACCCTGTGGACTGTAGCCCACCAGGCTCTGTCCATGGCATTCTCCAGGCAAGAATATTGGAGTGGATTGCATTCTCTTCTCCAGGGGATCTTCCTGGACCAGGGATCAAACCCGTGTCTTTTATGCCTCCTACATTGGCAGGCGAGTTCTTTACCACTAGCATCACCTGGAAAGCCCCATAGATGATGGTAGGGTTGAACTAATAGATGGAAAAAAAAAAAAATCAGGAAAACAATGTGAGAATCAGATCCCATTTGAAATGGACTTCATTCAAGAAGAGTGAATTTCAAGTAGGATGAACTTCTCTAGCTCTAAAACGAATTGTGTATATGCCCTGTTTGAAAACTTGAATGCTGATTTTTTTTATAATATCAAGGAATTATTGCCAATTTTTCAGTATGATAATGTTACCATAACTCTGTTTTTATTTATTTTTTTAATTTAAATTTATTTATTTTATTAGAGGCTAATTACTTTACAATATTGTATTGGCTTTTCCATACATCAACATGAATCTGCCACAGGTGTACACGTGTTCCCAATCCTGAACCCCTCTCCCACCTTCCTCCCCATACCATCCCTCTGGGTCATCCCTGTGCACCAGCCCCAAGCTTCCTGTATCCTGCATTGAACCTGGACTGGTGATTCATTTCTTATATGATATTATACATGTTTCAATGCCATTCATCCCAAATCATCCCCCCCCTGCTCCCACAGAGTCCAAAAGACTGTTCTATACATCTGTGTCTCTTTTGCTGTCTCACATACAGGGTTATTGTTACCATCTTTCTAAATTTCATATATATGTGTTAGTATACTGTATTGGTGTTTTTCTTTCTGGATTACTTCACTCTGTATAATCAGCTCCAGTTTCATCCACCTCATTAGAACTGATTCGAATGTATTCTTTTTAATAGCTGAGTAATACTCCATTGTGTATATGTACCACAGCTTTCTTATCCATTCATCTGCTGATGGACATCTAGGTTGCTTCCATGTCCTGGCTATTATAAACAGTGCTGCGATGAACATTGGGGTACACTTGTCTCTTTCAATTCTGGTTTCCTCGGTGTGTATGCCCAGCAGTGGGATTGCTGGGTCATATGGCAGTTCTATTTCCAGTTTTTTAAGGAATCTCCACACTGTTCTCCATAGTGGCTGTACTAGTTTGCATTCCCACCAACAGTGTAAGAGGGTTCTCTTTTCTCCACATCCTCTCCAGCATTTCAGCTCTGTTTTTAAAAGAGTCATGTGATTTAGAGATACTAACTAAAATATTTACAGATGAAATAAATGATATAATGTCTGGAATTAGCTTCAAAGCAATATGGGAAGTGGGAAGTAGGAGTATCTTTGAAACAAAATTAATCATAAACTGATCATTGTAGCTGAGTATGATTACATGGATACATGATGGTTCATTATACTGTTTGGTCTACTCTTAAAAAACTTGGTAAGGGAAATCTCATTTTCCTTGACTTGAACACACTTGAGAAACTGGCATCCAAAGGGAAAAACACAATATTACCAGAACCTCAGGAGACCCCACTTGGGTCCCTTTTTACTATTGGAACACCTCTCCCCATGCCCACTCTCCCAAGGGTGATCACCATCCTGGCTTCTCACATCGTATCTTTGCTAATTTACGTAATTTATATAAATGGAACACTTCTATGTACCTTGGTTTTTAATTCAATATTAGGAGGATTTTTCAATATTTGGGAATTAATTTGGAATTTTTTAAGTAGTTGTAAATCACTCATTCTCATGGCTGTACAAATACATTCCAATGTGTGAGCATACCAACATTTACTAATCCATTCTACTATTGAGTGACATTTGAAATTTTCAGGTTTTTTACTGTTACAAACTAGTGCCACTGTGATAGTTCTATGCCAAGTCCTCTGAGGAACGTATATTCATATTTTTGTTGTTGATTGTATTTGTTGTTGTTGAGAAGGATTGGGCTATAGGATGTGTATCGTTCATTTATAACAGATAGCCCTAGATGGCCTACCAAAGGGATTATACCAACTGATATTCACACCTGCATTGTCTAAGTATTCCACTTTATCCACATTTTTGCCAACACTTGATATTTTCTGTCTTTCTTCACTTTTTATTTCTGATGGGAATATTGTGATATATTGTGGTTGAATTTGCAATTCCTTAAAAACAATGCAGTTGAGGGTCTTATTATATGTTTATTGCTTATTTGGATATCCTCTTTTTGTGATGTATATGTTAAAATATTTTATAAATATTTTTGTATGTCTATGTTTTTCTTATTGATTGATAAGAGCTCTTTGTATGTTCTGGTATAAAGTTTTTTTTTTTTCCAGGTATATATCTTCCCCCACTCTATGGGTTGTTTTTACACTCTTTTGGAGGTGTTGTTTGGGATTCCCAGGTGGCTCAGTGGTAAAGAATCCACCTGCTAATGCAGGAGACGCCAGAGACATAGGTTCAACCCCTGGGTTGGGAAGATCTCCTGGAGAAAAGCATGGCAGACCACTCCAGAATTCTTGCTGGGAAAGTCCCATGGGCAGAGGAGTCTGGCAGGCTACAGTCCATGGGGTCCCAAAGAAGTTGGACACAATTTAGCTACTAAACAACAACAACAACAGGATTAGAAGGCACTCTAGGAGTCAAGAGATGTTCTCTTGGGATGGGTTTAAAAAAGCAGGAAGCTGGAGGCCAGGTCTGCACCTGTGACCCTATCGTCGTATCCAGAGACTCTCAGTGTTCTGGCTTGTTCAAACTACAAAGGTCATTTGGATAAGGATGTCTTCATCTTACATGATTACAGAATCCTTCTGGGAATGCTTCTTATGAAAGTTAATATTTTTTCTCCTAAAGCATTGGAACAGGATTGAATATATCAAGAAGGGACTTCTGCTTCTAGTGTCTTAGAAGTTTGGGTTTGCCTCAAATGACACGATGTACCAATAGTGGCTGACAGTGAGCTCCATTAGCCGGGATTTGTCGATTAACTTCTGAGGACCTTGGGCAATCTCCTCTCCTTTATCAATGATGTTGAACTCTGTTAGGAGAACCCTTTACATTTTGCTGCTGTTGTTGTTTACTTGCTAAGTTGTATTCAACTCTTTTGTGATCCCGTGGACTGTACCCCCAGGCTCATCTGTCTACGGGATTCTCCAGGTAAGAATACTGGAGTGGGTTGCCATTCCCTTCACTGCTGCATCAGTTTCCAATTACTGAAGCTCTTCGCCTACTGCTCCCCACCACTCTCAAGTATCTACATTATTACAGTTCAACAGGTCAACGGGGTTGAGGTTTTCCTCAGCACTTCTCTGAACAAGAAACTTCAATTCACTATAAGAAGGTTAATAATATTAAAACTGTGCTCTCAGAGAGCACTATTCATTTTCCAGAGGCTTAATGCTGCCCATCAGGGTTCTCACTAGATGGAGATGAGGCTTTTAAAACTCATTAGCTTTCCAACAGCATACCCTGCTTTCTTGGGTTCAGATCATTTGCACACTTTTCCTCTGGGAGTGGCACCCGTTACCAGGGAATCAGCTATCAGCTGAGTTCCTGAAATGAAGCCCATTAGAAAAAATGTTCTCTCAGTCCACTTTGATCTCAGGTCCAACTCTTTACAGAAATTTCCATTTAAGCTTTTCTAAGATAAAATTTCTATCAATTTTTAGTTAGAAAGGCATGTCATCGAGACGTTCAGTCACACAAATTAGGTTATATTGGAGAGCAATGAGAATAAAAGGGTTTGGGGGGTAGAAGTTAATAATGTATTTTTAGGATCCAGAATTTATGACTGTCTTATTGGAGGAGATAAGTTTATATTTGAGGTTTCTTTGGGGCTCAGATGGTAAAGAATAAAAGATCTGCCTGCAATGCCGGAGACCTAGGTTTGATCCCTGGGTTGGGAAGATCCTCTGAGAAGGAAATGGCAACCCACTCCAGTATTCTTGCCTGGAGAAGCCCACGGACAGAGGGTAGCCTAGTGGGCTACAATCCATGGGGTCACGTAGAGATGGACATGACTGAGCAACTAACACACAAATTTATATTTTAAACAGTGTAACTAAGGATCTTTATAAAATCTGAATTAAATGTTTTGTTTTGACTTCCAGTTATCATTCATCTTCATATATCATGCCATTTATTGAATAGAGAAGTCATTTCATCATGCTGAATAACTGAGGAATAACATATATCAAGAGCTTCCCCCATGGCTTGATCCAGACACATTCATATAAGGGTCTCTCATTACTTTGAAAACATTCTATGCAAACCCATTTAATAACAAAACAGTGGATTCTAATGAACAGATTCAGATTGAATAATCTTTCCATCAAAATCTTAATAATTTTTGCTCTCTACTTCTATAATTGCATTTGACATCTCTTTGCATTAATAAAGCAAATTATTTCCTGCCATAGTTTCATTAGCATTTAAGTCCAGAAGCCCCTTCTAACTGGAGTTAAATGATGCTGTTGAAATAGAGGGCTGTTTTGGAGCATAAAAAGAAGCCCTTTTATCTGGCAAGATCAAATATCACGTATGGGAAGTTTTTATCACCCGGGTGCCTCTTGAACCCAGAAGAGTAGCTATGACTTCTAAAGTGTTTCATAAAACATCTTCCAGAAAGTCACTGAAAAAATAGAAGAAAACAAGTAGGAAAATGACTATTTCATAATAAAACTATCCCTAAATAAATGAATAAATATTCTTCCACATGTATATGGAGGCAAGTTCCCAGGTGGCTCAGTGGTTGAAGAATCCACCTGCCAATGCAGGAGACACAGGAGATGCAGGTTTGATACCTGGGTTGGGAAGATACCCTGGCCCTCCATCAATGGAAGAGGTATACGTAAATGAGTTATTTTAATTGTACAATAATAAATTAACTTTATTATCATTATGTTTCCAGGGGATAGGGCTTCACTGGCAGGAAGTAGGGACCCCAGGGAATGGACCTCTATATGGGGAGGAGGAGGACAGAACTGCTGTGGTTGGGTCTGCCAAAACCTGGAGGTATAAAACCCATCATAAATTCAAAGGAGGCAGCCCATGACTTGGCTCTGTGATTCAGGGTCTTTTTTTCCATTCAGCATATTATTAAAGAAAAGCTTCAAATATGATGTATGTGTCCCCTTAATGTCCAGCTCAGTAGTTAATTATTAATATATGTATTGTCCCCAAATGCCTCACAGTGAGCCCTGTACATAATAGTTGCTCAAGAGACAGTTGTTTAATTTCCTGGATCTGATTTGTGGCACCCCCAGCGGGAATGTAGTTAAAATGTCTCTCCATGAGACACACCATTTAATTGACCAACCCCCTGGCCCACAGAATCTTGAAAATGAATATCTTTAATAGTGCTTAGAACATACTACAGCAACAGCAAGAAGCATTGAGAGTGACTGATCCCATTCATGGAATAAGATTGATGGACAGTTTTCTATGCAGTTATCTACATTATAGAAGGAGATTAGGTAGACAGGTAGGCATACGTGTGTAGAAATAAAACAATAAAAATTAATGAAAGCCTAATTACCTACTCTTTTTCCTTCTCTCCACCTATCCTGTTCTAGGAATACAATCATTGTAAGTTCAGTACAGCAGTGTTCCAGTGTTAGTCAGTCACTCAGTTGTGTCCGACTCTTCGTGACCCAATGGACTTGAGCCCACCAGCTCCTCTGTCCACGGGATTCTCCAGACAAAAACACTGGAATAGGTTGTTATTCCCTTTTCCAGGGGCTCTTCCCGACCCAGGGATTGGATCCAGATCTCCCACATTGTAGGCAGATTCTTTACTGTCTGAACCACCAGGGAAGCCTGGTAATGAATTTTAATTCTTCCTAAGGAACTGGCTCAATGGTTCTAGTAGTTTGCTAGGGCTACCATAGCAAAGTACCACAAACCGTGTGACCTAAACAGCAGAAATGTATTGCCTCACAGTTCTGGAGGTTAGTAGTCCAAGATGAAGTGTTCAGCAGGGTTGGTTCCCTCTGAAGGTTGTGATGGAGAATCTGCCTCAGGTCTCTGTCATGGTTCCTGGTGGTTTGCCTGCAATCTTTGGTGTTCCTTGGTTGATAGAAGCCTTGTCCCCATCTCTGCTTCCCTTGTCACATGGTGTTCTCCCTGCATGCATCTGTCTCCGGGTCCCAACTTCCCCTTTTGATAAGGACACCAGTCATTGAATTAGGGACCCATCCTACTCATCGTAACTACGTAATTATTGGGTTGGCCAAAACGTTCGTTTGGGTTTTTCTGTAAGATGTTATGATATCTCTTACAAAGTGAAAAGAAAGTGAAGTCGCTCAGTCGTGTCCGACACTTTGCGACCCCATGGACTGTAGCCTATCAGGCTCCTCCGTCCATGGGATTTTCCAGGCAAGAGTGCTGGAGTGGATTGTCATTTCCTTCTCCAGGGGATCTTCCTGACCCAGGAATCGAACCTGGGTCTCCCGCATTGCAGGCAGACGCTTTACCATCTGAGCCATCTCTTATAAGCAGAATTGAAAAAGAAATGATATAAATGAACTTATTTACAAAACAGAAACAGACAAACAGACTTAGAGAATTAACTTAGGGTTACCAGAAGGGAAGGGTGGGGGAAAAGGGATAGTTAGGGAATTTGGAATGAACATATACACACTGCTATATTTAAAATGGAAAACCAGCAAGGACCTGCTCTATAGCTTATGAACTCTGCTCAACGTATGTGGCAGCCTAGATGGAAGGGGAGTTTGGGGGAGAATGGATACATGTATATATATGGCTGAGTTGCTCTGCTGTGCACTTGAAACCGTCACAACATTGTTGATCAGCTATACTCCAAAAAACAAACAAAAAAAAAGTTTAAAAAGGTTATTTATCAATAAATAACCTTTGGATATAATTTTTTTCCTGACTAAAGTCTGTATTTAGCAACTTACTTTAAAAGCTATTTGTCTTTAACTTCTGTTGAAAATATGTTCATCTGTATAAAAAAAAAGTCTTGTTCTGATTTTGTTATTGCCATTACCATAGACTCTGTCAAAAAATATGACGATTTGTCCCTACACTTAAAAGTCACTAAAATTGCCCCAAATTTTTCTTTTGGAATCTCACATGAGAGTCTGGTTTTTTAAACAATCTTTATTGGAATATAGCTGATTTACAACGTCGTGTTAGTTTCAGGTATACAGCTAAGTGAATCAGTTACACATATACGTATTTCTTGTTATTGTTTTTAGTCACTTAGTCATATCCGACTCTTTGTAGCCCCATGGACTATAGCCCACCTGGCTCCTCTGTCCATGAAATTCTCTAGGCAAGAATACTGGAATGGGTTGCCTTTTCCCTCTCTAGGGATCTTCTTGACCCAGGGATCCAACCAGTGTCTCCTACATTGGCAGGTGGATTGGATTGTTTACCACTAAACTACTTGGGAAGCCAACATATATGTAGAGCCACTCTTTTTCTCCCCCCCCTCTTTTTTCATATAGGCCACTACAGAGTACTGAGCAGAGTTCCCTGGGCTGTACAGCAGGTTCTTATTGTTTATCTATTTTATATCTAGCAGTGTGTAATGTCAATCCCAATCTCCCAATTTATCCCTCCCCCTGCTTATTCCCTGGTAACCGCAACTTTGTTTTCCACATCTGTGACTACTTCTGTTTTATAAATAAATTCACTTGTACCCTTTTTTAAGCCTCCACATATAAGTAATACTATATGATATTCATCTTTCTCTGATTTACTTCATTCAGTATGACAATTTCTAGTTGCATCCATGTTGCTGCAAATAGCATTATTTTGTTCTTTTTAATGGCTGAGTAATATTCCATTGTATATATGTACCACATCTTCTTTATCCACTCCTCTGTTGATGAACATGTAGTTTTCTTCCATAACCTAAATGTAAGGCCAGACACTATAAAATGTTTAGAGGAAAACATAGGCAGAACACTGTTTGACATAAATCACAGAAGGACCCTTTTTGAGCCACCTCCTGCTGCTGCTGCTGCTAAGTCACTTCAGTCGTGTCCGACTCTGTGTGACTCCATAGACAGCAGCCCACCAGGCTCCCCGTCCCTGGGATTCTCCAGGCAAGAACACTGGAGTGGGTTGCCATTTCCTTCTCCAATGCATGCAAGTGAAAAGTGAAAGTTAAGATGCTCAGTCGTGTCCGACCCTCAGCAACCCCATGGACTGCATCCTTCCAGGCTCCTCCATCCATGGGACTTTCCAGGCTAGAGTACTGGAGTGGGGTGCCATTGCCTTCTCCGAGCCACCTCCTAGAGTAGTGAAAATAAAACCAAAGAAAACAACAACAACAACAATGGGATCTAATTAAACTTAAAAACTTTTGCACAGCAAACGAAACTATAAGCCAAACAAAAAGACAACCCTCAGAATGGGAGAAAATATTTACAAATGAATCGACCAACATGGGATTAATCTCCAAAATATACAAACAGCTCATGCTGCTCAAGATCAAAACACAAATCATCCAATTAAAAAACGGGCAGAAGATCTAACAGATATTTATCCAAAGACATACAGATGGCTAAAAAGCACATGAAAAGATGCTCAATATCATAATTCTTTAGAGAAAGTAAAATCAAAACTATAATGAGGTATCACCTCACACCAGTCAGAATGGCCATCATCAAAAAATAATCTACAAACAGTAAATGCTGGAGAGGGTGTGGAGAAAAGGGAACCCTCCTATACTGTTGGTGTGAATGTAAATTGGTACAGCCACTATGGAGGACAGTATGGAGGTTCCTTAAAAAACTAAAAACAGAACTACCATATGACCCAGCAATCCCACTCCTGGGCATAAACCCAGAGAAACCCAGAATTCCAAAAGATGCATATAGCCTAGCGTTCATTGCAGCACTATTTACAATGGCCAGGACATGGACGAATCTCATTTTTTTCTGCCTTTTCCCTAGACGTTGTATCTTTGCATATATCCTTATTAACCTATTCTTGCCTTGTACATACTTTAACTATTTTGCTTCTTTTAATCTCCTATAGAAACCAGGCACTCACACTTCTTTGATTCCTCTGCAAATAAGCAGAAACGGGACTAAACACCACAGGTGAAATATTCATGAGTACTGGTGTTTGGATGCTGTGACACTTATTTGGGTTTCTTAGATTCTCTCAGTACTTTTTCTCAGCTTATTTTGTGTCTGTTAGTTGTGTCCCCAGAAATTTGAGGTTTCCAAACATCTCAGTTGTCCGTAGGCAAGGCACCATCCTACGAATCAACAATAACGAGTGCACTTTAACTTACATGATCACTTTTTCTCTGAATCCAGCTCTTATGTCAGGCTTTCCTAAGAATACTGTCTCCAATCTCAAACAGTTCAGTCTTGTTGAACTACATAAGGCACCCTAATGAAAAATACTGAGAACATTTACAAAGAAGTAGACATTTCAAGACCATAATAGAATGTTTCAGTTGGGTTCAGTTGCTCAGTAACGTCCGACTCTTTGCGACCCCAAGAATCGCAGCAAATCGCAGCACGCCAGGCCTCCCTGTCCATCACCAACTCACGTAGTTCACTCAAACTCATATCCATCGAGTTGGTGATGCCATCCAGCCATCTCATCCTCTGTCATCCCCTTCTCCTCCTGCCCCCAATCCCTCCCAGCATCAGAGTTTTTTTCCAATGAGTCAACTCTTCGCATGAGGTGGCCAAAGTATTGGAGTTTCAGCTTTAGCATCAGTCCTTCCAATGAACACCCAGGATTGATCTCCTTTAGAATGGACTGGTTGGATCTCCTTGCAATCCAAGGGACACTCAAGAGTCTTCTCCAACACCACAGTTCAAAAGCATCAATTCTTCGGCTCTCAGCTTTCTTCACAGTCCAACTCTCACATCCATACATGACCACCGGAAAAACCATAGCCTTGACTAGATGGACTTTTGTTGGCAAAGTAATGTCTCTGCTTTTTAACATGCTATCTAGTTTGGTCATAACTTTCCTTCCAATGAATAAGCGTCTTTTAATTTCATGGCTGCAATCACCATCTTCAGTGATTTTGGAGCCCCAAAAATGTTTACAGGGTATTAAATAGAGTGGCACATGGGTGAAATTAACCAGGAAAGAAGTACCTGTCCCCAGGGAACTGAAGAGAAAGCAAGATGAGAGCCCTCTCTCGGGAGCGGGGAATCAGATGAAATTATGTAAATGAAAAGAGCTCTTGGTAGTGGGCCAGGAGGAATGAAAGCAGAGAGCCTAAGACTGAGTCCTAAGAAATGCACCTTGGTAAGGGTTGGGGAGAATATTAGGGGAGGAACCACAGCGCCTGAAGTATAATACTGTATCATTAATTGCCTCTCAATAAAGAGTCTATGGAAACTTCCCTAACAGTCCAGTGGTTAAGACTTCGCTTTCCAATGCAGGGTGTGCAGGTTTGATCCCTGGTCAGGGAGCTAAGATCCCAAGTGGCTCATGGCCAAAAAACCAGAACACAAACATCAGAAGCAATATTATAACAAATTCAGTGAAGAGTTTTAAAATGGCCCACATTAAAAAAATGTTTTAAAAATGTGTATTTTGTAACAGATATGTATACCATTATATAATTGATAAACAACAAGGGCCTACTGGGTAGCACAGAGAACTATATTCACTATCTTGTAATAACCTATAATGGAAAAGAATCAGAAAAAAAGATATATAGATATAAATATATAACTGAATCAATTTGCCATATACCTGAAGTTAACACCTTATATAAATCAACTAGAGTTCAATTTAAAAAAAAAAGAATCTCTCTGTTTATATTCATTCTCCTAGTAGTGTTTTTTCCCAAACATAGCAGAGTTTCAATTGCACTTTCATCTCCTCCCCATCATGCTTAGCAGGGGCTACAGTTAATTCTAGTGCTGCTGCTGCTGCTGCTAAGTCGCTTCAGTTGTGTCCGACTCTGTGCGACCCCATAGACGGCAGCCCACCAGGCTCCCCCGTCACTGGGATTCTCCAGGCAAGAACACTGGAGTGGGTTGCCATGTCCTTCTCCAATGCATGAAAGTGAAAAGTGAAAGTGAAGTCGCTCAGTCGTGTCTGACTCTTAGCGACCCCATGGACTGCAGCCCACCAGGCTCCTCCATCCATGGGATTTTCCAGGCAAGAGTACTGGAGTGGGTTGCCATTGTCTTCTAGTGCAAGTGGATGCAAATCAGGCAGTGCCCTAAGCCGCCCTGTGTACTCCCTCTCGGCTTCATCTGTCTTCTCATCCCTCCATTCCCACTATCATGGTGTTTAGTTTCCCTGGAGGTTCCCCTGTGGTCAGGGTTCTGCTCCCCTAACCTACACATCCAGCCTAACACTTCTCAGTTTGTTACTAAGGATACTTCATCACTAAGAATGATGATATTTCTGCATCCTTGGTGCCCGTGTACCACATTTGGGTAGAACTAGCACTTGGATTTCCCTAGTGGTTCAGACGGTAAAGCATCTGCCTACAATGTGAGAGACCCAGGTTCAATCCCTGGGTCAGGAAGATCTCCTGGAGAAGGAAATGGCAACCCACTCCAGTATTCTTGCATGGACAATTCCAAGACGGAGAAGCCTGGTAGGCTACAGTCCATGGGGTTGCAAAGAGTCGGACACAACTGAGTGACTTCACTTTCTTTCCTTCATCTTCCCTGGTGGCTCAAATGGTAAAGCATCTGCCTACAAAGTGGGAGACCTGGGTTCAATCCCTGGGTTGGGACGATGCTCCTGAGAAGGAAATGGCAACCCACTCCAGTACTCTTGCCTGGAAAATCCCATGGATGGAGGAACATGGTAGGCTACAGTCCATGGGGTTGCAAAGTGTCGGACACAACTGAGTGACTTTGCTTTCACTTTCAGCACTTGATACCCACAAGCAGAAAGCAGAACTATCTGACCCATCCATATCAACTTTGCAATATTCAATCCACTTAGACCTATAATATCTCTCATAAAGTTCACTTTCACATTTTTATTCCTACTCCCTGTGAAAGAAACTACTGTATACTGCTCTGCTGGGCCTCTGGTTTGTGGTTCTGTAGACATACTCATGGAGAAGGCAATGGCACCCGACTCCAGTACTCTTGCCTGGAGAATCCCATGGACGGAGGAGCCTGGTGGGCTAAGAGTTGGACACAACTGAGCGACTTCCCTTTCACTTTTCACTTTCATGCATTGGAGAAGGAAATGGCAACCCACTCCAGTGTTCTTGCCTGGAGAATCCCAGGGACAGAGGGGCCTGGTGGGCTGCCATCTATGGGGTCGCACAGAGTCGGACACGACTGACGCAACTTAGCAGCAGCAGACATACTCATCCAAGAAAGAGTTCATGGGGTGATGTTGTTGCACAATTCAATTTCTTTCTAACCTTATTCCAAGTTTATCAGATTTTATTTACCCTTGGAAAAAATACTTGTTCTTTCTCAACAGATGTATTTTCCTTTTTGCCTCTAATAACCGTGTTTAGTGCTGTAGCAGTGAGAGCATTAAGATTTACAAAATTAAGAAAGCCATTGGCTACATGATCACATTTCATCAGCTGTGTGCTTAACAGATCTTTTGCCAAAATTTCCTTTGAGGATACAATATTTCAACCTGAATTATGAAAAATTCTTTCCTACTTTGGAAATCAACAAGTTACAGCTCTTACTTAATGGAGATTTACAAATAGGATTAATGAAATCCATGTTGCACCTACATCTGTTTCCTTTCAAGCAGATCGCCTCTTTTAAATGTGAAAATGTTGAAATACATTTCTCTTAGACATCATCCAAGGAACGAATTTCAAAAAGTTCAAGTCAGAATTTTTGAATTGAAAATGAGATGAGAAGCTATCTATTCCAACTTTTGGATTTTTTTAGAAAATGAAACAGACAAGTAAATTTAGAAACTTGCACAAAGTACATCACTAGTTGGTAGAAGCACAGGGATTGTTATCCAGATTTCTTAAATCCAAGTCATATTTACTGCTGGGTTTAATGAGCAAAAGACCGAGTCATGGAAAAACAAGAATGATCAGCACTTAGAGTGCTTAGGGATCATTACGACCACTGACTTGCACACCGGGCAGATACCACATAGAGAAATGAAAGCTTCCTGTGTTCTCTTTCCTTTTCCAGAATTCATGGGAGTTGATATTTACTGGAAAGTCTGAGTTCATCTGCTGCCAATCGAAGCTGTTATTTAATTAGTTACCTGGAATGGCAAGTAAACAAAGGTGTCTCGTAATGGTAGATGGCAGAAGCAACTAGACTGTAGTCAAGGATATTGAAATTTACTGTTCCAGGTGGGATTCCTGTGGGAGCAAGAATGTTGTGTTTGCAGAGGAATAAAACAAATGGCACCCCCTTGTCAGGAATGGCATTGTTCAGCCACCCAAGCAGAGAATTGCAATGTGTACTTTGACTGAACGGAAGGGGGCAACATCTGGAAAAAGTGTTCCTTGCTTGCCTCTGTAGAGGCTCAGAGATTCCTGGAGTTCACTGGATTTTGAGTGCACACCAGCTTAGTCCCAGGCTGTCTGCTGAGCGTGAATGTGTCCAATCTAAATAAGAATATGAAGCTCTAAGTCACTATGGAGATAGGAAGAACTTGGGGATTTCAGCATATTAACCTCTAGGATTCTTCTCTTTCCATCCATAGGGTGGTTAGTTAGAACTGGTTTCCTAGGATTGGGTAGAACCTGAATTTAACCCTATAGGAGCCTGGACTGGCTCAGGTTCAAGGGTTTGATCTTGATCTGGCATATACAGTTGAAATGCATAGTGATCCTAAAAAGGGACACTTGTTGCTAAGTATAAAGAAAGAAGCTGCCATACTTATGTGGGTCTGATTGCTTTTCCATTACTGAAATATAAACTGTTGTTTCACTTTCTCTTCCTCTTTGACTTGAGAAACTGGCACAAATATCATGTGAATAAAATGTTTGTGTGTGTGTGCTCACTCATTCAGTCATGTCCGATGCTTTGCAACCCCATGGACTGCAGCGTGCCAGGCTCCCCTGTTCATGGAATTTTGGTTTTACAAAGAGCTTGATTGACAACTTGAAACTATCATGTAACTATATGCTATTCAGTTCAGTTCAGTTGCTCAGTCGTGTCCGACTCTTTGCAACCCTATGAATCACAGCACGCCAGGACTCCCTGTCCATCACCAACTCCTGGAGTTCACTCAGACTCACGTCCATCAAGTCAGTGATGCCATCCATCCTCTGTCATCCCCTTCTCCACCTGCCCCCAATCCCTCCCAGCATCAGAGTCTTTTCCAATGAGTCAACTCTTTGCATGAGGTGGCCAAAGTATTGGAGTTTCAGCTTTAGCATCATTCCTTCCAAAGAACACCCAGAGCTGATCTCCTGGTTGGATTTCCTTGCAGTCCAAGGGACTCTCAAGAGTATTCTCCAGCACCACAGTTCAAAAGCATCAATTCTTCGGTGCTCAGCTTTCTTCACAGTCCAACTCTCACATCCATACATGACCACTGGAAAAACCATAGCCTTGACTAGATGGACCTTTGTTGGCACTTAAAACAAAGTAAAAACTTAATTTAAAAAGATTTGAGGGACTTCCCCTCTGGTCCAGTGGTTAAGAATCCACCTGTCAATGCAGGGGACATGAGTTTGACCCCTGGTCTGGAAAGATCCCACATGCCTAGGGAGCCACTAAGCTCCTGTGCCACAACTACCAAGCCTATGTGCCCTGGAGCCTTGCTCTGCAACAAGAGGAGTCACTCCAATGAGAAGTCCACACACTGCAACAATGAGTAGCTCCCACTTGCCACAACTAGAGAAAGCCTGCACAGGGCCATCAAGATCTAGAACAGCCAAAAATAAGCAGATAAATAAATACATTAGAGAATTTGATTAAAAACTTTTCAGCGGAGGAAATTAGCTGCCATTATTTTTTCACATAAAGCAAGCTGAGCACTGAAGAATTGATGCTTTTGAAAAGTGGTGTTGGAGAGGGAGGAGCCAAGATGGCGGAGGAGTAGGACGGGGAGAACACTTTCTCCCCCACAAATTCATCAAAAGAGCATTTAAACGTCGAGTAAATTCCACAAAACAACTTCTGAATGCCGGCAGAGGACATCAGGCACCCAGAAAAGCAACCCAACTCTTCAAAAGGAGGTAGGAAAAAATATTAAAAACAAACAAAAAAAGAGACAAAAGAGGGAGGGACGGAGTTCCGTCCCGGGAAGGGAATCTTAAAAAGAGAGAAGTTTCCAAACATCAGGAAACCTTCTCACTGCCGAATCTGTGCCGAGCTTTGGAAGCACAGAGGGCAACATAACAGGGAGAAAAAATAAATAAACAATTTAAAACTCGCAGATTGCGAGCCCTACGGTAACTCCCCCAGCAGAGAAGCAGCGCAGACGCCTGCATCCGCCATTAGCGAATCGGGGCTGGGCAGGGAGGCGCGGCGTGGGCTGCATCGCTGAGAGTAAGAATCTGGCCTGAATACCCTGAGCGCTATCTGAGCGAAATAATTTGGGCTAGCAAACCAGACTGTGGGATACCTACCACGCGAAAAGCCAGCCCTAACCTAAGACCGCCAGGCCCGCGCACGGAACAAAGGACTGAACAGAGATAGCCGGCTGCAGATCTTCCCCCTCCGGTGACAGGCAGCCAGAGCCGGAAGGGGGCAATCGCAGCCCCAGAGAGACATTATCTATAAAATTGTAAGCAGGCTTCTTTGCTAACTAAAACTTCTTGGGGGTCTGGACGGTCAACATCTGCCTGAGAAGGTGCGCCGGTTTTACATCCAGATAACCGAGTGGCGGGGAGGCGATAAGTCGCAGCATTGGCGCTCGCCTGGGAAGAGCAAATTGGCGCTCGGACCTGGGAAGAGTACAGGGCGCAGGCCCGGCTGAGTCTGCGCCTCTGAGGACTACCCGAGTGCCTGAACCTGGGCGGCTTGGACCTGGGAGGTGCATGCAGCCCAGGGCCAGCCTCGGATTGTTCCCGGCGGAACAACCTGGAGTCCGGGCAGTGTGGACAGGGGGGCTGCACGCGCCGTGAGCGGGGGCAGACCCAGGGTGGCTGAGGCACTGCGAGCCCACGCCAGTGGTGTTTGTTTGCACCCTCACTCCCTCCCCACAGCGCGACTGAACAAGTAAGCCTAAAAAAAAAAAAAAAAAAGTGTCCTCCACCGTGCCCTTTGAGTCAGGGCGGAAACCAGATACTGAAGAGACTAGCAAACAGAAGAAGATATAACAGAGGGAAACGCCTTGGAAGCTACAGGCAATAGATCAAAACCCTGTGGTTACTACGGACTACATAGGAAGGGGCCTATAGATCTTGAGAAATATAAATCTGACCAAGGAACTAGCCAAAAATGAACTGAACCCACAACACCCACAAAAAAAAAGAAACAAAAAAGTCCTAGATATATTTTTATTATTTTTACGATCATTCTTTCTTTTTTTTTTTTTTAATTTAAAAAAAAACAAAAATTTTAAGTCCTCTATTGTTCCTTTAATTTTCACTTTTATAACCTATTACTTTGCAAAAAAAAAAAAAAGACCCTATTTTTTTCTTCTTCAGCAAACTTCATATATATATATTTTATAATTTTTTGACCTTGTTGTTTTTTTTTGTTGTTGTTGTTGGTTTTTGTTTTTTTCTTCTTTTCTTTAACATTGTATTTTTGAAATTCCAAACTCTACTCTAGATTTTTAATTTTCGCTTTTTGGTATATGTTATCAATTTTGTACCTATAGTTTTTTTTTATATAATTTCTGTGATTTTTTTTTCTTCTTCTTCTTCTCTGTTTCTTTCTCTTCTTCTTTTATATAACATTGTATATCTGAAATTCCAAACTTTACTCTAGATTTTCAATTTATGCTTTTTGGTATTTGATATCAATTTTGTACCTGTATTTTCTTTATAATTTTTGTGACATTGTTCGTATTTGTTTGTTTGTTTTCTCTCTTTATTTTTCTTCTTTTTTTTTTTTTTTTAACATTGTATTTTTGAAATTCCAAACTCTACTCTAGATTTTTAATTTTTGCTTTCTGGTATTAGTTATCAATTTTGTACCTGTACTTTCTTTATAATTTTCGCGACCTTGTTTGTTTTTGTTTGTTCATTTTTTCTCTCTTTCTTTTCCTTCTTCTTTTCTTTAACATCGTATTTTTGAAATTCCAAACTATACTCTAGATTTTTAATTTTCGCTATCTGGTATTAGTTATCAATTTTGTACCTGTACTTTCTTTATAATTTTCGCGACCTTGTTTGTTTTTGTTTGTTCGTTCTTTTTCTCTTTCTTTTCCTTCTTCTTTTCTTTAACATCGTATTTTTGAAATTCCAAACTCTACTCTAGATTTTTAATTTTTGCTTTTATGTATTTGTTACCAATTTTGTACCTTTAAGGACCCAATCTTCAGGACCCATTTTTCACTAGGGAGTGAGATTACTGGCTTGACTGCTCTCTCTCCCTTTGGACCCTCCTTTTTCTCCACCAGGTCGCCTGTGTCTCCTCCCTAACCCCTCTCTACTCTACCCAACTCTGTGAATTTCTGTGTGTTCCAGACGGTGGAGAACACTTAGGGAACTGATTACTGGCTGGATCTGTCTCCCTCCTTTTCATTCCCCCCTTTTATCCTTCTGGCCACCTCTGTTACCTTCCTCCTTCTTCTCTTCTCTGTATAACCCCGTGAACATCTCTGAGTGGTCCAGTTGTGGAGTGCACATAAGGAAGTGACTACTGGCTAGCCCACTCTCTCCACTATTGATTCACCTCATCTTATTTGGGTCACCTCTAACTCCCTCCTCCCTCTTCTCTTCTCCATGTAACCCTGTGAACCTCTCTGAGTGACCCTCACTGTAGAGAAACTTATCATCTTTAATGTAGATGTTTTATCAATGGTGCTGTATAGAAGGAGAAGTTTTGAAACTACTGTAAAAATAAGACCGATAATCAGAAGCAGGAGACTTAAGTCCAAACCCTGACTCCAGGGAACTCCTGACTCCAAGGAATATTCATTGACAGGAGCTCATCAAATGCCTCCATACCGACACTGAAACCAAGCACCACACAAGGGCCAATAAGTTCCAGGGCAAGACATACCAAGCAAATTCTCCAGCAACAAAGGAACACAGTCCTGAGCTTCAAGATACAGGCTGCCCAAAGTCACCCCAAAACTATAGACATCTCATAACTCATTGCTGGACATTTCATTGCACTCCAGAGAGAAGAAATACAGCTCCACCCACCAGAACACCGACACAAGCTTCCCTAACCAGGAAACCTTGACAAGCCACCTGTACAAACCCACACACAGTGAGGAAACGCCATAATAAAGAGAACTCCACAAACTGCCAGAATACAGAAAGGACACCCCAAACTCAGCAATTTAAACAAGATGAAGAGACAGAGGAATACTCAGCAGATAAAGGAACAGGATAAATGCCCACCAAACCAAACAAAAGAGGAAGAGATAGGGAATCTACCTGATAAAGAATTCCGAATAATGATAGTGAAATTGATCCAAAATCTTGAAACTAAAATGGAATCACAGATAAATAGCCTGGAGACAAGGATTGAGAAGATGCAAGAAAGGTTTAACAAGGACCTAGAAGAAATAAAAAAGAGTCAATATATAATGAATAATGCAATAAGTGAAATTAAAAACACTCTGGAGGCAACAAATAGTAGAATAACAGAGGCAGAAGACAGGATTAGTGAATTAGAAGACAGAATGGTAGAAATAAATGAATCAGAGAGGATAAAAGAAAAACGAATTAAAAGAAATGAGGACAATCTCAGAGACCTCCAGGACAATATTAAACGCTACAACATTCGAATCATAGGGGTTCCAGAAGAAGAAGACAAAAAGAAAGACCATGAGAAAATACTTGAGGAGATAATAGTGGAAAACTTCCCTAAAATGGGGAAGGAAATAATCACCCAAGTCCAAGAAACCCAGAGAGTACCAAACAGGATAAACCCAAGGAGAAACACCCCAAGACACATATTAATCAAATTAACAAAGATCAAACACAAAGAACAAATATTAAAAGCAGCAAGGGAAAAACAACAAATAACACACAAGGGAATTCCCATAAGGATAACAGCTGATCTTTCAATAGAAACTCTTCAAGCCAGGAGGGAATGGCAAGACATACTTAAAATGATGAAAGAAAATAACCTACAGCCCAGATTATTGTACCCAGCAAGGATCTCATTCAAGTATGAAGGAGAAATCAAAAGCTTTTCAGACAAGCAAAAGCTGAGAGAATTCTGCACCACCAAACCAGCTCTCCAACAAATACTAAAGGATATTCTCTAGACAGGAAACACAAAAACGGTGTATAAACTCGAACCCAAAACAATAAAGTAAATGGCAACGGGAACATACTTATCAGTAATTACCTTAAATGTAAATGGGTTGAATGCCCCAACCAAAAGACAAAGACTGGCTGAATGGATACAAAAACAAGACCCCTACATATGTTGTCTACAAGAGACCCACCTCAAAACAGGGGACACATACAGACTGAAAGTGAAGGGCTGGAAAAAGATTTTCCATGCAAATAGGGACCAAAAGAAAGCAGGAGTAGCAATACTCATATCAGATAAAATAGACTTTAAAACAAAGGTGGTGAAAAGAGACAAAGAAGGTCACTACATAATGATCAAAGGATCAATCCAAGAAGAAGATATAACAATTATAAACATATATGCACCCAACACGGGAGCACCACAGTACGTAAGACAAATGCTAACAAGTATGAAAGGAGAAATTAACAATAACACAATAATAGTGGGAGACTTTAATACCCCACTTACACCTATGGATAGGTCAACTAAACAGAAAATTAACAAGGAAACACAAACTTTAAACGATACAATAGACCAGTTAGACCTAATTGATATCTATAGGTCATTTCATCCCAAAACAATGAATTTCACCTTTTTCTCAAGCGCACATGGAACCTTCTCCAGGATAGATCACATCCTGGGCCATAAAGCTAGCCTTGGTAAATTCAAAAAAATAGAAATCATTCCAAGCATTTTTTCTGACCACAATGCAGTAAGATTAGATCTCAATTACAGGAGAAAAACTATTAAAAATTCCAACATATGGAGGCTGAACAACACGCTGCTGAATAACCAACAAATCACAGAAGAAATCAAAAAAGAAATCAAAATTTGCATAGAAACGAATGAAAATGAAAACACAACAACCCAAAACCTGTGGGACACGGTAAAAGCAGTCCTAAGGGGAAAGTTCATAGCAATACAGGCACACCTCAAGAAACAAGAAAAAAGTCAAATAAATAACCTAACTCTACACCTAAAGCAACTAGAAAAGGAAGAAATGAAGAACCCCAGGGTTAGTAGAAGGAAAGAAATCTCAAAAATTAGAGCAGAAATAAATGCAAAAGAAACAAAAGAGACCATAGCAAAAATCAACAAAACCAAAAGCTGGTTCTTTGAAAGGATAAATAAAATTGACAAACCATTAGCCAGACTCATCAAGAAACAAAGGGAGAAAAATCAAATCAACAAAATTAGAAACGAAAATGGAGAGATCACAACAGACAACACAGAAATACAAAGGATCATAAGAGACTACTATCAACAATTATATGCCAATAAAATGGACAACGTGGAAGAAATGGACAAATTCTTAGAAAAGTACAACTTTCCAAAACTGGACCAGGAAGAAATAGAAAATCTTAACAGACCCATCACAAGCATGGAAATTGAAACTGTAATCAAAAATCTTCCAGCAAACAAAAGCCCAGGTCCAGACGGCTTCACAGCTGAATTCTACCAAAAATTTAGAGAAGAGCTAACACCTATCCTGCTCAGACTCTTCCAGAAAATTGCAGAGGAAGGTAAACTTCCAAACTCATTCTATGAGGCCACCATCACCCTAATACCAAAACCTGACAAAGATCCCACAAAAAAAGAAAACTACAGGCCAATATCACTGATGAACATAGATGCAAAAATCCTTAACAAAATTCTAGCAATCAGAATCCAACAACACATTAAAAAGATCATACACCATGATCAAGTGGGCTTTATCCCAGGGATGCAAGGATTCTTCAATATCCGCAAATCAATCAATGTAATACACCACATTAACAAATTGAAAAATAAAAACCATATGATTATCTCAATAGATGCAGAGAAAGCCTTTGACAAAATTCAACATCCATTTATGATAAAAACTCTCCAGAAAGCAGGAATAGAAGGAACATACCTCAACATAATAAAAGCTATATATGACAAACCCACTGCAAACATTATCCTCAATGGTGAAAAATTGAAAGCATTTCCTCTAAAGTCAGGAACAAGACAAGGGTGCCCACTTTCACCATTACTATTCAACATAGTTTTGGAAGTTTTGGCCACAGCAATCAGAGCAGAAAAAGAAATAAAAGGAATCCAAATTGGAAAAGAAGAAGTAAAACTCTCACTATTTGCAGATGACATGATCCTCTACATAGAAAACCCTAAAGAGTCCACCAGAAAATTACTAGAAATAATCAATGACTACAGTAAAGTTGCAGGATATAAAATCAACACACAGAAATCCCTTGCATTCCTATACACTAATAATGAGAAAACAGAAAGAGAAATTAAGGAAACAATTCCATTCACCATTGCAACGGAAAGAATAAAATACTTAGGAATATATCTACCTAAAGAAACTAAAGACCTATATATAGAAAACTATAAAACACTGGTGAAAGAAATCAAAGAGGACACTAATAGATGGAGAAATATACCATGTTCATGGATTGGAAGAATCAATATAGTGAAAATGAGTATACTACCCAAAGCAATTTATAGATTCAACGCAATCCCTATCAAGCTACCAACAGTATTCTTCACAGAGCTAGAACAAATAATTTCACAATTTGTATGGAAATACAAAAAACCTCGAATAGCCAAAGCGATCTTGAGTAAGAAGAATGGAACTGGAGGAATCAACTTACCTGACTTCAGGCTCTACTACAAAGCCACAGTTATCAAGACAGTATGGTACTGGCACAAAGACAGAAATATTGATCAATGGAATAAAATAGAAAGCCCAGAGATAAATCCACGCACATATGGACACCTTATCTTCGACAAAGGAGGCAAGAATATACAATGGATTAAAGACAATCTCTTTAACAAGTGGTGCTGGGAAATCTGGTCAACCACTTGTAAAAGAATGAAACTGGACCACTTTCTAACACCATACACAAAAATAAACTCAAAATGGATTAAAGATCTCAACGTAAGACCAGAAACTATAAAACTCCTAGAGGAGAACATAGGCAAAACACTCTCCGACATACATCACAGCAGGATCCTCTATGACCCACCTCCAAGAATATTGGAAATAAAAGCAAAAATAAACAAATGGGACCTAATTAACCTTAAAAGCTTCTGCACATCAAAGGAAACTATTAGCAAGGTGAAAAGACAGCCTTCAGAATGGGAGAAAATAATAGCAAATGAAGCAACCGACAAACAACTAATCTCAAAAATATACAAGCAACTCCTTCAGCTCAACTCCAGAAAAATAAACGACCCAATCAAAAAATGGGCCAAAGAACTAAATAGACATTTCTCCAAAAAAGACATACAGATGGCTAACAAACACATGAAAAGATGCTCAACATCACTCATTATCAGAGAAATGCAAATCAAAACCACTATGAGGTACCATTTCACACCAGTCAGAATGGCTGCGATCCAAAAGTCTACAAATAATAAATGCTGGAGAGGGTGTGGAGAAAAGGGAACCCTCTTACACTGTTGGTGGGAATGCAAACTAGTACAGCCACTATGGAGAACAGTGTGGAGATTCCTTAAAAAACTGGAAATAGAACTGCCTTATGATCCAGCAACCCCACTGCTGGGCATACACACTGAGGAAACCAGAAGGGAAAGAGACACGTGTACCCCAATGTTCATCGCAGCACTGTTTATAATAGCCAAGACGTGGAAGCAACCTAGATGTCCATCAGCAGATGAATGGATAAAGAAAGCTGTGGTACATATACACAATGGAGTATTACTCAGCCATTAAAAAGAATACATTTGAATCAGTTCTAATGAGGTGGATGAAACTGGAGCCTATTATACAGAGTGAAGTAAGCCAGAAGGAAAAACATAAATACAGTATACTAACGCATATATATGGAATTTAGAAAGATGGTAACAATAACCCGGTGTAGGAGACAGCAAAAGAGACACTGATGTATAGAACAGTCTTATGGACTCTGTGGGAGAGGGAGAGGGTGGGAAGATGTGGGAGAATGGCAATGAAACAGGTAAAGTATCATGTAGGAAACGAGTTGCCAGTCCAGGTTCAATGCATGATGCTGGATGCTTGGGGCTGGTGCACTGGGACGGCCCAGAGGGATGGTATGGGGAGGGAGGAGGGAGGAGGGTTCGGGATGGAGGAACACATGTATACCTGTGGCGGATTCATTTTGATATTTGGCAAAACTAATACAATTATGTAAAGTTTAAAAATAAAATAAAATTGGAAGAAAAAAAAAAAAAAAAAAAAAAGAAAAGTGGTGTTGGAGAAGACTCTTGAGAGTCCCTTGGAGTGCAAGGAGGTCCAACCAGTCCATCCTAAAGGAGATCAGTCCTGGGTGTTCATTGGAAGGACTGATGCTGAAGCTGAAACTCCAACACTCTGGCCACCTGATGCAAAGAACTAACTCATTTGAAAAGACCCTGATGCTGGGAAAGATTGAGGTGGGAGGAGAAGGGGAGGCAGAGGATGAGATGGTTGGATGGCATCACTGACTCAATGGACATGAGTTTGAGTAAACTCTGGGAGTTGGTGATGGACAAGGAAGCCTGGCATGCTGCAGTCCATGGGGTTGCAAAGAGTTGGACGCGACTGAGTGACTGAACTGAACTGAACTGATTCTTTTCCATGTTGCTTGATCAACATGACAAATTCTGCTTGTTGCTTCCCAAACACATTCACCCCTTGGTGCTTTGTAATAAGGCCCCAGTATTAACTGGGCACAGATAAATAACCTTCCTGACTTCCTAGCAACAGGGACAGTAATTCACTGTTTTGGCAAAGAAATCAAATACAAAAGCATCATTTGGTCATGTGTCATTCTGAAAAAATTTCCTGAATAAGAGAACACACTCTTCTTCACTTCTCTTATTTCTTTCTTCCTTCCATATTCAATGTGGATTTGATATAATGGCCAGAGCTCTAGAATCCTTCCTGTGCCATGAGGAAGTGGATTGGTAGAGCAAATAGCAGAAAGAAGGCTGGACCTTGGATGATTATGTAGCTGCTAAAGTAATTGTGCTACCGGTATCTGATGTCTTTTAATAAAAGGAACATTGGCTTCCTTCTTGCTTAAGCCGTAGTTGTTTAACCTTATAAATTAAATGTAATCTTAAAACATGAAATAATTTAATGATCAATGGTGTCTTCTCTAAGACCTTACTGAAAATATACTTGGTAGAAGCAACCGTTCTCTACAAATTGGGAACTTACACCTTTTCTCTAGTGTTTAGCGGTGTACCTCACTCACTCTTTCACTTGGAAAGAGAATAGCTGATCTCATTGGTGAGCTTAGGGAAAAAGGACAGCAGGCACAGGTCTCTTTTAGGCAAGGCAGTTCCAGCTCTTCCTGAGGTCTGTTTACCATGGTTAGCTCTGCCCACAGCAGGAGAGCAATACAGTCACCAAGGGAAAGTCAGTCTCAGCAAGGAAATTATTTGGCAGCCTCCCCTGGTCTTGTATCTCCCATCTAGCTTCATCAATATGTAAACTGATGTTTTTCACCTCCAGTAGTTTGTTTTAGGGCTTCCTGTGGCTCAGCGGTTAAAGCATCTGCCTGGATTTCGGGAGACCCGGGTTTGATCCCTGGGTCAGGAAGATCCCCTGGAGAAGGAAATGGCAACCCACTCCAGTACTCTTGCCTAGAGAATCCCATGGAGGGAGGAGTTTGTTTTATTTCTTAATCAGCTTTAATTTGGGGCAACGGGGCTGACTCACGTCTAGGAATGCTTACTTACCACTCTCAAACTCTAAGAACAAAGGTCAATAAGAGGCTGAGGGGTGGCCCATCACGTTTTGTTAAGATATTTTAGCAGTTCATGTTTATTAACAGCATCATGCTGCAAAGATAACATAACTACATAACTACTATTGGATTACTCCTGACAAAGAGAAAATTCATATTTCTAATTCTTTAAATCATTTTTAAACAAACTGTTCCATCAGTATTTCATATAATTTCTTTTTATGGTATGGAAAATATTCACCAAAATTTTAAGGATACTTTATAGACATATTGCTTAGTTCCAAAATTATATAGACATAACTTCCAGGGAAAGAATCACAAAGTTTGAAATCATCTAGACCTATTGTGGAAGAACCGCAACCTGGCATAAAAATTGTCTGCATAAATATCCTGTGAGCTGTAACATGGGGTTGTTCACCAAATAATTGTAGACAACTTGGATTTCAAAACATTTTACCACATTCTCTTTTCAAGATACAAAGTTGAAACCATTGGATCTTTCATTAAAAATGAAAAAATGATAAATTTATCAAAATCCACACTTGAAGCTCTTTATTATATTTAAGGACCATTATTCTATTAAAAGAAAATTTCTTATAAATAGTCATCTAAGTTAATTAAATATCCTTATGATAAAGTTGAACATTTTGTATAATTTTTTCTTCAAGTTTGAGATACTGAATACTAATGACTTTCCAGATAATGAATCTTCCGTTTTGTTTGAGGGCTAAGGATTGGGTTTTGATATAAGTGTTATGTTTGCTTTGTTAGGCTGAATTGTGAATTTTACCACTTCATATGTTCCGAAACAATTTAATGGCACATAAATTTTCTAGGAAATATTTAAATAATTCACTTGTAAAAATTGAAAGTATTTTATGTAGGCAATTTGATAAATGTTTAAATTTGATCCTTATTAGTCCATTCATATTAAATACTTCATACTGAAGCAATTTGGTAGTTTTCCAGAAAATATTTATCTTACTGTATTTCCAAATTTTTTAGCATACCAATGGGCACGATATTTTGTAATAGTAGTAACCATAGTAGTGACCTTATTTACATATTTGTCATGCTCTCTTTGTTTTTTTCCATCTTTTCACCATTAGATTTTCCAAAGTTTGCCTGCTTTTTCTCCCCCCAAACCATATTCCATTACTTTCTAAATAATGGGCTCCTAGATTAAGTAATTCCATGATTCTTCCACTACAGTAGTTTTTTGGAAATAACCATAAATGTCTGTATTTACATAGGTAGCAATGGCACCCTACTCCGGTACTCTTGCCTGGAAAATCCCATGGACGGAGGAGCCTGGTGGGCTGCAGTCCATGGGGCCACTAAGAGTCGGGCACGACTGAGCGACTTCACTTTCACTTTTCACCTTCATGCATTGGAGAAGGAAATGGCAACCCACTCCAGTGTTCTTGCCTGGAGAATCCCAGGGATGGGGGAGCCTGGTGAGCTGCTGTCTAGGGGTCGCACAGAGTTGGACACGACTGAAGCAACTTAGCAGCAGCAGCAGATGTTTTTAAAAAGTTTTCAATAATGTGTACAAGGCCAAGTATTTTACTGTAATATTGTTTTTGTTTGGAGTCTTCAGTGAATCATTAAACTCCCAAACCTCCTCTTTAAAGCAATTCTCAGTCTGAAAGGGAAGACAGACATATAAGCAAAACACTATAATACAGACACAGATAATTAACATATTCACTAATAAATATATTCCCAGATAGACACAGAGGGGATTATAAGAAATTTGGATCTGAGTTCAGTTATTCATGTAGGACTGGGGGAATTAGGGAAATTCCTCCAGTTAGGGAAATTTCCTCCAAGAATTTGAGCTTGATGTTAATAATGTGTAGGGAAATTCAGACAAATCTGGGAAAGGAGAATGTTAAGGCATTCCAGGGAGAGAAGAGAGTATGAACAAAAGCACAGAAATGAGAAAAGGCATGGTGTGTGCTGTGAACTGATGCAGTTGGGGACTGCTAGTGAGAGAGAAGGTCAGCGAGGGAGGCAACCCTAATTCTCTGCTTAGGAGCTGGACTCTATCCTAAGTGACTAGAGGTTTAACCACAAGGAGATTTGAAGTTGGGCAAATTTCCCTTTGGGCTCCATGGAGGATTATTTGAAAGACACAAGGGTGGGAAACAGATTAAGGGGAGCTGAAGAGTGAATGAAAGATGAGAAAGTGCTGATCATGGTTTCAAGAAGTTTGGGGATTATAAAGAGAGGAGTAAATTGGATGGTGGCTGGTGGGAACAAAGGTTGGGCGGATTTTGTATTTTAGAATGGAGATGTATTTCTCTTCTGACATGCTGAGGAGATGGAACTGACAGTAAAGGGGAGTTTGAAAAGGAAAGAGTTGTTCTTCCCAGATGGCTTCTCCTAGAGTGGAAAGTGGTCCATCGTCTTATCTCCTGTTTGGACTGTGCTTATTCTAGCCCCGCCCCCCACATTCGTTCAAGACTTTGAAGCCGGTGCTGTATGTAAGCTTTCTGTAAGTTATGTTTAAAATCAGTCATTCCCAGGATGAAAGTAGATTTATCCTGAAGATATCGATATTTAGATTGTGCTTCTTGCTTCGTGTCAGAAAGAGAAATGGTTAATGAAGGTTGATCATAAACCAGCCTCTTTCAATTGGGGTCATGGAACGCATGCTTGTAGCTGCAGCACTGATGCCCCCTGCTGGACACCTTCAGAACAAAGCTTTTCCTTTTCCTTTTGTTTTCCTTCTGTCCTTCCTGAGCAATAAGATTCAAAATTTAATGTCAGACGCACACACTCACAAAAACACAATTAGACTTTTAGAGTCCCCTGTTTGTTAACCAGGCAGTAACTATTTACCACACAGCCTCATGCTTCGGTCATCCAGACTGGCCAGCAACTTCTACTTGGCCAGCATCTCCTACTTGGCCAGCATCTCCTGGGTAATGGTTTGATTATTAAAAATAGTATCAATATAATAGCAAATAAGCTATTTAGTGAACTCTTACCTTTTCCTCTAATCCATTACCATAATAAATATTAATTTCCTTATAATACTTTGGTTGTTACTGTTTGCTTCTCAGTAGAAGCTAGCATTACTGCTCTCCAATACGAGGGATGATTTATAAAAAAGCACAAATTTAAGAACATATTTAAAATGTTTGAACTAGTTCCCCCCCCACCAGTGGAACAGTATTTGGGGGCTCTCTTGACCTCTTATTTTATATTTTGAAAATTTAAACAGTTTAGATCATTGTTTGAATTAGAGATTGTGATTTTTTTTTTTTTCTAAAAGCAAAGTAGCCTTGACACACAATAGGCATCTACTGTTTTATTGGGCAATTTTTGAGAAAGTAAATGCAAAATTTCAAACGCTTAGACTTAGTTCATTTTTCCTAACCCCCAGGTGATGGCAGTGCATCTAGAGTTTATTGTATCGGAACACGGAAGGGAAAAGAACTCACATCCACTTATTCAGTATGGCTAAATACTGTATTTAGTTCCATGTAATTCCGATCTTAAAGGTTTCTAATCCTAATACTGTATTGCTTTGTATTTTGAACAAAGGACTACACAATCACTGTAACATCTACAGTTTTTCTACTAGTGAATGGCATTTTGATTAGCACCTGGCTCCTTCCTTGGGCAGTAACAGGCCAAGGAGTCATTTCTAGGTAAGTACCATCCAATGGAACTTTCAACCATTGTGGTACTATTATACCTTGCGGGCTCATTCCCTAAGTCGTGTCTGATTCTTTGTAACCCCATGGATTATTCTTACCCCTGGCAAGAATACTGGAGTGGGTTGCCATTTCCTCCTACAGGGGATCTTTCTGACCCAGGTCTCGAACCCACATCTCCTGTGTCTCCTGCATGGGCAGGTTGGCTCTTTACCACTGAGCCACCTGGGAACCTACTCTGTCCAAAACATGTGGCCTTTGAGCACTTTAAATGCGTTGATGCTGTTCATACCACTAGTAGGTAGCACTCCGGGTAAGTGTGTGATGCTGCTGAGGGACTCAATTTTTAATTTGATTTACTACGAATTAATTTTTATGGTAGTAGCTACCCTCCTGGAGAATACAGTTCTAGATGGCACAAGTGAGTTGATCAAATGATCAAAACTTTTCTCCTGACATCAAACTGACCAATGTTACTTTGAGGTTTAAAGCTTGCTCATGGCAGTCTGTCCAGTATTCTTGCCCAGAGAATCCCATAAACTAAGAGCCTGGCGGGCTATAGTCCATGGGGTTGCAAAAAGCTGGACATGACTGAAGCGACTTAGCAGCAGCAGCAACTGTCTTCAGTTCAATTAGTCAGAAAAGACTGCCTCAGAGTTAAACTTTTTTACAATATTCTTTTTTTTTAATTGAAGTATAGTTGATTTACAATATTGTGTTAGTTTCAGGTATGTAGCACATTGATTCAGTTATATATAGATATATATTCTTTTTCAAATTCTTTTCCTTTATAGGTTATTACAGAATTTTGAGTATAGTTCCCTGTGATTACAGTAGGCCCTTGTTGGTTATCTAGTCAGTATATAGTAGTGTGTATATATTAAGCCCAAATTCCTAATTTATTCTCCCCACTCTTCTTTGGTAACCTTAGTTTTTTTCAATGTCTGTGAATCTATTTCTGTTTTATAAATAATTCATTTGTGTCATTTCTTTTAGATTCCACGTATAAGTGATATTATTTGGTATTCGTCTTTCTCCTGACTTACTTAGTATGACATTCTCTAGGTCCATCCCTATTGCAGCATATGGCATCATTTCATTCTCTTTTATGGCTGAGTAATATTTCACTGTAATATACTGCATTCTTTATCTGGGCTTCCCAGCTGTCACTAGTGGTAAGGAACCCTCCCTGCCAATTCAGGAGACATAAGTTCAATCCCTGGGTCAGGAAGATCCCCTGGAGGAGGGCATGGTGACTCACTCCAGTGTTCTGGCCTGGGGAATCCCATGGACAGAGAAGCCTGTGGCAGGTTGTAGTCCATTGGGTTGCAGAGTCGTATACAACTGAAGTGACTGGGCATGCCTGCATGTGGATGTTTAGGTTACTTCCATATCCTGGCTGTTGTAAATAGTGTTGCAGTGAACACTAGGGTGCATGTGTCTTTTCAAATTAGAGTTTTCTCTAGATATATTCCCGGGATTCCCTCTGGTTCTTTCTAAAGCTCACCACCATCATCCCCCAATCCCTGCCTTCCTACTTGTCTATACTGATGGATTTTCTCTATTGTTGTTATTGCTGTTTGGTCATTCCATCCATTTGCTGCTTCTGACCATTGACCACTGTGTTCTACACATTCTCCCTGGGCTTTAATTCCCATTTCTCTGCTGTTGATTTTTTAATCTGTAGCAGCATCCCTGACCTGGCTATGCCACTCAGCACAAATCTGATTGCCTAGTGCTATAGTCTCCAGCCTTTTTGGCACCAGGGACTGGTTTCATGGAAGACAATTTTTCCACAGACCAGTGGTGGGAGGGGGTATGGTTTCAGAATGATTCAGGCACATTAGGGTGTGGCTGTAAATATAGATGAAGTTTCCCTCTCTGGCCTATTGCTCACCTCCTGCTCTAGGGCTTGGTTCCTAACAGGTCATGAACCAGGATCGGTCCATAGCCTGGTGATTAGGGACCCCTGGCTAGTGGATATCTCTACTTGATGAGCTCTGATAAAGTACTCAAGGCTAAATTTATATTCCACTAAGTGGGCTCTTCAAATAGACTGTATTACAGCCAACCAGTTACCACGGCAGGTACTGGGCTCCTTCACTCTGTTCCATAATGTAATCAATCCCCACGTTCTATTAATTTTAGCTCCTGACAATTTGCAAACCCAACTCCCTTCTCTCCATCTTTGTAATTACTGCCCTGTTCAATCTTTCATGATCTCTCTCGCACAGCAGCAACCTTCTCAATGGTTTCCTTATTTTGTTCACTTGTAGCGCTTCCTCCACATAACCATGTCTTTTAAAAGACAGCTCTCCATTTTATACTCTCCAGTGTCTCCCGAGTTGCCTAAGGATCAACGCTAAGCCTCTTGCATTGCTCCGTGACCCACTCCACTAACTATCCAGCCCTGACTCCTCTCCTTCTGGCCTCACACTTTGTCCTGCCATGATTGCAATGCTTGTTCCTCCCTGAACACCTTACTGCATTTCCTTTCAAACCTCTCAGGATTTATTCATATTGTTCCCACTCTTGGGACCTTGGTCTGCCACTCCTACCCCCAAACACACATCCCACTTCCTGACTATTTCCTCCTTATTCAGGCACAACTCAGGCACCCTTTCCTCTAAGACACTTCTGTTTTTAATTCCCAGGTTAGAACACATCACCCTACTCAGGCTCTTTGTATATCTTTGTCTTTGCAATTGCAATTGTTGGTTTGCTCACTCAGCTGCTTAAAAGCAAGGAATTTATCTTATTCAATGACTGTACCCAGTAGATGCTCAAAAGTTTTATGAAATTAAAAAATATATATTTATTTATTTGGCTGCAACGGGTCCTAGTCAAGGCACACAGGATCCTTGATTTTTGCTGCGTCATGGGGAATCTTTAGTTGTAGCACATGATCCCTTAGTTGCGGCATGTGGGATCCAGTTCCCAGATCAGGGATTGAACCTAGTCATTTAGTTCAGTTGTTCAGTCGTGTCCTACTTTTTGCAACCCCATGGACTGCAGCACGCCAGGTTTCCCTGTCCATCACCAACTCCTGGAGCTTGCTCAAACTCATGTCCATTGAGTCAGTGATGCCATCCAACCATCTCATCCTCTGTCAGCCCCTTCTCCTCCTGCCTTTAATCTTTCCCACCATCAGAGTCTTTTCCAATGAGTCAGTTCTTCGCATCAGGTGGCCAAATATTGGAGTTTCAGCTTCAGCATCAGTCCTTCCAATGAATATTCAGGACTGATCTCCTTTAGAATGGACTGGTTGGATCTCCTTGCAGTCCAAGGGACTCTCAGGAGTCTTCTCCAACACCACAGTTCAAAAACTTCAATTCCTCGGTGCTCATATTGAACCTAGGCCCCCTGTATTGCAAGTGTGAAGTCCCACTGGACCACAAGGGAAGTCCATTTACAAAACTTTTGAATGAAACTCATGATCAAATTGTAAGAACTGGTTCTCTCATCATAGCATATAGAAAATAGAGGGTAAGCTTATATGGAAGAAAATTATATGGCAGCTCTGGATAGGACTTTCCTATATTCAGATTGTCCCAACCTCTCTGCCCAACTGCCCAGTCATGACAGATTTCTTTACAAAATCATCCCAAGTGACCTGTAGCTCATCTCAAGTGTCTGCTGTGACAATCAACAGTAAAATCAGTTCTGCCAGATAGTGATGGCGAGGGAGCATCACAGACACTCCCTAGGAGAGAGGAATTGCCAGTGCACGAGACCTAAGAGACCTGGGCTCAATCCCTGGGTCAGGAAATCCCCTGGAGAAGGGCATGGCAACCCAGTCCAGTGTTCTTGCCTGAAGAATCCCATGGACAGAGGAGCCTCTCGGGCTACTGCCCATGGGGTCACAAAGACTCGGATATGGCTGAGCAAATGAGCTCACCCTCATGGCTGCATCTGTAGAGACAGTTCAGTGGTACTCTTGCTATAGATGCCCCCTTTAAGTGATTTGTACAGGGTGGCAAGACAAGGGTTGACATAGCACAATAAGGGTTTATCATGTACAACAAGAAATAAATTAAAGTGTGAGTCCCAGGCCAATCCTTCTCTCATGCAAGAATAATCAAAGAAAGAGAAAAAAAAAAATTAAGTCTTGTTTAAATGAGGGCTGCTTTCTAAATCACAGCAGATGGTAAACCAAGGGGAAGATGTGACTCATTGTATCTATTTAGAGAAAACCAGTGAACAGACTGTTACCCATCTACTTATGACTTTGTTTGCCTGTGAACTAGCCTCAGATATTTACCAAATTTATCAAACTGTCCCATTGTAAAAATGGCTTAGTAAAGAAAAAGGGCAGGAAATGACTGTTGACCAGTCATTATATTACAGAAAAACATGAACCCCCACCCCCCACACCACAAACCAAGACCCATAAAGGAACATATCCACAGATGGGTTCTTTTGCATATTACAAGATGCCCAAGTGCCCTTATGGACCTCAGTTGTCTACAGTGCCCTCATCCACAAAGCCTTATGATTTCCACACCGTGTCAGTCACGGAATTACGCCTCTTCTTTAGTTTCTACCACTGCTCCCAGTACCCTAAGCATTTTATGAGATTTATGAATCACACTCAAGACCTGTTGCCCTAAATTTCCTCTTGGACCACTCCCTTTCCAATCCCCTACTTCTTACGCTGTGATGCATCCTGCATCGCAGCTCACCTCCCCATCCGGTGGATGCCAGCAGACCTTGCATTTTGTTTCCCTCCTCACAATTCTCAGGCAGCTATAATGCAGAGCAATTCATCTGTCCCAAGCTCTACTTCAAACTTCCATCACCCGCCAAAGCTTTTAGCATTCTAGTTAGAATACCCACCCTTTTGGGGAATGATTCAATTATTAAACATATTTTTGTGTGTCACTGACATACATTGACATACACAGAGGATTTCTTCATACTGTTTAGTGAGAAAGACTGTTAAAATCCACATAGTTGAAATCTGTTTCAAAAAGGTCAGTTTACATTTTTAACCCTACACGGGCTTCCTAGGTGGCTCAGCTGGTAAAGAACCCATCTGCCAATGCAGGAGATGCAAGAGACGTGGGTTCAATCCTGAGGTCAGGAAGATCCTCTGGAGAAGGAAATGGCAACCCACTCCAGTATCCTTGCTGGAGAATTCCATAGACAGATGAGCCTATACAGTTCAGGGAGTAGCAGAGTCGGACATGACTGAATATGCAGGATCACACACACACATAGGTAGAAACTAAGATTTCACATATATACTATTAATCAAAAAATCTTCACACCTAAAATTGTGTTTTTGTACATCGCAGTGGGAAGGATACATACTTGGAGATGAAGATAAAATAAAATTGGAAGAAAATTATATCCTTTTAGGTAACAGAACCTAGAGATGAATGAAAAATAAGACAGGCAAATAGTCTGGAGATTAATCTGATTAAAATAAATATAATTTGGTGTACATAAAGCTTTGTACATAAGGCAGATCTGCTTTGTATATAGGACAAAATATAACAAGCCTTGCACCTAGATAGGTCCCTGGGATACCAACCCCCTATTATGTTTTCTGCTCATTTGAAAATAATACAGAAGTTGCTGAATTCTTTAGCGCCTCAAAACCTGCAAACAAAGCTACACATATAAAGCTCACACATTGTATGCAGTCACCATGCCTCTTTAGATGATATTCTTTGATCTGCAATGGTTCCAGTCTTTCTTTGACTTGATAATTTTGTAGAATCCCTCCTCCATATGAGCTTTAGCTGATGTTTCCTCATCATTTGATGCTAATATACATATTTGCCAGGAAAGTTCAGAAGAGAGTTGTACTGTTTTCAGGGCATTTTAACAAGAGACTCATGATGTGTGACATTACAGGGAAGGTTAACTTTGATTTCTCAGTTAGGGTGGCATCTGCACTTTTGACATGTGCCCATCATTCGATCCCTGGGTTGGGAAAATCCCCTGGAGGAGGGCATAGCAACCCACTCTGCCGGGGTCCAGCCCCGGCTGATCCAGGGAGTTCAAAGCGGGGACGGTCTCAGTGAATACACTGGCTTTAATTAAATATTAATTAGAGATATAAAGAGTACTAGAATGAGGATAGCTCAGTAGGAAAATTCAGTGGAGAAAAGAGGCTGAGTAGCTTGGTTTACACAGGAAACCAATAAAACTTCAAGACAAGAAGCTTGCACCACTTACATAGGCTGCAGGCATCCTTCCGTTCTCCTGAAGGAGAGGAGACACTGAGGCCTCCCCGGTGAGATCTTAGAAGCCCAGGCATAATTAGTAAGCATGGTGGGCTCTGCGCTCCAGATGAAGACTCAGCCAGAGTTTGAGAGAGAGAACAACATGGGGAGACCAGTATTTCGAGGAATTGATCCCAATTCTTTATTTTCCAGAGTCTGTTTTTATACACTGAGGTGTTATACAAAAATCACGTGGGGACAGCAGTCCTGACTTTTATTAAAGTCAGGTGCTTCATACAAATGTATACAGAGGTCTTAGGGGTGTTACATCATCTTCTGGCCAGGGGGGCCTGCTGACAATTTATGACCCTCTCCTTGTGACAGCGGTCAGTCAACACTTATTTCTCCAGGGGTGATTATTCTTAAAACAGACGCCACCCAAATAAAGTTACATTCCTATAGGGTGAGGGTGTAGTGGGTTTTAGTTAAGAAAAGAATTTACTTAGCCTAAAGTCTAACGTGATTTATACCAAAGGTTAATACTTATTTCTTCTATATATTCATTAATGTGTATAAGGGCAGGGGATGTGGAGACTTAGCAGTAAACATTGGCTCAACAAATGAAAAACCCTTCACCAATACAACTTCTAATCAGCCCACTATACTTATACTAATAGTTTTCTAACTTCTCTAAAGAACCTGTGTTTAGAAGGTTTAAAGCATCTCGTGCCTCTCACAGTTGGGAGGCTGTGAGCAATCACATGTGGCCAGACAAGCCTGTCAGGCAGGCTAGAGAACCTTCAGAGGAGTTTGTAAGTTTGAAACACTCCTGTCACACCCAGGAATTATTATTAACTGGAGCTCTAAGTTAACTCCTTCTCTGAAAGAGGTGGTGGGGGACAGCCCCCCATAAAGTCAGAGGTATAGGTGAGAGCACAAAGTAGTAGAGTAGGCAGGCTCTGGTTATGGGGGTAGATGCTCGAGGATTTCCAGGGGGACTCCTGAGGCTCGATCCTGCCTTTGCATATGTCGAGCCTCCTTCCTCATGACCTTTGCCATGGGCGGAGTGCCTCCCACCGGCTCCCCGCACCACTCCAGTACTCTCGCCCGGAGAATCCCCATGGACAAAGGAGCCTTGTGGGCTACAGTTCATGGGGTCCCAAAGAGTCAGACGTGACTGAAGTGGCTTAGTATGCACGCACATCATTCTTTAAGATCTTCCTTAATTTCAGGTCCAGTGAGAAATTCCAAGCTCCTCTTGTCCCTTCTCTGCTTCAGTCCCTTAATCAACGACTTTTCTAATAGTGTTTTATAGTGACAAATTGTTTTAAGTTGCCAAGATCTGAGCTTTATGTGCACTCATTGCTACTGGAACCACTCAACCTCTCAATCTCTCTTGAATCTTGCTTCAAGAACTCAGAAGAAAGAGCTAGAAATAAATTATGCATATACACATATATTTCTATGTCTCTGTCCATAACCACCAGTTTATACTGATACCTCTAAATTCCAAACCAATTCCACAAAGTTCCTTCTAGCTGCCTCCCTTTCTGTATTTTTAAAATTTTTATTTATTTTTTATTGAAGAATAATTGCTTTACAGAATCTTGCTGCTTTCTGTCAAACCTCAATGTGAATCAGCCATAGGTATACATATATCCCCTCCCTTTGAACCTCCCTCCCATCTCCGTCCCCATCCCATCTCTCTAGGTTGATACAGAGCCCCTGTTTGAGCTTCCTGAGCCATACAGCAAATTCCCATTGGCTATCTCTTACATATGGTAATGTAAGTTTCCATGTTACTCTTTCCATACATCTCACCCTCTCCTCCCCTCTCTCCGTGTCCATAAGTCTGTTTCTCCATTGTTGCTCTGTAAATAAATTCTTCACTATCATTTTTCTAGATTCCAAATATATACATTAGAATATGGTATTTATTTTTCTCTTTCTGACTCACTTCACTCTGTACAATAGGTTCTAGGTCATCCACCTCATTAGAACTGACTCCAATGCATTCCTTTTTATGGCTGAGCAATATTCCATTGTGTATATATACCACAACTTCTTTATCCATTCATCTGTCGATGGACATCCAGGTTGCTTCCATGTTCTAGCTATTGTTAATAGTGCTACAATGAACAATGGGATACATGTTTCTCTTTCAATTTTGGTTTCCTCAGGGTATATATACACGTAGGAGTGGGATTGCAGGGTCATATGGTGGTTTTATTCCTAGTTTTTCAAGGAATCTCCATACCATCTTCCATAGTGGCTGTTTCAATTTACATTTCCACCAACAGTGCAAGAGCGTTCCCTTTTCTCCACACCCTCTCCAGCATTTATTGTTTGTAGACATTTTGATGAGGGCCATTCTGACCAGTGGGAGGTGATAATTCATTGTAATTTTGATTTGCATTTCTCTAATAATGAGTGATGTTGAGCATCTTTCACGTGTTTGTTAGCCATCTGTATGTCTTCTTTGGAGAAATGTCTGTTTATGTCTTTTTCCCATTTTTGATTGGGTTGGTTGTTTGTCTTGCATTGAGTTGTATGAGCTGCTTGTATATTTTGGAAATCAATCCTTTGTCAGTTGTTTCACTTGCTATTATTTTCTCCCAGTTTGAGAGTTGTCTTTTCACCTTGTTTATAGTTTCCTTTACAATGCAAAAGCTTTTAAGTTTAATCAGGTCCCACTTGTTTACTTTTGTTTTTATTTCCATTACTCTAGGAGGTGGGTCATAGATGATCTTGCTTTGATTTATGTCATTGAGTGTTCTGCCTGTGTTTTCTTCTAAGAGTTTTATAGTTTCTGGTCTTACATTTAGGTCTATCCATTTTGAGTTTATCTTTGTGTATGGTATTAGGAAGTGTTCTAATTTCATTCTTTTGCATGTAGCTGTCCAGTTTTCCCAGTACCATTTATTGAAGAGGCTGTCTTTGCCCCATTGTATATTCTTGCCTCCTTTGTCAAAAATAAGGTACCCATAGGTGCATGGGTTTATTTCTGGGCTTTCTATCTTGTTCCATTGGCCTGTATTTCTGTTTTTGTGCCAGTACCATACTGTCTTGATGACTGTAGCTTTGTATAATCTGAAGTCAGGAAGGCTGATTCCTCTAACTCCATTCTTCTTTCTCAAGACTGCTTTGGCTATTCAGGAATTGTGAAATTTTTTGTTCTTGTTCTGTGAAAAATGCCATTGGTAATTTGATGGGGATTGCATTAAATCTGTAGATTGCATTTGGTAGTATAGTCATTTCCACAATATTGATTCTTTCTACCTAGGAACATGGAATATCTCTCCATCTGTTTATGTCATCTTTGATTTCTTTCATCAGTGTCTTATAATTTTCTGTGTATAGATCTTTTGTCTCCTTAGGTAAGTTTATTCCTAGATATTTAACTCCTTTTGTTGCAATGGTGAATGGGTTTGATTCCTTAATTTCTCTTTCTGACTTTTCATTGTTAGTATATAGAAAAGCAAGTGATTTCTGTGTATTGATTTTGTATCCTGCAACTTTGCTAAATTCACTGATTAGCTCTAGTAATTTTTTGATACTATCTTTAGGGTTTTCTATGTAAAGTATCATATCATCTGCAAACAGTGACAGCTTTACTTCTTGTTTTCTGCTCTGGATTCCTTTTATTTCTTTTTCTTCTCTGATTTCTGTAGCTAGGACTTCCAGAACTGTGTTGAATAATAGTGGTAAAAGTGAAGACGCCCTTGTCTTGTTCCTGCTCTTAGGGGGAATGCTTTCAGTTTTTCAGCACTGAGAATAATGTTTGCTGTAGGATTATCATGTATGGCCTTTACTACATTGAGATAGGTTCCTTCTATGCACATTTTTTCAAGAGTTTTAATCATAGATGGGTGCTGAATTTTGTCAAAGGCTTTTTCTGCATCTATTGAGATTATCATATGGTTTTTATCTTTCAATTTGTTAATATGGTGTATCACATTGATTGATTGGCATATATTGAAGAATCCTTGCATCCCTGGAATAAACCCAACTTGATCATAGTGTATGAGCTTTTTGATATGTTGCTGAATTCCCTTTCTGTATTTTAACCCCCTTTTCCAACAATGAGAATTCTGGTGTCCATTTTTATCAGTGCATTTGCTTATTTGCTCAATCACAGAAAAAAGTAAAAGCAGTTTCAATACCACTAATGCACACCATAGGGAAAACAAACCTACCAGGTTAATATTGTTTTAATAACCATAATAGCTCTTGTCTTTAAGGATCTATAGACAAAACTGTTTTCTGTTCAAAATTGCATTTTCCTCCTTCTGGGCAGCTATGTTATTCATCTGAAATAAAATTAGATACATTAGTTTTTGTTTATATTACACTTTCATTCTCTCCTTCATCTTTGATGCTTTTCTTTTGTTATTTTTAGTCTGAAAAACATTAATATGGCTTCAAAAGTCAAACTACACAAAAAGGTCATTACTTCTACATCAAGTCCATCCCATTAACACCTCCCCTGTAGGTAACGAGTCTCATTACTTTTTATTCTTCCTGTTTCCTTTTGCTAATGTAAATACACGCAAGTATTTCTTGTTTCCTTTCACAAAGGACAGTATTTACATGATCCTAGGAGTAGATACCTCCTGGAGTTTTGTGAGCTAGATGTCTCACTTGACTTATCACAGTCCCCATCTTGCCTACTAAGAAAGAAAAAAAAAAAACTCATGCCTGGTTTACAGATGAATGTGTGAAGCATCCAGTAGCCACCAGAAGTGGATACCACAGCCTTGTAACACCACTCAGATGAGGGCCTGAAAGATGGGGCCTAAAAAAATACAAGTTTTGACTTAAACAGTTAGTATTAGTTACTGGGCTTCCCAAGTGGTGCAGTGGTAAAGAATCTGCCTACAATGCAGGAGATGCAGGAGAGACTGGTTCGATCCCTGAGTCAGGAATTTCCCCTGGAGGAGGAAATGGCAACCCACTCCAGTATTCTTGCCTGAAAAATCCCATGGACAGAGGCGCCTGGTGGACTACAGCCCAAAGGGTCACAGAGTCAGACACGACTGACTGACTGAGTAGTACAAGTCAAAGACAGAGAAAACACAGAAGCTGGACAACAGGGGTCCTCCGCTCTAGAGCTGATCTGAATGCCGCATCACTGGCTGCCCAGCTTGCTGGTAGCAGAAACAAATACCACCGTCACCGGAGGCTGATTACTGTGGATCCCTCCTACCTTCCAGGGAACAGTTGCATGCCCTCACTAGATGCTCATTCTGGATAGAGGTTTGCATTTTTGCCCACTACACTTGTCCTAACATCTTCATGTATGGTGCCATGCTTACCGTCCTGTTTTTCCATACAGCATGGCTTCAGAACAAAGAAACTCATTTTATGAAAAGAGAAGAGACACAATGATGCCACAGTCAAATTCTTTATTGCTCTTACCATTCTAGATGAAAGTGAAAGTTTCTCAGTGGTGTCTGACTCCTTGTGACCCCATGGATTATATAGTCCATGAAATTCGCCAGGCCAGAATACTGGAGTAGGTAGCCTTTCCCTTCTTTAGGGGATCTTCCCAACCCAGGAATCGAACATAGGTCTTCCACATTGCAGGTGGATTCTTTACCAGCTGAGCCACAAGGGAAACCCAAGAATACTTACGTGGGTAGCCTATCCCTTCTCCAGCAGATCTTCCTGACCCAGGAATCGAACCAGGATCTCCTGCATTGTAGGCAGATTCTTTACCAACTGAGCTCTCAGAGATAGAATTGGCCTACTGAAACCTCAGCTATAGAGCTAATTTTCTGCAGTTTCTCCACAGTGTCCAATAGGATGTGGTGTGTACATAAAATTGGCAACAACCATTTGATTGTTTCCTCCCACAGTAAGACCAAGCATGAAAACAGGAAGGGTTTATCTAATATACCTAATAACTTAGTCACAAAATTTTTACTTCCCACCTTCATAGCTTTGAACTCTGATACATCCCCTGAGGATGTAACAATTATTTCCCAGTTGGAAACTGGGAGGGCCACTTAGTCATTTGTGTGTTATCATTCTGTAGAACAAACAAACAAAGAAGAGAGGAACTTCCCTGGTGGTCCAGTGTCTAAGACTCTGTGTTTCCAATGCAGGGGGCCAAGGTTCGACCCTGGTCAGGAAACTAATCCACATGCCACAACTGAGAGTTTGCATGCCACAAGGAAGATCAAAGACCCTGCTTGCTTTAACTGAGATCCCACACTGCCAGATAAGTAAAAGAAAAAAAAATTCAATAAAAACAAACAAAAAACACCACACATAGACTTAGAAATGAGATCGCTGTGGTAGCTAATGTTATAGATCCCAAATAGCACGATGAAATTTGTTTGTTGCTGTATAAGGACAGAAAGGGAGGGGTGTGTCTGAAGTCTAGAGGATTCTATGGGATACCCTCTGATATATCCATGACAAGTAAAGAAGACAGTGGCAATTCAATTAAGGTAAAATTATTGAGAACTTAGATCCTTTCCTAGTGGCTCAGATGGTAAAGAATTTGCCTCCAGTGCAGGAGACCTGGGTTCCATCCCTGGGTCGGGAAGATCCCCTGGAGAAGGAAATGGCAACCCACTCCAGCATTTTTGCCTGGAGAATCCCATGAACAGAGAAGCCTGGCGGGCTACAGTTCACGGGGTTGCAAAAAGTCGGACACAACTGAGTGACTAACACTTTCACTTTCACTTAGATCCTTTAAGAATGAAAGTTTGGGGTATTTAGGTAATCCTAACCAGCTGAAGTGTTAACTGGATGCAAATATAACCCAATGAGTAGTAAGGAAAAGGAAGTTATAAACGTAAAGCTGAAGTTATAGACATGATTTTTTAGAATTTGCTCATCCACCCTGTCTTAGGGTACCTACCCAGAGGCTTCCCCGGTGGTTCAGATGGTAAAGGAGGATCCCCTGGAGAAGGGAATAGCTACCCACTCCAGTATTCTTGCCTGGAGAATTCCATGGACAGAGGAGCGGTGAGCTACAGTCCATGAGGCCACAGAGTTGGACACGACTGAGAGATTAACATGTTATCCTTCAGTCACTGGTAAGCTTTACTTTTCCTCCCAGCCCTTAGCTCTCTCTGAAATAATATTGTCTATATACTCTAATTTTTTACCGTCTTTCTGTCACTGGGTATAAACTCCATGAGGCCAAGAGATCTGTCTTTGTTCACTGCCCTCTGTCTTATACCAAGAATAGTGAGTGCTTGGCACTTAGTGATAACCTGAGATATGCAGAGGACACCACCCTTATGGCAGAAAGTCAAGAGGAACTAAAAAGCCTCTTGATGAAAGTGAAAAAGGAGAGTGAAAAAGTTGGCTTAAAGCTCAACATTCAGAAAACTAAGATCATGGCATCTGGTCCCATCACTTCATGGGAAATAGATGGAGGAACAGTGGAAACAGTGTCAGACTATTTATTTGGGCTCCAAAATCACTGCAGATGGTGATTGCAGCCACAAAATTAAAAGATGCTTACTCCTTGGAAGCAAAGTTATGACCAATCTAGATAGCATATTCAAAAGCAGAGACATTACTTTGCCAACAAAGGTCCGTCTAGTCAAGGCTATGGTTTTTCCTGTGGTCATGTATGGATGTGAGAGTTGGACTGTGAAGAAAGCTGAGCACTGAAGAATTGATGCTTTTGAACCGTGGTGTTGGAGAAGACTCTTGAAAGTCCCTTGGACTGCAAGGAGATCCAACCAGTCCATTCTGGAGGAGATCAGTCCTGGGTGTTCACTGGAAGGACTGATGCTAAAGCTGAAACTCCAGTACTTTGGCCACCTCATGCGAAGAGTTGACTCATTGGAAAAGACCCTGATTCTGGAAGGGATTGGGGGCAGGAGGAGAAGGGGACGACAGAGGATGAGATGGCTGGATGACATCACCGACTCGATGGATATGAGTTTAAGTGAACTCCGGGAGTTGGGGATGGACAAGGAGGCCTGGCATGCTGCAATTCATGGAGTCGCAAAGAGTCGGACACGACTGAGCGACTGAACTGAACTGGCACTTAGTGAGTCTCAGGAAACATTTATTAAATCAATGTGTTGGTTCATATCTTTTCCTTATCATGTCTTCCGTATTTTTATCTCTGCAATTTTTAGGTTTAATGCAGAACAAAAAGGCTGACTCTCTCCTAGACAACAGGAGTTCTTCCTGCCTGATTGCTGATTGTCTTTCAGCTGAGACACTGTTTTTTTTTTTTTTTCCCCTGCATTCGAACTTGAACTTAAACATCAGCTCTTTGTTGATCTCGAGCCTGCTGGCCTTTGACTGGAACTTCACTTTTGACTCACCTGGAACACCAACATGCTGACTGCAGTTCCGTGATCATCATGTGAGGCTATTTTTATAACATATATATATATATATAATGAAAAAAAGTATAATGTATATATATGAAAACAAACACATCTTATTGATCTTAAACGTATCTTAAACACATCTTAAAACCACTAGACCATCAGGTATGACCTACATCAAATCCCTTATGATTATACAGTGGGGGTGACAAACAGATTCAAGGGGTTAGATCTGATAGACAGAGTCCCTGAAGATCTGTGGATGGAGGTTCATAACATTATACAGGAGGTGGTGACCAAAACCATGCCAAGGAAAAAGAAATGCAAGAAGGCAAATGGTTGCCTGAGAGGGCCTTCCAAATAGCTGAGAAAAGAAGACTCATACACAGAGGCTCACAGTTCTTTTCTGTAAATGACACGGAGATAAACACTATGCACGTCAACAGACTATCTCATAAGGGAGTGGTTGGTCAATATCCGCAGAGGATGATTACAGATGTTTTCATTCTAGTTACTCCTGCTGTTAAGACATGTACCTCAAGGATCCTATGAATCTTGGCTCACTACATCCATTCACATGTGGAAACAAAGGTCAATCCACTCAAGTTAAACTGAATAGCATTTCAATAGTACTTTGCAAACCAAGTACCTTCTGTCACGCATCCCCATTTGATAGACTCTCAGTGTAAACACTGTCAGCCCCGAGGATACCTTTCTTTACACATGTTGCCATTGCAATTACAGTGTTTATCATTCCATCTTTGAACTGTATTTTCTAAAAATGAGTTGGTTTTGCTTTGATGAGTTAGTTTCAATAAAGAATAAATTTCTCTCTCATGTTTGAATTACTTAAGTCATTTTTCCCCACTAAAAATATCTAGATAGTGTGCATGTTTAACATTTCAAAACAGTTTTGATGATGTTTAAAGGAGTTTCAGTTGTAGAATATTGAGAAATTGACACAAGAAACAATTTTGTGGGATTTTTTTTTGTTTTCTTATACCTAAGAGGATTCTAAAATATTAATACATATTCTTTTCTCTGTACTAACTAGATGTTTATTGGAAGATGAGAGAATAAATTATAACTCGGTTTCTTCCAGCTGCATTGTATTTTATTTATACAGTTTTATTGATTGTAAGTCTGAATTTCAAAGAGAGAGAAAAGCCCGACAAAGTTAATGTCAATTAAAAGTTCTTTCTGTTCTGCCTTTGCCACTCTCCTTTGGCATCACTCTTTATATCTATTTTCTTCTGATAATAGAGACTAATCTCAGCCTTTTTCACATCTCAGTGTTTGCTGGCACAAAGTAAGTGCTCAATAATGATTTTTGATGATCACAATTACGTTTTACTTAAGTTACATAAGAACTGCACGTGTCAATGTCTTATAAAAAGGTAATCAATCAATCATCAATATGGATTTTACTTGCCTGCCAAAATTGATACTATTCTGAGTAATTCTCCTTGTTTTGTGCCTAGAGATTTTGGTGACTTTTGTTTGTGTGTTTGCTGAAAAGGTAGTGTCCTCGCTCTCCTGGTTAGATACCTGTATTTTTACATTAGTATTTTTTATCTCATTCAGAGGGATTGACAGTTTACTTGCCAGTGTGTGAATTCATCCACATGACTCTCCTGCAGAAAAAGATATAGTAGATTGACTATTTTCTAACAATATTTGAGAGAAACAAATCTTTGCATGCATGCTAAGTCACTTCAGTCATGTCTGACTCTTTGTGACCCTATGGACTGTAGCCCACGAGGCTTCTCTGTTCATTGGAAACCAATACAATATTGTAAAGTTAAAAAAAAAAAAAAGAATAGTGGAGCATGTTGCCAGGGAATCTTTCTGAGTCAGGGATTGAACCCATGTCTCCTACGGCTCCTGCATTATAGACAGATTCTTTACCGCTGAGCCCTCAATAACTTATCTTTATCTCCTCTTTAAAAAGTTTCTTAACTACTCCCATTACCCTTGAACTGGTTTTCTATATAACATATAACTTCCAAGATCTGCATGCAGCCCTGTCACGTGTCCTGGTCTCCCTCTAAGCTTCATCACCTGAATGTGGGGATCAATGGTGACCGGTGCTCCTCCCAAGAGTTGATTCATTGGAACCATCAGCTCAAGCAGATGGGTGTCTTCTGCATTTACAGTTCAGAGAGGAAACATCATAAAAGGAATTTGAAAGATTTGTTAGATTGAATAATGAAATGTGAAAGATAACTTTTATCATCGTAAAATATCTGATTAATGTTAAGGAAGAGTGAAATTAATCATATAGAATTACAATTTAATCATCTAACTGTAGTAAATGCCAAAGAATAGAAAAGAAATATTTTGTATAATCATGAGCACAACAATGCAAAGATAAAACATGCCAAACAGTGATAATATATGTATATATCAATAAAGATTTGTTAGAATGTTAATGTTTTAAAAGACTTAATTTTATTGTAATTCAGTATTATAAAGGATTTAAATTTTGGTGGTTCATGGTAATAAAAATTTGATTATGATCATAATACTAATTTTTTGGAGGCATGGTCTTCCTTTCAAAACACCAAATTCTCCCACTAGATGGCAGCAATGGTTCAATAACCAGAGGCCTTTTGAGACAAGCAACACGCACTCTTGAAAGTTCCATTTAATCAAGGGATAAGCAAAAATCAAATATATGAATAGATAACTATTAAACTGCAATACTCTACTTAAGTTAGTCATGACACAAAGTATATAATTTCACCAAACTATATAGTGCAGAGAAATGAATGGCTTTTTAAAAATCGCATTGCCTTTTGTCTAATATTTTATTGGTAATATTGATAGTCGTTTCTATATTAGAACAAGAAAACCCTTTCAAATGGCATCATATGCACAAATGGAATAACTGCCAACAGACACACAATCAGCTCCAAAGACATGTCAAGCCACTTCTTTTATCCAGAAAAAAATGTTAAATTAATAATTTATTTTGAACTATTCTCAAGAAGGAGTAATATCATAATCATCTGTGTGTCCCCTTTACCTAAAACATTGGCTGGTACCTGTGGATATTCAGTAAAAATTTATTGAACAAAAACAAACTCAATGTATATTCAATTATATATGGATATGCAAATTATGTAAAATTCCCTTCCAATCATTCCTGGCTTTCCATCCTTGCAAGTGTTGTAAAGGAATGCCAGAATTTATTTATTCACTACAAGTAAGTATTGAAGACTTGCCATGTATCAGTCATTTGTTAGGTGCTGAGAGTTTAAGCATGGATAATACCAGGTTCTTGCCCTCAGGGAATTAACACTCTAATGGAGAGGAGACTTGTAAACAAATAATTTTAGAAGCCTCTAGAAATACTTACAGATACACACATATACAAACTGCTGTGGGAGAAGAAAGAACGGAACAATATATTCTAATAACAGACAGGTCTCTTAAGTCTTTAAAAAGCAGAACCATTGAGATGTTTTGCAAGCTGTTCACCTCACCTAAAACTCATGGGTCAGCAGCATAAAATATCAGAACCATGGCACCCCTGCCCCCCGCCACTATCCCAGAGAAAATACTGGATTAGAATTCTTTTAGCTTCTATTAAAATTGAGGCTAAGAAAATTGAGATTCAAAGCAGAGATTCTGTCGATAAAGAAGATACACACCCCTCTACACACACACAATGAAATACTATTTAGCCATAAAAAAGAATGAAATAATGTCATTTGAAGCAACATGGATGCAACTAGAGATTATTGTACTAAAAGTCAGAACTAGAAAGACAAATACCATATGATACTACTTACATGTAAAACCTAAAACATGACAGAAATGAACCCTCTATGAAACAAAAACACACTCACAGACAGAGAACAGATGTGGTTTCCAAAGGGGAAGGGCTGGGGGAGAGATGGATTGGAACTTCAGGGTTAGCAGATGCAAATTAGTATAAATAGAATGGGTGAACACCAAGGTCCTACTGTATAGCACAGGGAACTATATTCAATATCTTTTGATAAACCATAATGGAAAAGAATACTATAAAAGAATATATATGTATACATATAAGTGAATCGCCTGCTGTACAACAGAAATTAACACAGCATTGTAAATCAACTATACTTCAGTTAAAAAAAAAAAACAGAAAAGCAAAGCAGAGATTTTCAAGTATATGAAAGACATTATCTAGCAACTTATTTAGATAACAGGAAGGTTTGGGCCAGATGCAGAATGTGTTTTTGCCTCCCTATGTCCCTCTAAATCTTGGTCTAAAGCTGCAGGAGTAGGGTGCCCTTCATCCCAAAAGGGTCATTAAGAAGAGCGCTTGTGGAAGGTGCTCCTTCTTGGGGACCCTCTGTTTTTAACCCTTCCTCGGTTCTCCTCTGGCATCAAGGCTTCTTTCACCTAGTATGATAATCTTTAGTTGCATCCACATTGCTACAAATGGCATTATTTGTTTTTTTATGGCTGACTAGTATCCACTGTGTACTACATCTTTATCAATTCTGTAGATGCTTTTCATGAAATTGAGGAAGTTGATCCCTCCTGTTGCGTCTTCTTACATTCATTTGCCCTGCGCCTATTTTTCAATAGTCCTACCTTCATCTATAAACTGTGCAATGATGTTCTCAGAGACAGCCTCTGAGACGGCTTCCGGTGGTCCTCGCCTCCCAGTACTCTACCCTTGTGCAGTGCCCTCCCACGTAGACTCAAGCTAACATGCATAACTCTAGGATACGGTGAAAATGGCAGAGTGTCACTTACAAGCATAGGGCCTAAGAGACACTGGAGTTTTCTGCAGAAGAGCCCTCACAGATAGGCATCATCCCCACAGGACTTCTGCCAGCAGACAGGAGATGTCGCCTCTCAACTCCCTCTGATGCAATTTGTTGTTGTTTTTTAGTCACTAAGTCATCTCTGACCCTATGTAACCCCATGGACTGCAGCATGCCAGGCTTCCCTGTCCTTCACTGTCTCCCAGAGTTTGCTCAAATACATGTCCATTGAGTTGGTAATGCTATCTAACCATCTCATCCTCTGTCACCACCTTCTCCTTTTGCCCTCAATCTTTCCCAGCATCAGGTCTTTTCCAATGAGTCAGCTCTTTGCATCAAGTGGCCAAAGTATTGGAGCTTTAGCTTCAGCAACAGTCCTTCCAATGAGTATTCAGAGTTGATGTCCTTTAGGATTGATTGGTTTGATCTCCTTGCAGTCCAAGGGACTCTCACGGTTTATGGACATGGTTTACGCGGAACTGAACAGTAGGTAGAGTTCAATGGTCTTCTTTTCTAATTCATTTCCATTTCCTCACACAGCAGATTTCAGTGGCTTGATTTCTGTGAATACGATTTCCTGTCAGACAATTTTGTTTACTTAGTCCTATTTGGTAAATACTGAAAACACTTGCACAGTCATCCCCCGGAGCTAGAACTGTCAGCTACTAGGAGCTAAAAATAAAGGGGAGTCACAGGCATTTCCACAAATACTAACATTTAAACAGAATCCCTCTTCCTTTGTTTCAAGAATTAAAAAATAACATCCAGGCAATTATTTTTCACATACTTAACACACTTCAGTAAAAATAATGCTATGTTTTAATAGCTATAAGTTAGAATTCTCACCCAAGCAAAAATGTTCTGACTACTTCAGTTCAGTTCAGTCACTCAGTCGTGTCTGACTCTTTGCAACCCATGGACTGCAGCATGCCAGGCTTCCCTGTCCATCATCAACTCCTGGAGTTTACTCAAACTCATGTCCATCATGTCGGTGATGCCATCCAACCATCTCATCCTCTGTCATCCCCTTCTCCTCCCACCTTCAATCTTTCCCAGCATCAGGGTCTTTTCCAATGAGGTGGTTCTTCACATCAGGTGGCCAAAGTATTGGAGTTTCAGCTTCAGCATCAGTCCTTCCAATGAATATTCAGGACTGATTTCCTTTAGAACTTCTTAGGGCACCATTATGATATATATCCCTTAGGGAGATTGGTCCATAGATATATCAAGACTTGACTTTAAATGTGTGTTAAGTGTTAGTTGCTTAGTTGTGTCCAACTCTTTTCCACCCTATGGACTGTAACCCACCAGGCTCCTCTGTCCATGGGATTCTCCAGGCAAGATACTGGAAGGGGTACCATTCCTTCTCCAGGGGATCCTCCCGATCCAGGGATCAAACCTGAGTTTCCTCCATTGTAGGCAGATTCTTTACCATCTGAGCCACCAGGGAAGCCCCTTAAATATGAATCCCCCTTAATGAAAAACATATTTTCATTGCCAATAACATTCTTTCAACCCCTCAGTGATCTTCCCCTCTCCATATAAGTCCTTATTAGAACAAGTAGGAAGGAAAACTGACCTAGTTTAGTCTCTGTTAGGTTATGATTGTCTGAGAAGCAATTTGTACACATTCCCTCCTCCAGGTTGTATAAACCATCCTCTTATGGAGACATTATTATCTCATTTCCCTGTGGAGAAAATAGATTTGAGGGATTAAATAACACTTCAAAGATCACTTAGCTAGAAAAGTGTTGATGCTTGGATATGAGCCATGGTTGATATGATTTTAAATGGATACTTCCAGATTTGTAAAATTTAGTTTATTCTTGACACATGTATGGAATAGTAGACTCTTTTCCTCTAGTTTTGAGAGGAAAAACTAGAGAATCCTTGGATTCTCTAGCCAAGAATACTGGAGTGGGTTGCCGTGTCCTCCTCCAGGGAATCTTCCTCTTTTTCTTCTAGTTTTCCTCTTTTCCTCTGGTTTTGAGAGACAAAATTAGAGTAAGAGATAATTTTCTGTAATGTGTAATAATTGACTCTTTTGAACTGTGGTGCTGAAGAAGACTGTTGAGAGTCCCTCTGAGAGCAAGGAGATCAAACCAGTAAAACCTACAGGAAATCAACCCTGAATATTCATTGGAAGTGATGAAAGTGAAAGAGGAGAGTGAAAAAGTTGGCTTAAAGCTCAACATTCAGAAAACTAAGATCATGGCATCGGTCCCATCACTTCATGGCAAATAGATGGGGAAACAGTGGCTGACTTTATTTTTCTGGGCTCCAAAATCACTGCAGATGGTGACTGCAGCAATGAAATTAAAAGACACTTACTCTTTGGAAGGAAAGTTATGACCAACCTAAGCAGCATATTAAAAAGCAGAGACATTACTTTGCCAACAAAGATTCATTTAATCAAGGCTATGGTTTTTCCAGTGGTCATGTATGGATGTGAGAGTTGGACTATAAAGAAAGCTGAGCGCTGAAGAATTGATCATTTTAAACTGTGGTGTTGGAGAAGACTCTTGAGAGTCCCTTGGACTGCAAGGAGATCCAACCAGTCCATTCTAAAGGAAATCAGTCCTGGGTGTTCATTGGAAGGACTGATGTTGAAGCTGAAACTCCAGTACTTTGGCCACCTCATGCGAAGAGTTGACTCACTGGAAAAGACCCTGATTCTGGGAGGGATTGGGGGCTGGAGGAGAAGGGGATGACAGAGGATGAGATGGCTGGATGGCATCACCGACTCGATGGACATGAGTTTCAGTAAACTCCAGGAGTTGGTGATGGACAAGGAGGTCTGGCATGCTGCAGTTCATGGGCTTGCAAAGAGTCAGACGTGACTGAGAAACTGAAGTGAACTGATGCTAAAGCTGAAGCTGCAATACTTTGTCCACCTGATGTGAAGAGCTGACTGATTGGAAGAGATCCTGATGCTGTGAAAAATTGAGGGCAAGAGGAGAAGGAGGCGAAGGAGGATGAGATGGTTGGATGGCATCGCTGACCCAATGGACACAAGTCTGAGCAAACTCAGGGAGATAGTGAAGGACAGAGAAGCCTGGTGTG